>NC_041386.1:599244391-599292329 GCF_002162155.2 Triticum dicoccoides | reverse complement strand
GACGATGGTGGGAGGTCCTCGGTGACGGAGGCAAGGGCGGAGAGGGCGGGCTCGGGCAGCGGTCCTGGGCGGGCTCGGGCGGCGGTGAGGTCGAGGGCGGTGACGGTGAGGTCGAGGGCGGCCTCGAGCGGCAGCGGTTAGGCTGAGGGCGGCCTCAGGCTGCGGCGGTGATGATGGCGGCGGCCTCGGGGGGAGACGGTGAGGTTGCGGGCATCCACGCCGGCAGGAGACGACGGTGAAGTGGGGCAACAGCGAATTGGGGATACGGCGGGGAGGGAGAGGGATTTGGGGGAGAAGTGATGGCCAGGGAGGGAAACCGTTGTTTAAGTGAAACGTAACGGCAGCGTGTTCCTGAAAACGCGCTATAGCTAAGTTAGCTACAACGCGTTTCCTGAAATGCGCCACTGCTATTCCTTTCTCCTTTTCCCTTTTTTCATTTATTTTTATTTACATTTTTTCCTTTTTCCTTTTTCCTTTTTCTATTTCTTTCATTTTCATTTACTTTTTTATTTGTTTTTCATTTTATTTTATTTCCGTTAGCAGTAGCGCCTTACACATAAACGCGCTGCTACAACAAAATTAGCGGCAACGCTGTTTCTAAAAGAGCGCTACTACTATGTGTAGCCGATCGCCTTAGTCGTGGGAATTTTTGTAGTAGTGCTTTTACAACGGGACGCGCTACTGCTATATATGTATCTGTAGCGCGGTTATTTAGCGCGTGCTACTGCTATCTAGCAGTAGCGCCCTTTTTTAACATGCGGTGCTGCTAAAGTTCTGTGTATAGGCCTTTCCCTAGCAGTGCATCGATGGAGGGTCTACGACTTCTTCTCTCGCACTCCGGGGGAAATCCCTGTTCCAGGTTCTTGGAGTGGATGATAGCGGCGCTTCGGTGTCATGTTCTGATACATATGCATTGTATCTACTTTTCCAAACTCTTTTGCCCTTCTTTTGGACTCTAATTTGCATGATTTGAATGGAACTAACCTAGACTGACGCTGTTTTCAACATAATTGCCTTGGTGTTATTTTTTGTGCAGATATAAAAGTTCTCAGAATGACCTGAAACTTCACCGAGAATATTTTTGGAATAAACAAAAAATATTGGCAAAAGAATCTATAGAGGTGACCCACGGCTGTCCACAAGGGTGCAGGGAGTGCCCCTGCCTTGTGGGTCCCATGAAGCTCCACCAACCTCAACTCCAACTCCATATATTCACATTCGGTCAGAAAAAATCAAACACAAGGATTCATCACGTTTGATACGGAGCCGCCACCAACTCCTGTTCTGCCTCGGGAGGGCAGATCTCGAGTCCATTTTGGGCTCCGGAGAGGGGAAATCGTCGCCATCGTCTTCATCAGCCATCCTCCATCACCAATTTCAAGATGCTCGCCGCCGTGCGTGAGTAATTCCTTTGTAGGCTTGCTGGACGGTGATGGGTTGGATGAGATTTACCATGTAATCGAGTTAGTTTTGTTCGGGTTTGATCCCTAGTATCCACTATGTTCTAAGATTGATGTTGCTATGACTTTGCTATGCTTAATGCTTGTCACTAGGGCCCGAGTGCCATGATTTCAGATCTGAACCTGTTATGTTTTCATGAATATATTTGTGTTCTTGATTCTATCTTGCAAGTTATAGTCACCTACTACATGTTATGATCCGATAACCCCGGAGTGACAATAGTCGGGACACTTCCCGATGATGACCGTAGTTTGAGGAGTTCATGTATTCACTAAGTGCTAATGTTTTGGTCTGGTTCTCTATTAAAAGGAGACCTTTATATACCTTAGTTTCCTTAGGACCCCACTGGAACGGGAGGGTAGGACAAAGTATGCCATTCAAGTTCTTTTCCATAAGCACGTATGACTATATTCGGAATGCATGCCTACATTATATTGATGAATTGGAGCTAGTTCTATGTCACCCTATGTTATAATTGTTGCATGATGAATGCCATCCGACATACTTATCCATCATTGATCCATTGCCTATGAGTCTGTTTCATATTGTTCCTTGCTATGTTACTATTCCGTTGTCGCTGGTACGTTTGCTACAAAACTGCTGTTGTTCGTTTTGCCACTATTACCGTTACTTCCATACTACTTTGCTACTAAATATTTTGCTAAAGATAATAAGTCTTTCAGGTGTGGATGAATTTACAACTCAGCTGCTAATACTTGAGAATGTTCTTTGGCTCCCCTTGTGTTGAATCAATAAATTTGGGTTGAATACTCCACCCTCAAAAACTATTGCGATCCCCTATACTTGTGGGTTATCAAGACATTTTTCTTTCGCCATTGCAGGGGAGCATAGCTATATTCTCTAAGTCACTTGGGATTTATATCTCTTGATCACTATGACGAATCTAAAAGACAAGAAAACCAAGATCTATCCCTCTACTACGAGGGGAGGTAAGGAAATGCCATCTAGCTCTACACTTGATTCACCCTCTGTTTTGAGTAAGCTTGCGACACCTACACCTGCTATTGATTCCGACATGTTGCATGTTATCGATGATGCTGCTTCTGCTATGCATGATGCTTATGATGTTACTACTTCATTGCTCGATAATACCGTGCCACTAGGTGAATTTCTTGATGAACAACTTGATAGGGTTAGAGAGACTGAAATTACTAAAACTAATGATATTATTGAAACTAAAAATTATGATTCTCCCCCTATATATGAATTGCTTGTTGCACCTGAGGGTTATTATGGATGAAGAAACTACTAGAGACTTCTTTTCTTGTAATGATAGAGACGGTCTTAAGAAACTATTAGCTAAGCTGAAAGAAAAGTCTTTGAATGCTAGAATGGAATATGATCCTAAGTTTGCTACTTCACCTATCTTTGTTACCAATGAGGATTATGAATTCTCTGTCGATCCTGAGTTAATTACTTTTGTTGAATCTGATCCTTTCTATGGTTATGAATCTGAAACTATTGTGGCACATCTTACTAAATTGAATGATATAGCCACCCTATTTGCTCATGAGGAAAAAATTCGCTATTACTATATTCTTAAGTTGCTCCCTTTCTCGTTAGTGGGTGATGCTAAGTTATAGTTTAATTCTCTTGCTCCTAGTTGTGTGCGTAGTCCCCAGGATATGATTTATTACTTCTCTGAAAAATATTTCCCTGCTCATAAGAAACAAGCTTGTTTAAAGGAAATATTTAACTTTGTGCAAATTGAATTAGAGAGTCTCCCACAAGCTTGGGGGAGGCTTCTCCAATTACTTCATGCTTTGCCTGATTATCCTCTCAAGAAAAATGAAATACTTGATATCTTTTATAATGGACTAACCGATGCTTTTAGGGACCACCTATATAGTTGTCCTGGTTGTGTTTTCAGGGACCAAACTGTTGAGAAAGCTAAATTGCCATTGAATAATATATTGAGTTATGATAATGATTGGACACTCCCAGAACCAAGTCCTAAGCCAACTCCGAAGAAAATAGGTATTCTATTTCTCAGTCATGAAGATATTCAAGAGGAAAAGAAATCTATGAAAGAAAAAGTTATTAAAGCCGGAGATGTTAAGAATTTACCGCCTATTGAAGGAATACATGGTCTTGATAACCCGACACAGGTAACAGAGGTAAACTCTCTTTATAGATTTGATGAAGGTGATATTCCTCATAATAAGTCTGCTAGTCAATGCTTGGATGAGTTTGATAATTTTATTGTTAAGTGGGAAAACTTCAATGCTTATGTTAGTAGACAATTGAAATGTAATGCTCACATGCTTGACTTCTTGGGTGATTATATGAGTAGAAATGTTAATGTTCTTATGCTTATTAGTAAACATGCTTCCATGGTTAGATCTCAAGTAGAACAAGTACTTAAGGCATATGACGATTTTCTTAATGAGTTGAATCATAAGAACAATGATAATGTTGTTAGAGCTATGACAAGAGGTGGTAAGATGACCTAGGAACCTTTATATCCTGATGGCCATCCTAAGAGAGTGGAGCAAGATTCTCATAGAGTTAATACTGATGTACCTAGTCCCTCTAATAAAAAGAAGAAGAAAACGGATAGGACTTTGCATGCTTCTAGTGAACCTGTTGTGGAGACACACATGAGAATCCCAATGATATTTCTATTTCTGATGCTGAGACACAATCTGGTGATAAACATGAACCTTGTGATAATGTTAATGATGATTTTCATGTTGATGCTCAACCTTGTAATGATAATGATGTAGAGATTGAACCTGCTATTGATCTTGATAACCCACAATCAAAGAATCAACTTATGATAAGAGAGACTTCGTTGCTTGGAAGCATGGTAAAGAAAGAGGACCATGGGTTTAGAAACCCATGCCCTTTCCTCCTAGACCATCCAAGAAAAAGGATGATGAGCATTTTGAGTGCTTTGCGAAAATGATTAGACCTATCTTTTTGCATATGCGTTTGACTAATATGCTGAAAATGCCTCCTTATGCTAAGTATATGAAGGATATTCTTACTACTAAAAGAAAGATACCAGAGGCTGAAATTTCCACCATGCTTGCTAATTATACTTTTAAGGGTGGAATACCAAAGAAACTATGAGACCCAAGAGTAGCAACTATATCATGCTCTATTAAAAGAAACTATGTTAAAACTGCTTTATGTGATCTTGGAGCCGGTGTTAGTGTTATGCCTTTCTCTTTATATCGTAGACTTGAATTGAATAAGTTGACACCTACTAAAATCTCTTTGCAAATGGCTGATAAATCAACCGATATACCCATCGGCATTTCTGAGGATGTGCCTATTGTGGTTGGAAACGTTACTATCTTAAAGGACTTTGTTATTCTTGATATTCCCGAGGACGATTGTATGTCGATCATCCTTGGTGGACACTTTTTAAATACTGCAGGGGCTGTTATTGATTGCAAAAAAGGCAGTGTCACTTTTCGTGTTAATGGTAATGAGTATATGGCAAACTTTCCGAACAAGCAACCTCAAGTTCATAGTATCAATTCTATTGGAAAATTTTCAATTATTACTATTGGAGGTTTTGAATTCCCTCTTCCTACTGTCAAAAATAAATATGATATTCTTATTATTGCGGAGATGCATATCCCTGTTGAGGTAAGGGCATGTACAATGGTTGATAAGACAGTCTTATCTTACACCCACCATGCAATTAAGATATGACAATAAAACATGATGTACAATGGGTTATATCTTAGTCTTATCTCTGTTCCTAAATTTATGGTGAGACAAACTATGCTAAGAGATCATCTCTTGATTAAGATAAGCAAAACTCTTTTTTCATTTCTCTCTCCTCCACATCAGCAATGATAAGGCTAAGATATAACCATTGTACATGCCCTAACCTCGTGTTATTCGAAAATTCTCTGATTTCATGTCTTTCAGATGAAACTTGTTAATAAGACTTGATCAACCTTGTTAATTGATTCCTTTTGAAGAGCATGAGATGGATGAATCTAGAAAGCACAGCTTTCTGTACCTACCCTTTTACTTTCTGTTATTTAGATTACATAAAGCAAAAAATAGTATTTTATGTCTATTTTCTGAATTATCCATAAAAAGTATGTCCCGAAAATAAAAGTTATCCAAATGCCCTGAAAATTTATTATGATTTTTTATAGAATATTTTAGAATTTCTGGCACTGAACATGCACCAGGGGGCTGCACTAGGGGACCACAATGGTGGAGGGCGCGCCCCCTACCTTGTGGGTCCCACGTGGGTCCCCTTCACTTATTCCAGCAGCCATCCACTTCGTCTTCCTCCAGAAAAAATCATCCCGTAGGTCAAACCCGTGTTCTAGCTCATCTTGCTGCCATTTCGATCTCCTTGTGTTCAACTCCATTTGCAAAACTATTTTGGGGGCTTGTTCTTCGGTATGTGACTCCTCCAATGGTCCAATTAGTTCTTGTTCTAGTGCTTTATTTATTGCAAATTTTTGCTACTGTTGTGACCCTGTTCTTGATCTTGGATGTCAAAATTTATTTGGTCCAAAGTTGTTTTGATGCGGGATATAGCCTCTAGACACTTGTAGGAGTAGTTACTATCAATTTTGTTGAGTTTAGTTCACTTTTATTTTAATTCACTAAATTTTCATAGGAAGAAAAAGATGAGGAGATTGTTAAGAGGCTCTTTGAGCCGGGGTTCGAAGGAAAACGAAATTGAGGAGAAGAAGAAGCCTAAGTACAATCTTCCTCGCACCGCGGAGGCTAGCCATGTGAATGGCCATGTGATGCATTCTTGGAGGCGGCCGGAATTTATGAGGATTTCTAATATTTGGCTAAGAATGCAGGCATCACCGACTTCCTCCATGATAATTGTGAACAATACCTCCTAATCACTAATACTTTCGTGCAAAATTTTCACTTTCATGCCAGGAGATCACCACCCATGGTAGATTTTTACTTATATGATGAGTATAAGGAGATGGAGCTTTATGAATTTTGTGAGATTTGCAAATTACCTTTTGAGGGCAGCGTCGAGGAACCACGTCCTAGAGATGTGGAAGATTTTATTGATAAGGTTACCGTTCGGGAAAGGAGAAAGGTGTCGGAAGCGAGAGTGGCTAGTTTCCATTTTCCTGTTCTACGCTACTACTCATTATTTGCTGGAGATGTTTAATTGGTCGCGTGGAGAGTGGAGGCCTTATTGCTCCTGAACTTGCCATTTTGATCCATGCGTTACTTTGTGATAGAACTTTCAGTTTGGGTGCTATGGTTGCTCGACAGTTGAGTTTAAACCATATAAATGGTCCTATCTTTGGAGGTATCTATGCCTCCCACCTTGCTAAACGCTTTGAGATACCTATTAGGCACGATGAGAGAGAGGATATGCTACTACCCACTTTATACTTAGATTATAACAATATGGGAGCACATGATTTTATTCGCTATGATAAGGACAAGAGACTCATCTATAACATGGTATTTAGCTAAAAGACTTGTCAGATTATTACCTTGCGTCCACATTCTTTGTTTAATATTCATTCAGGCATGTACCTCATTTTACCTGAGGACATTTACGCATACTAGCAGCGGACGCGATTCCCAGTTCATGAGCCAGAACCATGATAACCCACAAGTATAGGGAATCACTTGTAGCCTTTCTCGATAAATAAGAGTGTCGAACCCAACGAGGAGCTAAAGGTAGAACAAATATGCCCTCAAGTTCTATCGACCACTGATACAACTCTACACTCACTTGACGTTCGCTTTACCAAGAACACGTGTGAAACTAGAAGTACTTTGTAGGTGTGATAGGAAAGGTTTGCAAGATAATAAAGAGAATGTAAATAAAAGCTACAGGCTGTTTAGATAAAGACACAACTAAGTTAGTTTTAGTAGAGATCTTTTTGTCACAAGAAAGTTATTTGTCCCTAGGCAATCAATAACTAGACCGGTAATCATTATTGCAATTTTATATGAGGGAGAGGCATAAGGTAACATGCTTTCTCTCCTTGGATCATATGCACCAATGATTGGAACTCTACCAAGCATCCGCAACTACTAAAGATCATTAAGGTAAAACCCAACCATAGCATTAAATGATCAAGTCCACTTTCTTCCCATACGCCATAACCCACTTATCCGTGTTTGTGTTTCTATCACTCACGCAATGCAAACAATAAGAAAACCATGAACATATTGCAAAACCTACATTGGGGATCCCTCACGCTTGCACGGCACGGAGAGCACCATAGGACAGCACCAATAATAAAATATGCAACTCAAACCAATCACGATCATCAATTAACCCATAGGACAAAAAGGATCTACTCAAACATCATAGGATAGCGATACATCATTGGGAAATAATATATAGCGTTGAGAACCATGTTTAAGTAGAGATTACAGTGGGTAGAAGAGGTGTTACACCACTGCATAGAGAGGGAGAGAGTTGGTGATGACGGCGGTGAAGTTGTTGGTGTAAATTGTGGTAACGATGATGTCCCCCGCGACGTTCCGACGCCCCTGTGAGAGAGGGGGAGAGATCCCTCCTTCTTCTTCTTCTTCCTTGACCTTCCCCCTAGATGGGAGAAGGGTTTCACCTCCGGTCCTTGGCTTCCCATGGCGGCGGAGGGGAGGGAGCCCCTCCGAGATTGGATCTCTCTCTTCTCTCTCTCTATTTCCTTATGTTTCTGTGCTCTCATATTCTACCCTTTCACCGTTTCTTAAATTCCCGGAGATCCGTTACTCCAATTGGGCTGAAATGTTAACACAATTTTTATCCGGATATTACCTTTCTTGCACCAAAAGAAGGGCACTAACCGCCTTACAGGATGACCAGAAGGACTAGGGGCATGCCCTACCCCTTGGGGCACACCCTCCGTCCTTGTGGGACACTCGGGCATCATCTCATGTTGATTCTTTTTTCCCGAAAATCACATATATTCCAAAAAATCTAAATAAGTTTTTATCCCGTTTGGACTCCGTTTGATATGTATTTTCTGCAAAACAAATAACATGCAACAAACAGGGACTGTCACTGGGCACTAGGCACTGGATCAATATGTTAGTCCCAAAAAATGGTATAAAAAGTTGCCAAAAGTATATGAAAGTTGTAGAATATTGGCATGGAACAATAAAAAATTATAGATACGACGGAGACGTATCAGCATCCCCAAGCTTAATTCCTGCTCGTCCTCAAGTAGGTAAATGATAAAAAGATAATTTTTTATGTGGAATGCTACCTAGCATAATCTTGGTCATGTAATCTAATCATGGTATGAATATTAAGACCTGAGTGATTCAAAGCAATAGTCGACCATTTGACATAAAAAACAATAATACTTCAAGCATACTAATAAAGCAATCATGTCTTTTTAAAATAACATGGCCAAAGAAAGTTATCCCTGCAAAATCATATAGTCTGGCTATGCTCCATCTTCACCACACAAAATATTCAAATCATGCATAACCTAATGACAAGTCAAGCAATTGTTTCATACTTCTGATGTTCTCAAAAAATTTCAACTTGCATGCAATACATGAGCATGAGCCATGGATATATCACTATAGGTGGAATAGAATATGATGGTGGAGGTTGTGTGGCGAAGACAAAAGGGAGAAACTCTCACATCAACTAGGCAAATTAATGGGCCATGGAGACACCCATCAATCGATATTCACGCAAGTGAGTAGGGATTGCCATGCAACGGATGCACTAGAGCTATAAGTGTATGAAACCTCACACTAAAACTAAGTTGGTGTGCATCCAACTTGCATCCTCATGAAGACCTCGGGCTTTTGTGGAAGCCCATCATCGGAATATACAAGCCAAGTTCTATAATGAAAAATTCCCACTAATATATGAAAGTGAAAACATAGGAGACTCTCTCTATGGAGAACATGGGGCTACTCTGAAGCACAGGTGTGGTAAAAGGATAGTTGCATTGCCCCTTCTCTCTTTTTCTCTCATTTTTTTGTTTTTTTGTTTTTTTGTTGGGCCCTCTCTTTTTTGGCATCTTATTTTATTTAAATTTTTTATTTTTTTTATCTGGAGTATCAGCCACACTTGTGGGGGAATCATAGTCACCATCATCCTTTCCTCACTAGAGAATGCTCTAATAATGATGATCATCACACTTTTATTTTCTTATAACTCAATATTACAACTTGATATCTAGAACAATATGACTCTATATGAATGCCTATGGCAGTGTACCAGGATGTGCAATGATCTAGCATAGCAAAGATATCAAAAAACGGACAAGCCATGAAAATATCATGCTAGCTATCTTATGATCATGCAAAGCAACATGACAATGAATGTTCAAGTCATGTATATGATGATGATGGAAGCCGCATGGCAATATTTCTCGGAATGGCTATGAAAATGCCATGATAGGTAGGTATGGTGCCTATTTTGAGGAAGGTATAAGGTGAGTATATGGTACCTGCGAAACTTGCGCGGCACTAGAGAGGCTAGCAATGGTTGAAAGGTGAGAGTGTGTATAATCCATGGACTCCACCTTAGTCATAAAGAATTCATATACTTATTGCAAAAATATATTAGTCATCGAAAAAAGTACTACGTGCATGCTCATAGGGGGATAGATTGGTACAAAAAGACCATCGCTCGTCCCCAACCGCCACTCATAATGAAGACAATCAATAAATAAATCATGCTCCGACTTCATCACATAATGGTTCACCATACGTGGATGCTACGGGAATCACAAACCTCAACACAAGTATTTCTACAATCCATAATTACCCGCTAGCATGACTCTAATATCACCATTTTTATATCACAAAAATATTGCAAGGAATCAAATATATCATATTCAGTGATCTTACAAGTTTATGTAGGATTTTATAACTAACCATGTGAATGACCAATTCCTGTCAACTCTCTAAATAGATATAAGTGAAGCAAGAGAGTTTAATTCTTTCTACAAAAGATACACCCACACTCTAACAAATATAAGTGAAGCGAAATAGCATTCTTCAAATGGTGGTTTTCTATGTGTAGGGAAACAGGCAATCCAAACTTCGAATGATATAAGTGAAGCACATTAAGCATTCTATAAAGCCATACTCAAAAGATATAAGTGAAGTGCAAAGAGCATGCTATAAATCAACCAAGGACTATCTCATACCAGCATGGTGCATTTACTAAAAGAAAAATAAAAATCACACGACGCTCCAAGATTTACGCATATCATGTGACAAATAAAAATATATCTCCAAGTAAAATTATCGATGATCGTTAGAAGAAAGAGGGGATGCCTTTCGGGGAATCCCCAAGCTTAGTTGCTTGTGAGTACTTGAATATTACCTTGGGGTGCCTTGGAAATCCCCAAGCTTAGGCTCTTGCTACTCCTTATTCTTTCATCCATCATGATCTCACCTGAAACTTGAAAACTTCAATCACACAAAACTTAACAAAACCCTCGTGAGATCCGTTAGTATAATAAAACAAATCACCATTTTAAGTACTGTTGAAAACTCATTCACATTTTAGTTTTGAATTTTGGCTACTGTATTATAACTTTTCCATGGCTTATACCACCGATGCAACCAATAGTTTCATCAAAACGAGCAAAACAATGCATCAAAAACATAATTTATCAAAAACAGGATAGTTTGTAGCAATCTGAAAATCTACCATACTTTTGTAACTCCAAAAATTCTGAAACATTAGGACAGAATAAAAAATTTGAATAGAAGTATTGTGCAGAAAATTTCAGAAGCATTGGACATTCATGTAAAAAATGTAAATTCACACACTGCAGCCAAAGTTTCTATTTTTGCACCGCGCATGCCAAACAAGAAATCTAATCATCATAAAGGAAAATCTTGGCACATTATTTTTATAATACAATGGATTTACACAAGGGGGTAATTATTATTTTTGAAAATTTTCTGTAATCAAGGTTTACAAAGTTTCCATGGGCATGAACAAAGTTCAAGGCTAGCTCCCATTTTAAGAATGCTCATCTTTGTCACTTTCATTTTTATTTTTGAAAAAGTTTTAGGTTCCCTTCTTTATTTTTTTGTTTTTAAACTATTTAAAAGTACTCAACAGAAATAAATACGCTCTAAAACTTTTGGTTTGTCTCCCTGGCAGCCCCTGGTCCTTCTGGACTATAGCAAGTTCATCTCCATAAACATAACTCATATAGGCATCATGGCCACAAGCATAGAAAGCATCAATTTCATCAAAAAGGGATATTTGAAACAAATCAAAGGGATCATAGCAATTATCATAGCAATCATCCTTTGGTAGGCATGAAGGGAAATTAAACAATGTATGAGTTGAAGAGTTACTCACATTAGAAGGTTGTAACGGGTAGCTAATCCGCTCTTCCTCCTTTTGTTATTCGCTCTCCTCGTCATCTTTTTCATCTAATGAGCTCATAGTTTCAGCTATTTCTTCTTCCATAGTTTCCTGCAAAATATTAGTCTCCTCTTGGATAGTAGAGGAGTCCTCAATATATGGCTTAACATAAGCATTAGAAGCATAGTTTTCATAGCAATATTTAAGTATGGCAAAATTTTCAGATTTGTAAAGAGTAGCATGATACTTTTCAATCAAAGAAGCAATTTCATAAGCACCCTTAAAAGAAAATTTGTCAATATCAAAGTAATTATAAACACCCTTGGCATAAGAAGATAAGATTCCAAAATACTTAAACTCACATTTGAAGTGAAGGTGTTTTCTAGGGTCCTCGGAACAACAAGTAAAATCATGTATTTCGCATAAATTCAAAGCATAGAAATACAAACTATTAATATGATGCCATAAAAGTTTCCCTTTTTGAGATAAACGGTGTCGCACAAAATAAGCATGCTCATTTAATGATTTTCCCTGAACTAAGCTAGTTGGCTTTTCATCCCGAGCACAAATGGATCGAAGATGATCCAAGTAGAAAACTTCAGTAGTATGATATATTTTGGGTGGTTCTTCAACCATTGGTTTAGCAAGTATAACTAATTTTTTTTGGTATTTTGTGTTTCCTACCCATAAATAAAGATAGAAAACAACTTAGAACAGAAAATAAAAACTACTTAGTGATAAAACAAACTAGCACACACGAGAATATTCACCCCACGGTATTGCTCCCCGGCAACGACGCCAGTAAAAGGTCTTGATAACTCACAAGTATAGGGGATCAGTTGTAGCCTTTCTCGATAAATAAGAGTGTCGAACCCAACGAGGAGCTAAAGGTAGAACAAATATTCCCTCAAGTTCTATCGACCACCGATACAACTCTACGCACACTTGACATTTCACTTTACCTAGAACAAGTATGAAAATAGAAGTACTTTGTAGGTGTGATAGGAAAGTTTTGCAATATAATAAAGAGCATGTAAATAAAATCTAGGGGATGTTTAGATAAAGACACAACTAAGTTAGTTTTAGAAGAGAGCTTTTCTTTCTCAAGAAAGTTATTTGTCCCTGGGCAATCGATAACTAGATAGGTAATCATTATTGCAATTTTATAGGAGGGAGAGGCATAAGCTAACATACTTTCTCTCCTTGGATCATATGCACTTATAATTGGAACTCTAGCAAGCATATGCAACTACTAAAGATCATTAAGGTAAAACCCAACCATAGCATTAAAATATCAAGTCCTCTTTATTCCCATATGACATAACCCACTTATCAGTGTTTGTGTTTCTATCACTCACGGAACGCAGACAATAAGCAAACCATGAACATACTGCAAACCGTACAATGGGGATCCCTCATGCTTGCGTGCCACGGAGAGCACCACAGGATAGCACCAATAATAAAACATGCAACTCAAACCAATCACGATCATCAATTAACCCATAGGACAAAATGGATCTACTCAAACATCCTAGGAGAACCATACATCAATGGGAAATAATATATAGCGTTGAGCATCATGTTTAAGTAGAGATTACAGTGGGAAGAAGAGGTGTTACACCGCTGCATAGAGGGGAGAGAGTTGGTGATGATGGCGGCGAAGTTGTTGGTGTAGATTACAGTCACGATGATGGCCCCGGCGGTGTTTCGACGCCCTCGGGAGAGAGGGGAAGAGAGCTCCCTTCTTATTCTTCTTCTTCCATGACCTTCCCCCTAGATGGGAGAAGGGTTTCCCCTATAGTCCTTGGCTTCCATGGTGGCGGCGCCCCTTCGAAATTAGATCTCTCTCTTTGTTTCCTTCTGTTTCTGCGCTCCCAGATTCTGAAATCGTAACATGGTTTTTATCCAGATATTAGCTTACTTGCGCGAGAAGAAGGGCACTAACCGCCTTACGGGGTGATCATAAGGACCAGGGGCGTGCCCTCCATCCTTGTGGGTCCCTTGGACATCGTCTCGCATTGATTATTTTTCCCAAAAATCACATATATTCCAAAAAAATCTGCTTAAGTTTTTATCCCGTTTGGACTCCGTTTGATATGGATTTTCTACGAAACAAAAAACATGCAATAAATAGGAACTGGCACTGGATCAATATGTTAGTCCCAAAATATAGTATAAAAAGCGGCCAAAAGTATATGAAAGTTGTAGAATATTGGGATGGAACAATAAAAAATTATAGATATGACGGAGACGTATCAAACTATCACCTGACGCATATCAGGAGCCTGTTTATCAGTGTGAGCCGCAGAAGCTCGCTAACCAATGGAACCCCCATGATCCTCCTCAGTACATCGAAGAGGGTTACTTTGATCCTTGGGCGTAGACCAACTTAGGCCAAAAGCCTAAGCTTGGGGGAGTACGTATTTCTCACCGACATTACATTCATATTCACACACTCATTTTAGTTGTCGGTGTTCATACTTTTTCATTTTATTATCCATGCTAGTTTATTTTCTTTTTACTGCTTTCTTCTTGTGTGTTTGAAAAACTTTCAGAAAAACCAAAAAACATAGTTGTAGCTTCTGTTTAGTTTACTTTCTATGTTTATTTAGTAACTCTATTAAGAGAAAACCCAAAAATATTTCTCGTTCTTCTTTTGCTTGTTTTACCTTCTTCAAAAAACAAAAACTCCAAAAACATTTTAGTGTGTTGGTTGAGAGGAGAAGACCACGATGAAAGTGTTGAGTCTCTCTCATATGCATTATTGTTGATCTAACAAAGAGCCCATATTACCTTGTCTTCTCCTTTGAAATAAATGTTTGAAGATTCCATCTTAGTCCGATGCACATGCACTATTATTATTATACACACCGTTCGGTCGAGCAGGTGAAAGGCAATAATGACGATATATGATGAAGTGATTGAGACGAGGAAAAGATGGTATGAACTCGACCTAGCTTGTTTTTGTAAATATGATTAGTTCATCATTCTTGATTCAACCCATTATGAATGAAACATGTTTGCAATGACAATTAAAGATTATAGTTACTCATGCCATGCTTAATTAGCTAGGTGTTGTCACACCCTAGCTAGTTATGCATTAGAGTGTTGCATCATGTTTACTCATTCATCAGAAACTTGAAATGGGGATGACAGAACCCCCAGTCCCCTCTGAAACCAACTAGGGTTTACTAAAATAATTTTTCAATGAACCTGAAATGCCCTTCTAAAATGCCCATCATTTTTGCCTTGGTTCAGAACCTCTGCCAAAAGTGGTGCACATTTTCCTAGGCCATCCTAGGGTTTTGGATTAAATCATAACTATTTGAATTTGGGCATTTAAAATTATATAAAATATTTAAATGCTCAAATATCTCCAAACTAAAAGGTTTCATGTTGGAAATAATCCAACTATGGACCAGGAGTAGTTTGGTGATTTTTGGAGTTGCCTAGGTATTTTATTTAATTCAACAAAGTTGCAGTTATATTAAATAAAAACAGAAAACAGAAAAGAAAGGGGAAGACTTACCTGTGCGGCCCAGCCCAGCCGGCCCAGCACTGTGCTGGCCCGTGCCAGCCAGCTGCTTCCCCTCGCCAGAGCAGGCAGGGAGGTGAGCATGGCGCGCCCGAGCTCGCCACGCACCACCCAGCCTCTCTGCATCGCCCTGGTCGCCGTTGCGCCGCGTGGATCGTCTTCTGGTCGTCGCCCCGACCTCGCCGACACCCCATTCACTCTCCCCCGGCTCTCCCTCACTCTCTCTCTCTCACGGCCGAAGCTCACCGTCGCCGCCGTTCGCCTTAGCCACCGTCTCCGACCACCCCTCGCTTCCCCGACCAGCTCAGAAGCTCCGCCTCGACTCCTTCCTCCTCCCCACCGCTCCACGGGTCCCCGGAAGCCCTGCATCGCCGCCACGTCGCCGTTCCCCTCTTCGGACTCCGACCACCGTCGCCGTCAAATTCGTCGTCTCCGACGCGTCCCCGAGCCCGCTTCGACGCCCACTGCAACCGCGGTGAGCTACGCCACCGTTTCCCCCTTCTCCCCTGCTCTCTCCCGACCCCTAGGCCCTAGCCCCACCGCGGCCGAAAGCTTCACGCCGCCGGCGATGTCGCCGTCGTGGCCACGATCGCCGTAGCGCCCAACCGAGAACGCCATCGTGCTCCACATCTCACTAGGAGCACGTAGCACGCTCCAACACCCCCCCTAACACCCTGCAACACCGTTCCCGTGCACGACCGAACCCCGGCCGCCGCAGCCGAGCTCGCCGCCGACGATTCCGGCCACCCCGATCCCAACGGACTCCGCCAAGAGCCGCGGGTCGTCCTCAGCTTCACTCCGGTGGCCTCCGCGGTTCATTTGGTGGCCGAAACGACCAAAACCACTATCGCCGCCGCACTGATGGTCGCCGCCGGCCAGAACTCCGGCGAGCTGACATGGCCTAGTTAATTAGCCACTAAACCACCACCTACTGACGCTGACAAGTGGGCCCCAGGGCTTAGTCAAAGCTAACCAGCCCGGGTCAACACGGGATTAGCCCCTGTGTCACTGACGTGTGGACCCCACACGTCAGGTTTGACCCGAGCCAGCCCTGTTGACCTGCTGATGTCA
This sequence comes from Triticum dicoccoides, assembly GCF_002162155.2. Classification (NCBI taxonomy): domain Eukaryota; kingdom Viridiplantae; phylum Streptophyta; class Magnoliopsida; order Poales; family Poaceae; genus Triticum; species Triticum dicoccoides. The sequence continues at coordinate 599,275,959 of NC_041386.1, read as the reverse complement.
CTGTGACGTCAGGCTGACGCAGTAAATGATATTTCTGGATTTAAATTAAATCAGGAAATTCCAGAATATTAATTAAACTTCAAAAAATCATAACTTTTATTCTGTAACTCCAAATTGGACAAATTATATATGAAAAATGATCAGAAAAATCCAATCTATCCATCTGTACTATTTTCATGCATGATCCAACAAGTTAAATGGATGTTTTAATCAGAACAAGGAAAAGCACTTTAAAAGGCCATATTTGAAATTGAAATTTGAATCTTTGATTCAAATTTGTTCAAACCCTTCTGGCTTTAGTTGCATTAGCCCAACACACTCATATTGCCATGTTTCATGCATGCATCATATTGTTGCACATTGTTTGGTGATGCCTGTGTATCGTTATCCTTTACGACAGGATCTGTCCCCGAGGAGTACCGTGACTACCCTAACGAAGAACCGTATCCGTGCATCGAACCATCAGGCAAGCAACCAACCATTTGATCATATCGATACAAACCCATGTTCTCGCTCCTGCTCTCTTTTACTGCATTAAGACAACGCGATTCAAACTACTGTGTGCTACGGTAGTTGAACCCATTTCCTCTGCATGACCTGTCATTGCCACAGTAACTAGATGAAACCCACTAGCATGTGTAGGAGTTGATTGAGCCATATGTATGTGTTGTTCCTACCTTGCTATGCCTGCTATGCTTAGAGTCGTGTCAGGTCTGGTTCATCTGGGTGATGGGCTAGAGTGAAATGATTATGTCGGTAATGAGAGTGGTGTGGTGAACACGATTTGGTAAAGGTATCGATGAGAGGCCATGTAGGAGTACATGGTGGGTTGTTTCATTGAAGCCGACCTTAAGCACTGAGATCTGTATGTGTGATTTAAGAATCAGCTACTACCATGCATTGGGCCCGAAACCAATGGACCCTCTCGACTTCTTATTCACCCTAGTTCTCCGTTCAGGAGTTGCAAGTAGTTTCTGGTGTTTGTAGCCTACTGGAGGCCGTGGACAGCGCTGACCGTAGGGGTGGGCTGTGATGCGGTAGGTACGTGGCCGGGTGTACCGAATACCCGTTAGGTATCTCGGGAACCCTGTTCACATCGTTCGGGGCCGTATGGGAAACCTCGGCCGGACTCCCTGCGGATGGAACCTGAATAGGCGATAAACCTGGACTGGAGGCTTAGGTGATTAGGTAGGTCGTGGCCGACACCCACGTTGGGCTTCCGCTTGAAGGTTGCCGAGTACATGTCGTGTAAACGACGGTAAGTGGTGAGAGTGTGTATGAAGAAGTACCCCCTGCAGGGTTAACATGATCTATTCGAATAGCCGCGTCCGCGGTAAAGGACTACTTGGTTGCCTATACAGTTCATAGACAAGTAAATGGAAACTACTAAAAGCCTCAAGATAAGTGTGAGTGCCGAGGATGGCTCCTCCGTAGGAGGACGGAGGTGGATCCTCGGTAGTGTATTGAAGTGGTGAATAGTGGACTCGTGTGCGCAAAACTATTTCAAGTTGAAGTATCGCAGGATAGCCTAGCCAAGAGTCAAAGCTGGCTTGCTGCAATAACTCCACCAACCCTTCTTGATACTATGCATGTATGTAGGATCTGATGTAAGTCTTGCTGAGTACCTTTGTACTCATGTTGCTATAATCTACATTTTTACAGAAGACGCTGCAACCCCTTCTGATGGGTTCTATGTAGACGTTGACATCAACGAGTAGGCTAAAGACCCAGGTGGTGACCCTGAGCTTGTGAAGGACCACATAGTATAGCCAGAGGCTTTCCAAGCCTCTTTTATTTTACTAGTTGTCTGTACTCAGACAAGTTACTTCCGCTGCTGGCTTGTATGATTGTATGACTTGTATGTTGGGTCGTGAGACCCGTACCTTTGTGTGTATGTTATGTATGGCTCACTGAGCCTTAAATAAAGTACTTGTGTCATAGAGTCATGTTGTGATGCTTTGTTGTATTTGCACATATCGAGCATATTGTGTGTATGATTGAAATGCTTGGTATGTGTGGGATCTGGCTATCTAGTTGTTTATCTTTAGTAGCCTCTCTTACCGGGAAATGTCTCCTAGTGTTACCGCTGAGCCATGGTAGCTTGCTACTGCTCTGGAACACTTAGGCTGGCCGGCATGTGTCCTTCTTCGTTCCTGTGTCTGTCCCTTCGGGGAAATGTCACGCTTTGAGTACCGGAGTCCTGTTAGCCCGCTACAGCCCGGTTTACCGGAGTCCTGCTAGCCCAGTGCTACAGCCCGGACCCACTTGCTGATGACCGACACGTTCGAAGCTGGGTCATGGATGCCTGTCCCTGTAAGTCTGTGCCACTTTGGGTTTACGACTAGTCATGTCAGCCCGGGCTCTTTATCATATGGATGCTAGCGACACTTTCATATACGCGAGCCAAAAGGCGCAAACGGTCCCGGGAAAAGGTAAGACGACACCCGTGGGGATACCGTGCGTGAGGCCGCAAAGTGATATGAGGTGTTACCAGCTAGATCGATGTGACATCGAGTCGGGGTCCTGACAGCGTTGGCATCAGAGCAAGACTGCCTGTAGGTTCTCCAAGCCAAACTGGTCGATGTTGAGTCTAGAAATTCTTTAGTTATATGTAGGGGAATTGTTTGTGGGTTGGAACGTAAGGCTCTTTTTACTCCTTATACCTTATGACTTTCTGATCTGAGTCAGTCCATTCTTCCACCGGGGGTTAAGGAATTAGGATCTACTCTCTCTATCAGGATCACGTGTTACTAATCAGTAGTACCTTATAAGTTTGATGGTTACAAGCCTAGTTCAGTTCTACCACCACATTATGTTGTTAGAATGGTTCCAGAACTTTGATATGATGATGTTGGGTGTGTACGAAATCCTTTGTCAAATGTCTCAATATCCTTTTTGAGCATTTACAGCTGTTATGCTGCCGAAATTTTGCTAGAAATTCTAATGCCTTGCATTATGATTATGCTTTCAGATGGCCACTCGCGACCTCAATCAAGTGGTTCGCCTAACTCGATGCCTAGATGTACCCGGCTATACTGCTAAGTTGGTCAGGGTAATGACTGAGGCTGGATACCGCTGGTATCTTGAGTACACGGTCGAAGAGCAATTCCGAGATTTTAATCAAAGCCAGTATCTCTGCACTGTCAGGATATTTCCATCTTATCCTGGATCCACTGAGCCTCTTCACTGCTCCTATGGACTCGGGGTTACTATCGAGATGGCTGTGCAGGATGCCGCCTACTCTATGATGACCATTATGCGAGTCAGATCTGGTTTATTTCGGGACTCTGACTTCCGGTATATGCCAGGATCACTTCCGGGAGCACAAGGATATCTCCAAGCTATTTATGCTGACTCCACTCAGGAGGATTCACGGACTCGCACCACTGCTGAGATGCTCGAGGATAAGGACCGTGAAAATCGGGCCTTAAGGTTAGAGCTCTTCAATACCCGTGCCGATCACTGGGCCACTTTGATTCGGTTCGCACCGGCGGTGCAAGCTGGATATTCGGATATGCGCGATCTCTATCCTGTGAGATCTGCTCTGCCGGACGTGATGGTTTGGCGTGATGTAGGAGGCATCACCCCACCTCGCGGTCCCCGCAGGCCACCGTTTGTTGGTCCAAGGCCTCATCCTAGCCCCTATGGTCCACAAGCTCCGCGAGATCGTCTGTTTCCGGATGAACATGTTGAGCTTCCAGGCTATGGAGGTGACTTTTATGAGGACTACTACGGATCGGTCTGAGTTAGGGGTAGCATCACTAGTTCGCACTAGCTGTGTCATCTATCGTTCCGCGTGACTCGTGGGATATGTCCTAGTTTGTACTTTTTCCGGAGGTGTAGAAAATAATGTATAGGAGCTTGGAATGCCTCTGACGAGATGTAATCCTTTTCTCACCATAATAGTACTTTGTTTGGTCTTGTACTAAACCTTGTATGGTGGGCATGACGATGGAATAAAGAAGCAGTTTCTGTATCTACCATGTCATACGGATGATCATCTTGCATTTCGAGTTATTCCTTACCTTATGTATCCTATGTCGGAATTTTACCATCCTGACTAAATCATTGTCTTGTCTACCTAGGATGGTCAACACGCGCGCTAATCCTGCTTCCCAAGAGCAGGCCGAAGGCAGTGAAGCCAGGAATGAAAATCTGCCTCATCCTCCTTCAGTAGCCGAGGTGATGATGGAAGCTGAGAGAAACAAGCGGGAGACAAACCGTTTGTTGGAGCGTATAGAACAGAATACAGCACACCATCAGAGGGCTAACGTGGTGTCACTCAGTGATTTTATCAAATTGCATCCACCCACGTTCCACCACTCCGTCGAGCCTCTCGACGCTGATGACTGGCTTCGCAGTATCTCTCACAAGCTGCGTTCCGTGTTGGTAGCGGAGGCTGAAAAGGTCACCTTCGCCGCATATCATCTTGAAGGCCCCGCCAGTCTATGGTGGGAGAATTATGGAGCCATGCGCCCAGCGGGCCATGTCACCACTTGGGCTGAGTTCAGTGAGGCTTTCCGTGAACATCACATTCCGGAGGGTCTCATGGACCGTAAACGTGAAGAATTTTGCAGTTTCACCCAAGGCCGACTTTCTGTGGATGCCTATAGCAGAGAGTTTGGTAATCTCGCACGATATGCAACTGAGGAAGTTTCTACTGACGCCAAGAAGCAAGCAAGGTTCCGAAAGGGCCTTAGCCCTGAGCTTCGCCGCGACCTCCGTCTGCATGAGTGCACATCTTTTTCGAAACTTGTCAACAAAGCCATCAGTGCTGAAACTGGTCAGACTGATTATGATGCAACACGCAAGCATGGACGTGATATGGGTTCCTCATCCGGTGCTGGTCCTCAGAAACGCCTCGTGTGGGTACCCAATACCGCCCTGCCACCCAGGTTCACACCGAGGCCATCTTTTCAGGCGCCTCGCCCTGTTCAACAGTCTGCACCGGCCAAGCCCTATGGGGGTCCATCCAATAATGCTCCTCCACGTACCAGTTCCGTGACTTGTTTCAAGTGTGGGGAATCTGGTCATTATATGCGCGAGTGTCCCCAGACCAACCCCAATCAATCTGCTAAAGCTGTTGGCCGTGGCAAGCCGACAGGGAAGGTGTTCCATGCCAAACCGGTCACCGCTTCACGTGGCCATGTCAACTGTATCTCTGCCGAAGAAGCTCAAGAGGACCCCAACGTCGTTCTCGGTACGCTTCTTGTTAATTGCCACCCGGCATCCGTTCTTTTCGATACAGGAGCCTCTCATTCTTTTATATCTGAAAGTTATGCCCGTTTGCATAATGTTGCATTCTGTGACTTGCCATCCACTATGGAAATCTCTACCCCTGGGTCTAGATGGCAGACCTCTAGGGTAAGTTATGGAAATGAGATCCAAGTCGACAGACTTGTTTTCCTTGCATCCTTGATAGCCCTTAAATCTTCGGATATTAATATCATTTTGGGTATGGACTGGATGTCAGCTCATCAAGCCAAAATTGATTGCTTCTCTAGGACTGTTCAACTCACCCATCCTTCGGGGAAGATAGTCAATGTCTTGACCCGAATAGCCAAGCGACAATTATATTCTCTTAACGCCAGCCCTTTGCCAGACCTTGAGGACGTTCCGGTAGTCCGTGACTTCCCGGATGTCTTTCCAGAGGAATTGCCAGGTGTTCCACCTGATAGGGATGTTGAGTTCGTAATAGATCTCATTCCAGGAACCGTTCCGATTGCTAGAAGACCCTATAAGATGGCACCCCTAGAACTAGCCGAGCTTAAGAAACAACTCGATGAATCCTTGAAAAAGGGTTTCATCCGCCCTAGTTCATCTCCGTGGGCTTGCCCCGTCCTATTCGTTAAGAAAAAGGATGGTACGGACCGGATGGTTGTAGATTACCGACCTGTCAATTTGGTCACAATCAAGAACAAATATCCACTTCCCAGGATCAACGACCTGTATGATCAGCTCGCTGGATCCTCAGTCTTCTCCAAGATGGATTTGAGGTTGGGCTACCATCAAATCAAAATCAGAAACGGGGACATTCCTAAAACGGCCTTTGTTACTCGCTATGGCCAATACGAGTACACCGTTATGTCCTTCGGATTAACCAACGCTCCAGCCACCTTTTCTCGATTAATGAACTCAATCTTCATGGAGTATTTGGATAAATTCGTCGTGGTTTATCTCGATGATATACTCATCTACTCCAAGAACGAGGAAGAACATGCCGAACATCTAAGGCTAGTGTTGAAGAAACTTCGAGAGCATCGCCTTTATGCCAAATTCTCTAAATGTGAATTCTGGTTGTCAGAAGTGACCTATCTGGGTCATGTAATATCTGGTAAAGGTATTGCTGTTAACCCTGAGCGAGTTCAAGCCGTCCTTGATTGGACTCCGCCCGAATCAGTCAAGCAAGTTCAGAGTTTTCTAGGCTTAGCGAGCTATTGCCGTCGCTTTGTCGAAAATTTCTCCAAGGTTGCTAAACCTCTAACTGAACTCCTCAAGAAAGATAAGAAGTTCGAATGGACTCCACAATGTGAGCACAGCTTTCAGGAACTGAAAAGACGCCTGACCTCTGCTCCCGTACTGGTACCGCCAGACTTCTCCAAGGACTTTGTTATCTACTGCGACGCCTCGCGACAAGGACTAGGTTGCATTCTCATGCAAGATCGACACGTAATTGCTTACGCTTCACGGCAATTGCACCCACATGAGGAGAATTATCCCACTCATGACCTAGAGCTTGCAGCCGTAGTCTATGCACTTAAGACCTGGCGACATTATCTCCTCGGTAATCGTTGCGAAATATTCACTGATCACCAAAGTCTGAAGTATATTTTCACCCAACCGGATTTGAATCTTAGGCAGAGACGTTGGGTTGAATTGATCACAGACTTCGACTTAGGGATAACCTATACCCCAGGGAAAGCCAACGTCATGGCTGATGCGCTAAGTCGTAAATCTTATTGTAACAACCTGATGTTACAACAAAGTCAACCGCTTCTCCATGAGGAATTTCGGAAGCTTAACCTTCACATTGTACCTCAAGGTTTTCTCTCCACCTTGGTGGCAAAACCTACCCTTACGGATCAAATTATCAACGCACAGAAGGTAGATCCGGGAATCTCCCGCATCAAGAGAAACATTCAGAAAGGAATTGCGAATTGTTTCTCCGTTAATGATCAAGGAGTCGTATACTTCGGGAATCGACTAGTAGTTCCCAAAGTGCGCAACCTAAGGCGATTAATCCTTAAGGAAGCTCATGAATCTCCTCTCACCATTCACCCCGGTAGCACAAAAATGTATCAGGACCTACGCCAGAGGTTCTGGTGGACTAGGATGAAGAGAGAAATCGCTCAGTATATTGCTAATTGCGACATCTGTCGTCGTGTAAAAGCAGAGCATCAACGGCCTGCTGGCACCCTTCAACCATTAGCTATTCCTGAATGGAAATGGGATAAAATTGGTATGGATTTCATTACCGGTTTTCCCAGGACCAAAAGAGGGAATAATGCTATTTTCGTTGTGGTCGATCGTCTTTCCAAAGTAGCTCATTTCTTACCTGTTCGTGAGAGTATAACCGCTAGTCAGCTGGCAGACTTATACATCTCCCGAATAGTGTCTCTTCATGGTGTTCCTTTGGAAATCAATTCGGATCGAGGAAGTCTTTTCACCTCTCGATTTTGGGAAAGTTTCCAAAATGCTATGGGAACCCGTCTCTCCTTTAGCACCGCTTTCCACCCTCAGTCAAGTGGTCAAGTGGAACGCGTCAATCAGATTCTAGAAGACATGCTTCGAGCCTCTGTTATCTCGTTCGGAATGGACTGGGAGAAGTGCCTTCCATTTGCCGAATTCGCTTACAACAACAGCTATCAATCCAGCTTGGGTAAAGCCCCTTTTGAAGTCCTCTATGGACGGCGATGTCGAACACCCCTTAACTGGTCAGAGACCGGGGAAAGACAATTCTTTGGCCCGGATATGATTCAGGAAGCAGAAGAACAAGTTCGTATCGTTCGTGAAAAGTTGAAAACAGCCCAATCTCGTCAAAAGAGTCAATATGACCGAAAACATAAGGCTATGACTTTCGAGGTTGACGAGAAGGCTTATCTTCGGGTCACCCCTCTGAAGGGAACCCATCGTTTCGGTATCAAAGGCAAATTGGCTCCTCGTTACATTGGACCTTTTCGCATTCTTGCCAAACGAGGAGAAGTTGCCTACCAATTGGAACTACCTCCGCACCTCTCCAGAGTTCACGATGTCTTCCACATCTCTCAACTCAGGCGTTGCTTCTCGGATCCTATCCGTGAAGTGGACCACGAAACGCTTGATCTCCAAGATAATCTTACCTATAGAGAGTACCCCATTCGTATCCTCGATCAAGCCGAACGTACCACGCGACGTCATAATATCAAGTTTCTCAAGGTTCAATGGTCGCACCATTCTGAAGATGAAGCAACCTGGGAAAGGGAGGATCGTCTTCGACTTGAATATCCCGCCTTCTTCCCGGAGGAACCCAAATCTCGGGACGAGATTCTTTTGAGTGGGGGTGAGTTGTCACACCCTAGCTAGTTATGCATTAGAGTGTTGCATCATGTTTACTCATTCATCAGAAACTTGAAATGGGGATGACAGAACCCCCAGTCCCCTCTGAAACCAACTAGGGTTTACTAAAATAATTTTTCAATGAACCTGAAATGCCCTTCCAAAATGCCCATCATTTTTGCCTTGGTTCAGAACCTCTGCCAAAAGTGGTGCACATTTTCCTAGGCCATCCTAGGGTTTTGAATTAAATCATAACTATTTGAATTTGGGCATTTAAAATTATATAAAATATTTAAATGCTCAAATATCTCCAAACTAAAATGTTTCATGTTGGAAATAATCCAACTATGGACCAGGAGTAGTTTGGTGATTTTTGGAGTTGCCTAGGTATTTTATTTAATTCAACAAAGTCGCAGTTATATTAAATAAAAACAGAAAATAAAGAAAGGGGAAGACTTACCTGTGCGGCCCAGCCCAGCCGGCCCAGCACTGTGCTGGCCCGCGCCAGCCAGCTGCTTCCCCTCGCCAGAGCAGGCAGGGAGGTGAGCATGGCGCGCCCGAGCTCGCCACGCACCACCCAGCCTCTCTGCATCGCCCTGGTCGCCGTTGCGCCGCGTGGATCGTCTTCTGGTCGTCGCCCCGACCTCGCCGACACCCCATTCACTCTCCCCCGGCTCTCCCTCACTCTCTCTCTCTCTCACGGCCGAAGCTCACCGTCGCCGCCGTTCGCCTTAGCCACCGTCTCCGACCACCCCTCGCTTCCCCGACCAGCTCAGAAGCTCCGCCTCGACTCCTTCCTCCTCCCCACCGCTCCACGGGTCCCCGGAAGCCCTGCATCGCCGCCACGTCGCCGTTCCCCTCTTCGGACTCCGACCACCGTCGCCGTCAAATTCGTCGTCTCCGACGCGTCCCCGAGCCCGCTTCGACGCCCACTGCAACCGCGGTGAGCTATGCCACCGTTTCCCCCTTCTCCCCTGCTCTCTCCCGACCCCTAGGCCCTAGCCCCACCGCGGCCGAAAGCTTCACGCCGCCGGCGATGTCGCCGTCGTGGCCACGATCGCCGTAGCGCCCAACCGAGCACGCCATCGTGCTCCACATCTCACTAGGAGCACGTAGCACGCTCCAACACCCCCCCTAACACCCTGCAACACCGTTCCCGTGCACGACCGAACCCCGGCCGCCGCAGCCGAGCTCGCCGCCGTCGATTCCGGCCACCCCGACCCCAACGGACTCCGCCAAGAGCCGCGGGTCGTCCTCAGCTTCACTCCGGTGGCCTCCGCGGTTCATTTGGTGGCCGAAACGACCAAAACCACTATCGCCGCCGCACTGATGGTCGCCGCCGGCCAGAACTCCGGTGAGCTGACATGGCCTAGTTAATTAGCCACTAAACCACCACCTACTGACGCTGACAAGTGGGCCCCAGGGCTTAGTCAAAGCTAACCAGCCCGGGTCAACACGGGATTAGCCCCTGTGTCACTGACGTGTGGACCCCACACGTCAGGTTTGACCCGAGCCAGCCCTGTTGACCTGCTGATGTCACTGTGACGTCAGGCTGACGCAGTAAATGATATTTCTGGATTTAAATTAAATCAGGAAATTCCAGAATATTAATTAAACTTCAAAAATTCATAACTTTTATTCTATAACTCCAAATTGGACAAATTATATATGAAAAATGATCAGAAAAATCCAATCTATCCATCTGTACTATTTTCATGCATGATCCAACAAGTTAAATGGATGTTTTAATCAGAACAAGGAAAAGCACTTTAAAAGGCCATATTTGAAATTGAAATTTGAATCTTTGATTCAAATTTGTTCAAACCCTTCTGGCTTTAGTTGCATTAGCCCAACACACTCATATTGCCATGTTTCATGCATGCATCATATTGTTGCACATTGTTTGGTGATGCATGTGTATCGTTATCCTTTACGACAGGATCTGTCCCCGAGGAGTACCGTGACTACCCTAACGAAGAACCGTATCGGTGCATCGAACCATCAGGCAAGCAACCAACCATTTGATCATATCGATACAAACCCATGTTCTCGCTCCTGCTCTCTTTTACTGCATTAAGACAACGCGATTCAAACTGCTGTGTGCTACGGTAGTTGAACCCATTTCCTCTGCATGACCTGTCATTGCCACAGTAACTAGATGAAACCCACTAGCATGTGTAGGAGTTGATTGAGCCATATGTATGTGTTGTTCCTACCTTGCTATGCCTGCTATGCTTAGAGTCGTGTCAGGTCTGGTTCATTTGGGTGATGGGCTAGAGTGAAATGATTATGTCGGTAATGAGAGTGGTGTGGTGAACACGATTTGGTAAAGGTATCGATGAGAGGCCATGTAGGAGTACATGGTGGGTTGTTTCATTGAAGCCGACCTTAAGCACTGAGATCTGTATGTGTGATTTAAGAATCAGCTACTACCATGCATTGGGCCCGAAACCAATGGACCCTCTCGGCTTCTTATTCACCCTAGTTCTCCGTCCAGGAGTTGCAAGTAGTTTCTGGTGTTTGTAGCCTACTGGAGGCCGTGGACAGCGCTGACCGTAGGGGTGGGCTGTGATGCGGTAGGTACGTGGCCGGGTGTACCAAATACCCGTTAGGTATCTCGGGAACCCTGTTCACATCGTTCGGGGCCGTATGGGAAACCTCGGCCGGACTCCCTATGGATGGAACCTGGATAGGCGATAAACCTGGACTGGAGGCTTAGGTGATTAGGTAGGTCGTGGCCGACACCCACGTTGGGCTTCCGCTTGAAGGTTGCCGAGTACATGTCGTGTAAACGACGGTAAGTGGTGAGAGCGTGTATGAAGAAGTACACCCCTGCAGGGTTATCATGATCTATTCGAATAGCCGCGTCCGCGGTAAAGGACTACTTGGTTGCCTATACAGTTCATAGACAAGTAAATGGAAACTACTAAAAGCCTCAAGATAAGTGTGAGTGCCGAGGATGGCTCTTCCGTAGGAAGACGGAGGCGGATCCTCGGTAGTGTATTGAAGTGGTGAGTAGTGGACTCGTGTGCGCAAAACCATTTCAAGTTGGAGTATCGTAGGATAGCCTAGCCAAGAGTCAAAGCTGGCTTGCTGCAATAACTCCACCAACCCTTCTTGATACTATGCATGTATGTAGGATCTGATGTAAGTCTTGCTGAGTACCTTTGTACTCATGTTGCTATAATCTACATTTTTACAGAAGACGCTGCAACCCCTTCTAATGGGTTCTATGTAGACGTTGACATCAACGAGTAGGCTAAAGACCCAGGTGGTGACCCTGAGCTTGTGAAGGACCACATAGTATAGCCAGAGGCTTTCCAAGCCTCTTTTATTTTACTAGTTGTCTGTACTCAGACAAGTTACTTCCGCTGCTGGCTTGTATGATTGTATGACTTGTATGTTGGGTCGTGAGACCCGTACCTTTGTGTGTATGTTATGTATGGCTCACTGAGCCTTAAATAAAGTACTTGTGTCATAGAGTCATGTTGTGATGCTTCGTTGTATTGGCACATATCGAGCATATTGTGTGTATGTTATTGAAATGCTTGGTATGTGTGGGATCTGACCATCTAGTTGTTTATCTTTAGTAGCCTCTCTTACCGGGAAATGTCTCCTAGTGTTTCCACTGAGCCATGGTAGCTTGCTACTGCTCTGGAACACTTAGGCTGGCCGGCATGTGTCCTTCTTCGTTCCTGTGTCTGTCCCTTCGGGGAAATGTCACGCTTTGAGTACCGGAGTCCTGTTAGCCCGCTACAGCCCGGTTTACCGGAGTCCTGCTAGCCCAGTGCTACAGCCCGGACCCACTTGCTGATGACCGACACGTTCGAAGCTGGGTCATGGATGCCTGTCCCTGTAAGTCTGTGCCACTTTAGGTTTACGACTAGTCATGTCAGCCCGGGCTCTTTATCATATGGATGCTAGCGACACTTTCATATACGCGAGCCAAAAGGCGCAAACGGTCCCGGGAAAAGGTAAGACGACACCCGTGGGGATACCGTGCGTGAGGCCGCAAAGTGATATGAGGTGTTACCAGCTAGATCGATGTGACATCGAGTCGGGGTCCTGACAGGTGTTTATAATGGTTTACCTTGCGTGCCAACATGCTTTTAAAATGGTTGAGGGAGTCCTGGATTAGGGGGTCTCCGGACAGCTGGACTATGTCCTTTGGCCGAACTGTTGGACTATGAAGATACAAGATTGAAGACTTTGTCTCGTGTCCGGATGGGACTCTACTTGGCGTGGAAGGCAAGCTAGGAAATATGGATATGGATATCTCCTCCTTTGTAACCGACCTTGTGTAACCCTAACCCTCTCCGGTGTCTATATAAACCGGAGGGTTTTAGTCCGTAGGACAACAAAAACCTCAACATACAATCATACCATAGGCTAGCTTCTAGGGTTTAGCCTCTCTGATCTCGTGGTAGATCTACTCTTGTACTACCCATATCATCAATATCAATCAAGCAGGACGTAGGGTTTTACCTCCATCAAGAGGGCTCGAACCTGGGTAAAACATCGTGTCCCCTGCCTCTTGTTACCATCCGGCCTAGACGCACAGTTCGGGACCCCCTACCCGAGATCCGCCGGTTTTGACACCGACATTGGTGCTTTCATTGAGAGTTCCGCTGTGCCGTCGCCATCAGGAAGGATGCCTCATCCCGTCTTTAAAGACGGCACTGTTGCTAAGGGAGCTTTGGCTATCGGCCAAACTCTCCGGCTAGGTGGTTTTCTTATGACCGCCTGTTCGGCCGTTGCGCCGATGATGACTTCTCGGGTCATCAAAAGCAATCTTCACGTCAACTCGGAACTCACCGAGCAGTTAGATCCAATGGAGCTCTCTTCCCTAAACGAGCTCTTGGATCGCATCGCCGCCCTGGGAGTCGCTACAGACTACGATCAGATTGGGCCTAAACCCTATCTGAGAGAGATCAACTCTCCCCAGGTCACCCATCATGTTGCAGTGGTAGAGGAACAATGCGACAACCCTTCATCTATCTTAAGGACTAGCTATGTCCGGATTCCCGATCCCTCCAAGCCGGATACCCGCGGAGGGGAGGACATCACTCAAGAGTTGAACCTAGAGTCAGGCAGCGGGCTAGATTTACTGGAAAACATCAAGAATCCAAACTTCCGAGTTCAGAAACTCCTTGGCCCCTGATTCTCAGATCGGGTGAGGATTCGGGTTCAATCCCACCCACCCACCCAAACATAAGCGATCTATCCCAAATTAGGCAAGAGCCCGAAGAAACAATACACCATTACTGGGCCAGATACCTCCTGGTCATGAACAGGATAAAGAACTTCCGCGAGGAAGACGCAATTTCATTCTTCTACAATAATTGCACGGACAAGGGAAACCTCAACGCCATAAGTCGCCGCGAAATTACACGCTTTGCTGACTTGGTGTCCATAGTACAAAAGTACTGTGCGATGGAAAGCGCCTGGAAAACCGAAATAAAATTTTGGGATAATCCGGCCCTGAATACAAACCCAGTCCGGAATAAAAGGGTGCATTATCACAATACACCCCGGTTAACTACCAAAAAGCAAAAGCCCTCTATGGGGCAAGGAACCACATTGGAGGGATGGCTCAATGGACCCTGCAAAATTCATAGTACAACGGATGCAATACCAACGCATAGCCTTAGAGCATGTTGGATACTCCGGCAGGTGGCCAAAAGTGGTGAGGATCTACTCCTCCCAAATACCATAGAGCACCATCCCGTGGACAACAATACGGTGTTAACGGTCTTTGAGACCTTCGCGTCAAGTAATAGACGCAAGCGAACACTCCGCAGCATGGCTGAAATCTGCCACGTAGCAGCAATAAATCCTTGGAGTGACACGGCTATTACCTTCAATGCCAGTGACGAACCTAAATTCTGAACAGCCCGAGCACCAGCCGCACGGATTTCGACTCACCAAGGTACTCATGGACGGCAGCAGCGGATTAAACCTCATCTATGAGGAAACTCTTCAAAAGATGGAAATAGACTGGAGCCGCATTGAGCAAATTAGCACAACCTTTAGAGGAATTATCCCCAGTCGGGAAGCACGATGTGCTGGGAAAATCACACTAGATGTGGTATTCTGCACGTCGGATAATTACAGGTCCGAAGATATTACATTCCAAGTGGCCCCGTTCAGCAGCGGATACCACGCTCTATTAGGGCGGGAGGCATTTACAATCTTCCAAGCCATACCCCATTACGGGTACATGAAGCTCAAAATGCCCGGGCCCAACGGAATCATCACTCTTGCTAGTGATCCGGATATAGCACTCCGCGCCAAAAATAAGACAGCCGCACTGGCCCTTGAGGCACTATCCGAAGCCCTAGCAGCCGAGGAACTAACTACGCTGCGCTCCACGATGAACAGGGATGACGTGATACTCGATAAAAGATCCAAGTCCACCTCCTTTAAACCGGCGGATGAAATAGTCAAATTCCAAGTCCATCCAATGGACCCTATAAAAACAGCTTCCATCGAGGCACAATTAAACCCTGATGTCGACGCCGCACTGCGAGAGTTCCTATGCGAGAACTAGGACATTTTTGCCTGGCACCCTTCAGACATGCCAGGAATCCCACGCAGGCTAGCCGAGCACAGCCTAAATATCCTAAAAGGGTTCAAGCCAGTCAAGCAGGCTCTTCGGCGTTTCTCCGAACCTAAGAGACAAGCCATGGGAGAGGAACTAGCCAAGATATTGGAGGCCGGATTCAACAGAGACATAAAACATCCGGACTGGCTAGCGAACCTGGTGATGGTACCAAAGAAGGACAAATCCTGGCGCTTGTGCGTCAATTTTAAGGACCTTGACAAGGCCTGCCCAAAGGATCCCTTCCCCCTCCCCCGCATCGATCAAATCATCGATGCTACCGCAGGACACGATTCATTGTGTTTCCTCGACGCATACTCCGGCTACCATCAAATTAAAATGGCAGAGCCAGACCAAGCCGCAACGGCATTCACCACACCATATGGCCCATTTTGCTTCAACACAATGCCCTTCGGGCTCAAAAACGCCGGCGCAACATATCAGCGCATGATTCAGGCATGTGTGGCAAACCAAATCGGCAAAATAGTGGAGGCATACGTAGATGAAGTGGTCGTCAAAACCAAGCATGTCGAATCTCTAGTAGACGACTTGAGGCTCACATTCGATAACCTCCGAACATACGACATCAAGCTCAATCCGGAAAAATGCGTTTCGGCGTACCAGCTGGAAAGCTCCTGGGATTCATTGTCTCCAGTAGAGGTATTGAAGCTAATCCGACCAAAATCCGAGCGTTGTCACAGTTGGCTACCCCAACAGACCTCAAACAAATCCAGAAGCTAACTGGATGCGTGGCGGCTCTAAGCCGCTTTATCTCTTGCTTGGGAGAAAAGGCCTTACCCCTTTATCGCCTCCTTCGGAGCATCGAACACTTCGAGTGGACGGACGCGGCCACAGCCGGATTGGAAGAAACAAAGGCCATTTTGGCAACCAACCCGATCCTGGCCGCACCAAACATCGGTGAACCAATGATGTTGTATATTGCGGCAACTCATCAAGTTGTAAGCGCGGTGATCGTTCTCGAACGGGAAGCGAACGGACACAAATTCCCTCTTCAAAAGACGGTATACTATGTATCCACTGTCCTCACTCCATGCAAATCACGGTACCCGCATTACCAAAAAATAGCATATGCGGTATTCATGGCATCACGGAAACTGCGACACTACTTTCAAGAGTGTTCGATTGCAGTAGCCTCGGAAGTGCCACTTAATGATATTATCAACAACCGCGACGCTACTGGACGGATTGCCAAATGGGCCATTGATCTCCTCCCATTCGACATAACATACAAACCTCGCTGAGCCATTAAATCGCAAGTACTGGCCGACTTCGTCGCCGAATGGACGGAGGCCAAACTCCCTAAAGAGTACGGCGCATACTCCAATTGGATCATGCACTTCGACGGTTCCAAAATGCTGGCCGGTCTAGGGGCTAGCGTCGTCCTGACCTCCCCAACCGGAGATACCGTTCGGTGCATACTGCAAATATTGTATACATATTCCAACAATGCAGCCGAATACGAAGCTCTGTTGCATGGTCTTCGGATGGTAGTCTCCTTGGGCATTCAACGCCTGGAGGTGCGTGGGGATTCAAACCTCGCAATATCCCAAATAAATGGAGATTTTGACGCCAAGGATCCAAAAATGGCGGCCTATCGAAACGCCGTCCTCAAAATGTCAGCTCGGTTCGAGGGACTCGAATTTCACCATGTGGCTCGGGAAAACAATCAGGCAGCGGATATCCTTGCCCACATCGGCGCAAAACACGACGCGGTCACTCCCAACATATTTCTGGAAAGGCTCTTCAAGCCATCCGTAGCATGGGAAGGGGACACCGGTAACAACAGTCCGGACCCGGCCAAAATACCTGATACTGAACTCTCTGACACAATCGGAGGCTCCGCCACCGAAATAACACCTTCAGCCCATGAAATAATGGCCATTATTGCCCCGTGGACAGAACCATTCCTGGCCTACCTAACTAGACAGGAACTTCCGGAGGACCAAAATAAGGCACGTTGCATAGTGCGGCGATCCAAGGCCTACAGGGTCTATGAGGGAGAGTTGTACAAGAAAAGCACTACCGGAGTCCTTCAAAGGTGCATCTCCGAAGAGGAAGGGCGGAATCTTTTGGCAGAAATTCACGCCGGACTCGGCGTCATCACGCCGCAGCCCAGGCTGTTGTAAGCAAGGCCTTCCGTACAGGATTCTATTGGCCAACGGCCTGGGCAGATGCACAGGACTTGGTCCAACGTTGCGCCGGTTGCCAGCTCTTCGCAAATCAAAGCCACATGCCACCCACCGCCCTCCAAACAATCCCCATTACATGGCCCTTTGCGGTCTAGGGGCTTGACATGGTTGGACCCCTTAAAGGGGGAACACACAAGAAAAAATACTTATTGGTCATGGTGGATAAATTCACCAAATGGATAAAGGCTAAACCGGTTTAAACAGCTGAATCCGGACCGGTGATAGATTTCATATCTGGGGTTGTACACCGTTACGGCGCCCCCCACAGCATCATCACTGATAACGGCACGAACTTCACGGCCGACGAGGTAAAACTTTGGTGCAGCAAAATGGGCATCATGCTCAATTATGCTTCAGTCTATCACCCACAAACCAACAGTCAAGTCGAACGAGCAAACGGTCTTATAATGAGCAGCATTAAACCCAGATTGGTGTGTTCCTTAACAGACTCTGTACTCTGGGGGCTGCGGACCATGCCGAATCATAGTACCGGATATACACCGTTTTTTTGGTGTACGGCATAGAGGCGGTCTTGCCCTATGACATAATTCATGACTCACCTCGAGCGCGCATGTATGAAGAAAGAGAAGCCGAGCTTGATCGGCAGGACAGTCTAGACACCTTGGAGGAAGAGCGCGACGTAGCCAAAGCCCGTTCCGCATTTTACCAGCAACAGGCTCGCGGATACCAAAGCAGAGAAGTACGGGCCAAAACTTATAATGTTGGCGAACTAGTTCTACGCCTGCCGGATAAGAAAAAGAACAAGCTCGAGCCCAAATGGGAAGGTCCCTTCATCATCGACCAAGTTCTGACCGGTGGAGCGTACCGACTGCGGGATGCATCGAATAGTCGACTCGAGCCGAACCCATGGAACGCAGCCAGGCTCCGAAGATTCTACACCTAGCACCGGACACTATATCCGCTAGCCGCACTCTCCATACCTGGGGGCTTCTTTCCTAGAAGCTTAAATTATTTACCTGGGCCTCACGCCCAACACATGTGTTATACTTCCGCATGTACCTTTTTCCACCATTATATGCATCAATATGACTTAAGTTTTGGCCAAGCTGGCTCTTGTATTTATGCCCTACGTTCCTGTTAATTCGGCTAGGGCATAAGGGGAGCACCTCTGCGATTGTTACTGCCGGGTCAGCCGGATGTGTACCTCAGACTGGGTGAAGCCAAAAGCTAGCGTTCTTAAAGGAATATTCGGTCGATGAACAAAAGATGACTTTTATTTATTATCCATATCTGCCCCCAGATGCTTTTTCTGCGCTTCTCATCGCAGTCCAGACATGCACTTTAGGGCATGCCTACCCAGGGAAAGGAACCCTTAACGGAACTATTCTCCTTGGAAGATGTTTCTTACTACCCATGTAATATAACATAACTAGTTGGGCACTTGTCTGATAAAGCACTAATGACCCCTACGCCTGGTCTCCACGCATACCCCGGTTCTTATATAACTAAGCGGGTATTCGGATTCACTCCGGACTATCGGGCCCGGAGGTTGAAGCGAAAAGGTCTGCAACGACAAATGATCTACAATCCGGCTGGAAGGCATTATACATGTCACTTTAATTACATAGTCATGCAGACTGACTAAACTCCTCTTCTATACCATCCAACAAGCGGTCTAGCTTACAATCCTGTTGGGAATACTTTGCAGCTAATTCTACTTGCCCATAAACTAAGTTAACGGGGATCTCTTTTCCGTGGGGCCCCACAGGTCTGTCCTCGGCCATGTGATTTGGGTCTGCCTTGGTATACTGAGTCTTCACCATGGCCCAGGCCTCTCTGGCACCCTGTCGGCAGGCCGATATCTTCCATAATCGGAGGCGCCGCCGTGCTCCCTTGAGCTTCTCCGTAAGCTCTGCAACGCCCTCTGGCAAGGAGACAGATGGCCACAAAACCTGGGCAACACCTTGCATCACCTGCCGAACTTGTTCGTGCAGATGTGACAGCTCAGACAGAAGATCACCCGCAGACCCGGGCATTTCCTCCGCGGGACGACCCGTCAGCATACCTATAGACATAACGCTATTAATCGACTTCCTCGCCGAACTATTTTTTAAAGTTCGTTCAAGCACTTACTAAATATGCCGCGTCGAAGCCGCCGATTCTCCTTCACGGAGTCCGACAGTTGGGAACGAACATCCTTTAGTTCCACGCCCAGCTTGGTGTTGGCATCTAGGAGATCATTCTTCTCTTGCCTCACCCTCGTAAGCACGCTCTCACCGGCCTTCAGCTGACGTTGGAGTTGTTGCTTATCAGGATTTACTCCAGCGACATCTGCAACTTTATCGTCAGATCTGCATATACGCCGCATTCTATATGATACTTATCATTCAAAGGATATATTACCAGAGGGGGTCTCTTTGGGCTCCCCTGCCGCGGCCAGTGCGGCCTGAAGTTGGGCTTTGCACTCTTCCAGCTCCTGGGACAGTTGGGTATTCTTTTCTATAAGAACTTGCATAACAAATGATCCTTAAATCTGTTATTCTAACTATTTCAAGTCTCAGGGGCTACTGATATATATAACCACCAAAATTTCTCACCCGTATGTCTTTTACATACTGCTCCGTGGCTCTGGTTAGACCATTTTTAGCGGCACGGAGGTACGCATCTCCCGAGTTGAAGGCATCCAATGCCTCTTGGGAGAAACAAGCGTCACGAAGAACAGTGCGGTGACGCCTGTGGTTCATGGCACTTTCCACCTCAGAATTGGTGGCGGAAAATTTATCCGCATCCTCTGTCGGAGGAGCACCCGACAAACGCCTCGTATTCGTTCCCGCCTCCAAATCCGGCCTTAGAGCCTGGCTGGTGGAGGCGCGATTAGTAGCCTCTCCGGGTATAGTCCGGCGAGCGCTCCTTTTCCTAAAAAGAAGGCATGGGCGTTAATATGCCTCCGAGAATAATGTCCTGGAATAAAAGACGGCGCGCCGTACCGCTGCGCAGGTGTCTCAATCCGGACTGTGGGTGTTTTCAGCCTGCTTGGCCCCGCGGCCCCTTGTTGGCTAGTCGCCGCAGGATCGGCCTTCCGCCTCGAGGACCTCCCTGCAAAACATGGTTGTTATACGGTAATCAAAAACATGCAAGGACGGATCCCTTTTCAAAGTACTGGGACTTCGGTCTCAGTTACCTGTGAGGCTGGAAGTAGCACAGGGTAATCGGCCGTAATGGCCACCCTAGGAGGCCGGGTCCAGGGATCGTCCAGGGTCCTCGGGTTGTGGAGGGGGGTTGTTTATCTCCCTTACAGCCTGGTGCAGCTCCTGCATTGAAATCAATAGACTGAATACTTAACTATGGGAAAGAAATCCCCAGGTCCTATTGTTAAGAAAAGCGAATTACTATTCTCATTAACAGCATTCAACCATCCGGGCAACCATAGGCTTCGACCCGCATTGAAAGCGGGGCCATTCGTTGAAGCTCAAAAACGCATCACACCCTTTGTAGGTTCAAGCCGAAGTCAAGCATGATCACCTACTGCAAACTCCAAATATCGTCGTCGGCGTACCTGGTCCTGAACTGCTTTTAATCTAGAATAAGTGGAATCTTCTCGGCGCTTTTCGGGAAATTTCCAAACGAACAATTTCAACGAAATCTTTCAATTTCTCATTTTATTATGTTCAACTCTATGTATTCCTCTATCCGTAGAGTACATTGAATGTACAGAAATGGCTATAACAGAGTTTCTGTTATTCGTATTAACAGCTACTCTAGGGGGAATGTTTTTATGTGGTGCTAACGATTTAATAACAATCTTTGTAGCTCCAGAATGTTTCAGTTTATGTTCCTACCTATTGTCTGGATGCTTATCACACTTCTCCTTCCGACCTTCCAGCACCGGGCAGGTGTCAGACTCTATACATCGTGTTACCACTTAGCAGAGTCCTGTGTTTTTAATAAATAGTCGCTACCCCCTGGTATGTGCCACTTTCCTAATCAAAAGATAGGAGAGCACCCCTTCTCCCGAAGTTACGGGGTCATTTTGAGGTTAGTACCGCGAATAAAGTAGTACTCGCTACCTAGCCAGTCATCTACTTGACAAGTTTGGAAAGAATCTCTCGGAAAAGAGAGCGCAATCTCTCTTTGCTTGTGCCACCCCGGATGGGCGAGAAAAAGTCTCCGCTTACCCAGCTCGGAGGATTGTACATAGAAAATCCACCCCGCGGGTTGACATGGAGGAATTCCTCCTCTTCTCCCTTGTACAAAGTGGATAAGATCTTTATTAGATCAGCAACCGATCCCGGCCCTTTACGGCCATAGCGGGTGGCGTCATCCTCCCCGTTGAAATCCCACATGGGGTAGCCCCTATACTGAAGCGGCTGCACCCCCCGCATGATACATGTGGCCATGACCTCGATCATGGTCAATCCGGATCGAGCTAAAAAACTTATCCGGCTCATCAGGTAAAGGATGTCCCTGTCATCTTCCTCCAGGGAGCTCCATGGACGCCAGCTCCGGCGCTTCTTCAAAGGAGCGTTGTCGAACTCAGGAAGGCCGATTCGAATAGGATCCGGGAGGGGGACGTCTTCTATATAAAACAATTCTGAAGGCCAGTCTTTGGACGTCTTCTTTGGGGTTCCGGACAAATATCCGGTCCCGGCAATACGCCACACTTCGGCTCCGCCCACTTGATATATTGACCCCTTCTGAGAACGGGGCACAAGGCAGAACAGCTTCTTCCACAGCGCGAAATGAGCCTCACAGCCTAGAAACAGCTCGCAAAGGGCTACGAATCCCGCGATATGCAATATGGAGGCAGGCGTAAGGTTATGCAACTGGAGGCCGTAGAACTCCAGGAGCCCCCCGAGAAATGGATGAATTGGAATTCCGAGCCCACTTACCAAATGAGGGACAAGGCATACCCGCTCTCCTTTGGAGGTATTGGGAAGGCTCTCTGCTTGCTCTCCGCCATTATAGGTGGCGAGCCCGGCTCGAACCGAGACCATGTACGCTGGGGGAAGAAATCCCTTGGTCTGAAGCATCACTAATTTGCTGTGCGGGACCGAACATCTCCCCCAATATCCAGGCTTGGGGCTAGGGGAGCGAGAGGAGGAGCTGCGTCGACCGGCCATGATGGAATGGATCTCTGTCGGATGCGCTCCGATGAAGGCTCGCCAAGGGAGGATGGTGTGATTTGGATCTGAATCCTCGTCTTTTTAATAGGCGTCTCATTCGCACAGCTAGGGGGTAAATGTAAAAACACCCTGGCCCTTCACATTCGCTCGACACGTGTAAAGTGGCCATTAGGGGGCGTGGAAGCCAAGGAGTGCAACATTCACAAGGGGCCGGATACTATTTCAATCGGTACACGGAATTTGGAGAGGAACCCGCCTTGCAATGCCGAAGACAATACTGCGCACCGGACTCATCGTCATTGAAGCCTGGTACGGGGGCTACTGAGGGAGTCCTGGATTAGTGGGTCTCCGTACAGCCGGACTATATCCTTTGGCCGGACTGTTGGACTATGAAGATACAAGATTGAAGACTTCATCTCGTGTCCGGATGGGACTCTACTTGGCGTGGAAGGCAAGCTAGGCAATATGGATATGGATATCTCCTCCTTTGTAACCGACCTTGTGTAACCCTAACCCTCTCCGGTGTCTATATAAACCGGAGGAGGGTTTTAGTCTGTAGGACAACAACAACCTCAACATACAATCATACCATAGGCTAGCTTCTAGCACTAGTAGAAAACAGGGCTATGGTCCAGGCCGACTCAGCCCATTAGTCCCGGTTCAGTCTAGAACCGGGACTAATGTGAGCATTGGTCCCGGTTTGTGCGGCTAAGGCATTAGTCCCGGTTCACTCGGGCCCTTTAGTCCCGGTTTAAGACATGAACCGGGACTAAAGGGTGCAATGACCTTTAGTCCTGGTTCGTGCCTCAAACCGGGACTAAAGATTAGACCTTTAGTCCCGGTTTGAGGCACGAACCGGGACTAATGGGGTTGAGACCTTTAGTCCCTATTCGTGCCACGAACCGGTACTAAAGGTCCCATTTTCAAACTCTACCCCCCCGGTGGATCGCCTTTTCAGTTTTAAAAAAATAAAAGAAAATAATGCAAATGTCAAAAAAAATAAAAGAAAATAAGTTTCTCATCTGATATGTGGTCTAGTTGTTGGGAAAATTTGCAAATGTGAATTTTGACTTTATTTGCAAAATCTCTCTGAAATTTGTAAAAATGGGCATAGCTTTTGCATACTAACTCGGATGAAAAAGTTTTTTATATGAAAAATCATCTACTCGAAAAGTTACATCCAAATTAAATACGGGGATCCCCGTTAAACCTTTTCAAAATCCTCAAAAACCTAATAGAAAAAAAGTTACGGGGCTTTTAAGATCTAGAGTGGAAAAAATTGAAAAATATTCAAACAGTGGGCAAACTGTGGTCAAACAATGGTCAAACTAATTATTCTAGAATATTAGTGTTACTAAATAATTATTTTAGTTATTTCAATTTTGGTCAAATCTGGTCAAACTGTGGTCAAACTATGGTCAAACAATGGTCAAACTAATTATTCAAGAAATATTAGTGATACTAAATAATTATTGTTTTTTAAAACAATAGTTTCAAACTCAAACAGTGAAATGTGTCACTTCATGCTCAAGCAAAATTCCTGGAAAACAACAAGTGCAGACTTGGAGCGAGGGAGAATAGAACTCGGTAGTTAAGCATGCTCAGGCTGGGGGAGTGGGAGGATGGGTGACCGTTCGGGAAGTTAGATGATTTGGAATGATGAGGGGTGATTAGAGGATAAATTGAGAAGTGATGAGGGGTGGTGATTACAGACTAGAGGTTAAAATAATTTAGAAGTTTGAAAATAAAAAAAATTCAAAAAAAATCATAAAATTTCCTTTAGTCCCGGTTGGTGTTACCAACCGGGACTAAAGGTGGAGCTCCACGTGGCCGCGCCCTTTAGTCCTGGTTCTGGATTGAACCGGGACTAAAGGGTCAGGGCATTAGTACCGACACTTTAGTCCCGGTTCAGGAACCGGAACTAAAGGCCCTTACGAACCGGGACTATAGACCCTTTTTCTACGAGTGTAGGGTTTAGCCTCTCTGATCTCGTGGTAGATCTACTCTTGTACTACCCATATCATCAATATCAATCAAGCAGGACATAGGGTTTTACCTCCATCAAGAGGGCCCGAACCTGGGTAAAACATCATGTCCCCTGCCTCCTGTTACCATCCGGCCTAGACGCACAGTTCGGGACCCCCTACCCGAGATCCACCGGTTTTGAAACCAACAATGGTTGTGATGTAGTATGATAGGATGGTATCCTCCTTTGACTGATTTAAGTGGCTTGACTTGGCACATGTTCATGCATGTAGTTGAAACAAAATCAGCATAGCCTCCATGATATTTATGTTCATGGTTATTTATATCCTACTCATGCTTGCACTCAATGTTGGTTAATCTCAATGTATGTTTATGACTGTTGTCACTCTCTAGGTGGTTGCTCCTCAATCTCTTGCTAGCCTTCACTTGTACTAAGCAGGAATACTGCTTGTGCATCCACTTCCAGAAACCCAAAATTGTTCCATATGAGTCCACCATACCTACCTATATGTGGTATTTACCTGCCGTTCAAAGTAAATTTGCATGTGCCAAACTCGAAATCTTCAAATGATAATCTGTTTTGTATGCCTGAATCTCTCATGTAGCGACTGGGGGCTATCAGTATCTTCCATGCTAGTTGGGTTATTCTTCCATCACCTTCCCCCCTAGACTTCGCTCATCATTCATGAGAAAATGGCTGGTAACCGCGATGCCCAGTCCCATGCTCAAATTAAATCAAAATATAACTTCAAACTGAACTCCCCAAGGATTGTTGTTACTTGGACGGTACCTGTTGTTTCGCACCAGCAGTGGAATGTGCTTGTTGGTCGTGGGGGAGTATAAACTTTACCATTCTGTTTGGGAACCGCCTATAATGTATCTAGTATGGAAGATACCGAGATCTCTTGGTGGTAATGTTGACAATGAAATCATGCCTCTCAAATATTATTTATCTCTCTTTCAAAAACTCGAGCTCTGGCACCTCTACAAATCCCTGCTTCCCTCTATACAAAGGGCCTATCTATTTACTTTTATTGCTGATTCATCATCCTCTTATATAAGGCACCAGTTAGAGAGCACCACTATCATTTGTATGCATTGTAATTAATTGATATTGAGTATGACTGTGACTAGATCTCTTTTACCATGAATTACAATGTCTAGTCAGCCCTTGAACTTCAGGGGTGGTTTGCATTTATGTTTTGCGGTCTCAGAGAGGGCTAGCGAGATACCATTTTGTTATATCATATCATATGATTGTTTTGAAAAAG
This sequence comes from Triticum dicoccoides, assembly GCF_002162155.2. Classification (NCBI taxonomy): domain Eukaryota; kingdom Viridiplantae; phylum Streptophyta; class Magnoliopsida; order Poales; family Poaceae; genus Triticum; species Triticum dicoccoides. The sequence continues at coordinate 599,250,272 of NC_041386.1, read as the reverse complement.
GGTTGTCATCTGAGACATATTATTATTAGTCGCTAGTTGATTATGCCATTGATATTAGTAAATGTGAGACCAAAATTTTATTGTGAATATGGTTAGTTCATAATCTTTGCTAAAAACATGAAGGCTGGCTTTACATATTTGCAACAAGATCAAACAGAGTGTGTAAAAGTTTTTCTCTATCACTTTCAGTTTTAAGATATGGAGCCGCCACCTCCTGTTCTGGAGTCTATTTTGGGCTCTGGAGAGGGGAAATCGTTGCCATCGTCATCATTGACCATCCTCCATCACCAATTTCATGATGCTCACCACCATGCGTGAGTAATTCCATCGTAGGCTTGTTGGACGGTGATGGGTTGGATGAGATTTACCATGTAATCGAGTTAGTTTTGTTATGGTTTGATCCCTAGTATCCACTATGTTCTAAGATTGATGTTGCTATGAATTTTCTATGCTTAATGCTTGTCACTAGGGCCCGAGTGCCATGATTTCAGATCTGAACCTATTATGTTTTCATGAATATATTTGTGTTCTTGATCCTATCTTGCAAGTTATAGTCACCTACTACATGTTATGATCCGGCAACCCCGAAGTGACAATAGTCGGGACACTTCCCGGTGATGACCGTAATTTGAGGAGTTCATCTATTCACTAAGTGCAAATGCTTTGGTCTGGTTCTCTATTAAAAGGAGGCCTTAATATCCCTTAGCTTCCATTAGGACCCTGCTGCCACGGGAGGGTAGGACAAAGGATGCCATGCAAGTTCTTTTCCATAAGCATGTATGACTATATTCGGAATACATGCCTACATTATATTGATGAATTGGAGCTAGTTCTGTGTCACCCTATGTTATAATTGTTGCATGATGTATGCCATCACTACTAGGGAAAATCCTAGTAGTAGCGCGGGTTTAAATCCCACTAGTAGTGCGGGCAGCCGCGCTACTAATAAGGCGCTACAGCTATTACTTAGCAGTACCGCGTGCGACAAGCGCTACTGCTAAGACACATAGCGACAGCGCTTGTTCTCTCCCGCGCTGCTGCTAATCTAGCTAGTTGTAGCATGTTTCTTATCCATCGCTACTAGTACTCTTTTCTTCATTTTTAGTGTATTTATACGATGTTATACAAATTTTGGTACAATACCAATTATGAGGTTTGTATCATTATGTCCATAACAGTGTGTCAAATGAAGGTGAATTAGGTTCAAGTGGAGGCAATATGTGGTGCATGTCAAAAGTATACTACTAATCCAAACTTGATCTAGTTTGGACTAGTAGTACTTTTGATGTGCACCACATGTTGCCTCCACTTGAATCTAATCCGCCAGCACAAGCTATTTAATCATCATCATAGTGTAGCACATCATCATCTTTAAACTCATTCTAGCTAGCTAATCACCACCAACACTAGCTGCGATAGCTATCTAATCACCACCAACACTAGCTAATAATAATCATCATAGTCATTACCACGAACACTAGCTATTTAATCTTCATAGTCATTGTGTAGCACATCATCATCTTCAAACTCATTTCTAGCAAGTTTATCACTCCTTCTGCTCTCTCTCAGTTAAAATAACATAAAACATGTATAGCACTCCTCCTTCATCAAGTTGGAGCATGCAGATGAACCTGTCTCCTAATTGTGGGCTGCACTTTTGATTGCTGCTCCCTAGTACTTCTCTGCGATCATTCATGCTCCAGTCTTTCACTATTAAGCATTCCACGCTATTAGAAATCCTGAATGCACTAAAGTGCATTGTAGGATATCTTGGCCGTAAGCTAACAATATTCATTATACCTTTAGTCTCGATCCAATCAGGCACAACATTCATCAGGAGTCCCTGTCGAAGAACATCGTATAGTAACATACTTAGCAATGAGGTTTAGCTTAAAAAATAATGTATGCAAAAGATGAACTGAGGACAAATAGTAAAAATCTTACCATCTTTCCTAAATAGATGTGACCGTAGTTCAGTACAAACACTATTGGTCGCACGTTTTCAGTACTAACATTTCTAAGTGCAGGAAGAAAATTTGTCTTAACGGTATCAAGATCCTGAAGCCATGAAACATAATGACTTAGCTCCTCCCAGTTTAGTTCAGCCCTGGGACAGTAGTAGGTCCTGTCTACCAAGCGATGGTCATGTTTGCTTGAACGGAAATAAGCTGACAATAGAAATTAGATGTCAACTATTTTTGAATAAACAATATCAAAGACATAAATATGGTTAAGAAACTCACATAATGGTGTAATGGGAGGCGTCTGCACATCGACCCAGATGTCGGTATTACCTTCAATATCATCTTACGGATGAATATCAAAGGTGATAACCATATCAGGCTCAAATGCATAAGTCTTGCATAGTGCTCGCCATGTTTTGCATCCAAAATAGGTGTAGTCGTCTTCGTTGTATAATTTTGCATGGAAAATATAACCATGCTCGGTCTTCAAGTAAACTTTCTTTACCTCCATAGTACGACTGAAACCTATCTTATCCAAGACAAAAACTCTTGCATGGCAGGGGATACGCTAGTAGAATAGTAAAAAAATTAAATTATAAGTTGAAGCAAATGAAGGAGATGTCATGCTTAATTACGAAAAAGGACTTGCCGTTGTGACTTACTGTATCCACTTCAAAGTTCTCGTCCAGCTTGATGCTAAAGCACCTATCATCATCTAGGAAGATTTCGTCGCACAGGCCGCGCTCGTCTTCGCAGTACTTGCAAATACCAAAATCCTTTTCGTCGTCAGACATTTCCTATGTTCATAGTTGAAACATTAATTAAAAATCGATCAAAGACAACTACCAGGACACTCAACACACAAATCCGGGACACTCGATATTTCCTACATATTCTGGCACAAGTCATGCCAAAATTCACGGAAAAATCCGTCATGACCTTTGCTAAAATAGGACATATCGAGCGCCTGAAATTTGCCGGAACGGAAATGAATCAACACTCCAGCAAAACATAGGCCACTCGGAGGTGTAACCTACAAACATGACCGGCCACTTGGGCAAGCACATATCCTATTTGAGCAACACAAGATATAAACTTCAAAATATCTTATAGGACTCATATTGACATGAGCATTGAATAAGCAAAACCAAACCGTAAAATAACTAAGTATTCAAATTAGCATGCATTCACTAAGCAAAAGTAAATCATCTCATGCGTCCGTACATCACTGAATATTATCACTAATACATCCCGAATAGTATCATACATATAACATCACTAATACAACTAAAACCCTAGCGCACGACGGGTATCGGCGCGGGCAGTGGACACCCACAGAGAAGGAACCATCACAAGATCATAGCTCTTGTGAGATCACTGGAGAACCTGCCAGGTATTGGAGAACCTATGCTCCAACGCAAACAAGTAGCAACGGACGTGCGCGTCCTCCTCACTGACACGGTGACGCACCACCTCCGCGGGGTCCTCGAGCCTCTGGACTGTCAGTGGCCCCGGTTCTAAGCTACAAGTGATCCACCGTGGCATCAATTGCCTCTGCTACTTGTCTCTGCTGTGAGCCGCTCACGACCACGTTTCCTCAAACTGCTGTCGCGGTCTCCCGCCTCGCCTCGGGTCGCTACTCCCGCCGGATTCTGTCTCTGAGCCACCGGCCTTACTTCTTCCAATCGAGTCAAAGGAGGAAAGGACGGGCAGGCAATGCATGCCATGGTTTATAATACAGAGGAAGCCAGAGGAATCGTACTAATACGTCCGCCTGACAAAAACATTAGGTGCTATTTTCTAAGTATTTTATCAGCATATATTTTGTTTGAGGACAATTACATTGGTCTGTGGTATTTTTTCGCAGGACCATTATTTATTACACATGTGTCACCAAGGAGTGTGCGCCAATATTATTTTTGCGCTAGCACGTTCACGCCATGTTCTGGATAGATACGTGTGCAAGACGCTACCCGTGCAGCTTAATCTACATCAACCCGTCGGAGCCGCGTTGAGCCGCCCTTGCCGCTTTAAGCCACCAGGGTTATATTAAGTCACTGGTCTTCCTGAGCCGCCGGAACTATATTGAGTCGCTGGTTTGCTTGACCCACCTCTATCGCGATAAACGGATCATCCGTCGTTCAAACAGATCAGGTGATATCCATCCAAGTTTGTTTTATTAGCACATATTGTTTTTGTTAAAGAACAAGTTTATCTTTGCCTTGGTCTGCAATATTGTTTATGCAGGATAATTATTTATGACAAATCTATTGTTATACCACGGACATGGAGTGCGTGCCGGCATAGTTTTGCAGTGGCGTTCTTCCGGGCCATGTTGCTCGACGGATACACATGCAAATCGCCGCCCTCGCTGTTCGGTTTACATCCGTCCACGCATGCGGCCGACTCATTGTCCACGCCGGTTTACAAACATCACGGCCGACTCACCCGTCTGCACCGGTTTACCACACTGTGGCCGGTTCACCCGTGATTAATTTCAGCTTCATACAGTTATCATCAACTTCATGGCGGGTTATTTCCGGCCTAAACACATCAGGTGACACCCATATGAAATATATTTCATTAGCACATATTATTTTATCAAAGAGCAGTTTATCTTTGCCTTGGTCTGCAATATTGTTTATGCAGGGCAATTGTTCATTACAAATGAGACATTATGTTACGGGCATGGAGCACGCGCTAGCAACGTTCTGCACTGGTGTTTCGTCCGTGTCCTACCACCCGGTGAATGAACGTGAGAAGGTCGCCGTCCCCGTGGCTCGGTTTACATCAGCTTGCCGGGACCGCGCTTGTGATTAACTCGCCCGTCCGAGCCGGTTTACGACACCGGTGCCGATCTTCCCCGTCCGCACCAGTTTACAATGTCACGGCCGACTCATCTGTCTGAGCTGCCTCTGATGTTGCGGTCGTCCTTGTCGTCCGTCTCTCGCGGCCTGGTCTACATCAACATACCGGGCCGCACCTGTCTGCATGAGCTATTTCTTGAGTATGAACATGGGTAACCCGCCTTTCTTCCCACAAATTGGAGGCAAAATATCATCAACCGTCGTCTGCACTGGATGGTTCAATGGACATGCACACAAGTCACCGCTACTACAGTTTGGTTAAACTTCAAGGAGCCAGTTGGAAGGAACCATTGGCCGAGTTGCTGACACGGCTCATACGGGATCATTTATAACCTGCCGCAGTCACCTCAACCTTCTGTGGATTCACATCATGCTGCCAACACCAATGATATACAAGTTATGCCGGTTTATATCACGGTAAAATATGGAGAATCTCAAGCCAACTCCTCGAGTCACCTTGAGACTTGGGGGCTACAATGATATGACTTAGCAAATGTTGCCGGTTTTTAGTGAAGTTAAGAACCCCAATACGTTGGAGGGAAAGATAACCTGGTCCCGGATTCACATCGTGCCGTCAGAAGGTTTCCGGATTAGAAAGTTGTGACGCCCGGATATTTAGGCTACAGTAATTCCACGCTAATGATGCCATGTAACCTCGGTTACTGTTGTTAATCTCGCGATGGTTCAAAAATGATTCAAATTCAAATTTAAAATCAAGTCAAACAATTAAAGTTTTCAAAGGTCAAAACTAAAATGTTCTTAATATGACAAATAAATCATGGATATTATTGGTGGAGAAACAACATCTTTATAAGATATTTAAATACACTAAAGTGATTAAAACTACATCAAAACAATTAGTTATACTCCTAATATATTTTACCAAACACTAAACTATTTTATTTCTGAGGTAAAACTTCTTAGAACAGTGGATTATTTTGACACACTATTTTTCGGGCTATTTTCATATCTTACTAAACCAAAAATAAAGTGCAACTAAAATAAAACAGAAAAGAAAATTAAATAAAAACAAAACAAACTAACAAAAAA
>NC_041386.1:599231237-599243112 GCF_002162155.2 Triticum dicoccoides | reverse complement strand
CCTCGCCCAGCCTGCTTCACCGCCGCTGGCTGGACCGGCCCCCGCCGCGCCGCTAGTTTCATCCGAGGCCAGCGGCCGTGCTCGTTCCACCGGGCGCTCGTGGCCATGCCCCTGGGCCCGAAACCCAGTGCCTGTTAAGCCCCCTGCCTATGACAAAGGGGCCCCACGCCCCTGAGAACGAAAATTTTAAAAGAGGATTTATTAAAAATAATATATAAAATAAATAATAATTAAAATAATTAAAATATTAATTAATTAATTAAGCAATTAATTAAGTTAATTAATCCTGATTAGATTAACCTAATCACTAATTAAACTAATTAATCTGTTTTAGTTAATCTTAGTCAATGACAGCGGGACCCACATGTCAGGGTTGACCTAGTCAACCCTGTTGACTGCTGACGTCAGCATGGCATCATGCCGACGTCATAAATCCATTTTCCGAATTAATTAAATAATTAAGTAAATTCCAGAAATTAATAAAATCTTTAGAAAATCATATCTTTTAATCCGTAACTCGGATTAAAATATTTTCAACATGAAAGTTGCTCAGAACGACGAGACGATTCCGGATACGCAACCCGTTCGTCCGCCACACACCCCTAACATATCAAACTCGCAACTTTCCCCCTCCAGCTCCTCTGCCCGAAAACACAGAACACCGGGAATACTTTCCCGGATGTTTTCCCCCTTCGCCGGCATCACCTCATACTGCGTTAGGACACAACTAGCTTCGCTCTTTATCGTGTCTTGTGTTGTCTTGCTTATGTTTGCACTGTATTTACTGTTTCTCCCCCCTCTTCTCTCCGGTAGACTACGAGACCGACGCTGCTGCTGCCCAGTTCATCTACGGAGTTGACGACCCCTCTCTCTTGCCAGAGCAACCAGGCAAGCCCCCCCCCCTTGATCACCAGATATCGCCTATTCTTATCTATACTGCTTGCATTAGAGTAGCGTAGCATGTTACTGCTTTCCGTTGATCCTATTCTGATGCATAGCCTGACATTGTTGCTACACCTGTTGATACCTTACCTGCAATCCTAAATGCTTAGCATAGGATGCTAGTTTATCATCATTGGCCCTACATTCTTGTCAGTCTGCCTTGCTATACTATCGGGCCGTGATCACCTGGGAGGTGATCACGGGTATATACTATACATACATACATACTATACAGATGGTGACTAAAGTCGGGTCAGCTCATTGAGTACCCGCAAGTGATTCTGACGAGGGGGCTGAAAGGACAGGTGGCTCCATCCCGGTAGAGGTGGGCCTGGGTTCCCGACGGCCCTCGACTGTTACTTTGTGGCGGAGCGACAGGGCAGGTTGAGACCACCTAGGAGACAGGTGGGCCTGGCCCTGTTCGGCGTTCGCGGATACTTAACACGCTTAACGAGATCTGGGTATTTGATCTGAGTCTGGCTACGAGCCTATACGCACTAACCATCTACGTGGGAGTAGTTATGGGTATCCCGGCGTCGTGGTATCAGCCGAAGCACTTCAGACGTCAGCGACGGAGCGGCGCGCGCCGGATTGGAACGTAAGCCTGCTCTTGTATTAAGGGGGCTAGTTCTGCTTCCGGCCGCCCTCGCAACGTGCAGGTGTGCTATGGGCGATGGGCCCAGACCCCTGTGCGCTTAGGTTTAGACCGGCGTGCTGGCCTCTCTATTTTGCCTAGGTGGGGCTGCGACGTGTTGATCTTCCGAGGCCGGGCATGACCCAGGAAAGTGTGTCCGGCCAAATGGGATCGAGCGTGTTGGGCTATGTGGTGCACCCCTGCAGGGAAGTTAATCTATTCGAATAGCCGTGATCTTCGGTAACAGGACGACTTGGAGTTGTACCTTGACCTTATGACAACTAGAACCGGATACTTAATAAAACACACCCTTCAAAGTTCCACAGACAACCCGGTGATCGCTTTTCCGCAGGGCGACGAGGAGAGGATCGCCGGGTAGGTTTATGCTATGCGATGCTACTTGGAGATGCTACTTGGAGATGCTACTTGGAGATGCTACTTGGAGGACTTCAATCTACTCTCTTCTACATGCTGCGAGGCGGAGGCTGCCAGAAGCGTAGTCTTCGATAGGATTAGCTATCCCCCTCTTATTCTGGCATTCTGCAGTTCAATCCACTGATATGGCCTCCTTACACATATACCCATGCATATGTAGTGTAGTTCCTTGCTTGCGAGTACTTTGGATGAGTACTCACGGTTGCTTTCTCCCCCCTTTTCCCCCTTTCCTTTCTTTCTGGTTGCCGCAACCAGATGCTGGAGTCCAGGAGCCATACGCCACCGTCGACGACGACCCCTACTACACCGGAGGTGCCTACTACTACATGTTGCCCGCTGACGACGACCTGGAGTAGTTAGGAGGATCCCAGGCAGGAGGCCTGCGCCTCTTTCGATCTGTATCCCAGTTTGTGCTAGCCATCTTATGGCAACTTGTTTAACTTATGTCTGTACTCAGATATTGTTGCTTCCGCTGACTCGTCTATGATCGAGCACTTGTATTCGAGCCCTCGAGGCCCCTGGCTTGTATTATGATGCTTGTATGACTTATTTTATTTGTAGAGTTGTGTTGTGATATCTTCCCGTGAGTCCCTGATCTTGATCGTACACATTTGCGTGCAAGATTAGTGTACGATTAAATCGGGGGCGTCACAAAAGTATATGACAGTTACAAAATACCGGCTCAATGAAGAAGTTTCGGGTCATCAGAAAAAGATTCCAGTTTACAATCCGGTACAAGGGAAATTTGTTCTCCAATAAAGCTCTGAAGCTCTCAAATCCGGTTTAAGAATTTCTGATTCAAAAAGGAATTAACTTCTTCCAAGTTCGAGTTTAAAGGCCGTCAGAAAATTTTCCGACTGAAAATGAAGATTCCGGTTTAAAATCCGGTTCAAGGGAAAGATCTATCCCACAAAGTTTTGAAGCTCTCAATATCCGGTTCAAGATCCCGGTTCAAGAAGAATTTATCTCTTGCAAAAAGTTAAAAATTGCCAAAGAGGACCTGCTGCCATGATGCACGGTTCAAACATGGGTATCCTGCCTTATTGGCTTATCATATTATTGATCACTTGGGGGCTTGGTTGTATCCGAACCGTAGTCACACCTTTTGATCGGCTCAAAGCCAAATCAATCTGGGGCCAAAGAGAGTGTTGTAAAACAACAACTCAAACATAGGCACCCAATGAGCACAGCTCAAAACGTTACTTGGGGATTCTTTGCTATCGAAATAAACTTAGAATCTACACTTGTAATGGGCTATCAAGCCATGGCTTGGAAGCCTGGTGTATACACCTAAAACCCCGGGTTAACCTGCCTATTTAAGTAAGTCACTCCGCCCAGGTAAACCTGGTATGACCCTTCGAACTTTGACAAGTTACTCTAAAATAAAGACCCTGAACTTGTCAAGTTAAAACGATGATTGGTTAAGGATGTAGGACCATCTTAAAAGGCTTTGCAAAAATGGTTTAACTCAGTGGCTGGCAGCCCATGAAAAGCCTCGAATTTGGGTCCTGGCAGCCCGTGAAAAGCCTCAACTACAACGGTTTTATTTGCTTTTTTGCTAAGTTTTGCTTTCTTTTGATAAGATTTGTGATGCTTTCAAACCGGCGCTTATCAACCCGGTTAGGCTGTCAACTACAAGTTGTCAGTACATGATCAAGTTATAATCCGGAGACTATCAACCCGGTCTGGTTTGACTATGAGTCGCTAGTACATTGGGTTATATTATTCAAATAGCCAAACTTGGCTGGATTTTCATTATGATATTGAATGAATAAGGTTTTCATACCGGATTATATTATCTTGAATAGCCAACATGGCTGGATTTTTATGGTTATTAATAACCGGTATTATTGAATTTTCAAAGTCGCTTTAGTGCAATGGCTATTATTTTATCAAAGGATATGATTTATTCTACAATGGAAGGAATAGTCTCGCGTCGTTGCATGCTTACAACCCGGCACTTGGGGGCTAGATTATTCAAATTGAGATTACATGCAAGTCTCATGTCGCTGCAAGCATGCACCATGACACTTGGGGGCTAATGCAAAGTCATTTTTACTAGTCTTATTGAAGACCCGACTCATCGTATTATAATGAGCCGGCCCTTGGGGGCTACCAATTGCTCCTGTCAACAATTCAAGGTACACAAGTTTTCGTCCATAATATTGAAGGATCCATTGCTTAGTTGGTAAAACACAAAGCTCTTAACCTTGTGGACGTGGGTTCAAGCCCTACGATGGAAGCTACATTATCAGATGTTATTTTCATTGAAGTATATATCAAGTCCCGGTTCATTATTATCTTACTAAGCCCGCCCTTGGGGGCTACACATCACTGCTCAAGTCTACATGATTATATTTATAAAGTCCCTGCTAATTATTGCATAATGACCCGGCCCTTGGGGGCTACACTGATTGAAGTTTTTATAAGCAATTGCAAGTCCCAGGTTGCTGCAAGCATGACAACCCGGCACTTGGGGGCTACATATATGGAGTATTCAGTTTATATGATCGAGATGAACAAACTGGATTTCTTCAAGGTTGAAACACTTATTGGAAGCAAGTCTTAAGTTATCACTATGTTCTCCTCTTAAGACTTGGGGGCTACAGGTATTATGCATATAAAGGAGGAACATCTTCATTTTATTAGTTTTGAGCAAATCAGGAAGATCAATTAGATGACCCAGTGTCGACAACAATTATGACCCGGCGCCATCAATATTTATAAACCAGCCATTTTGGTAATATTAAACCGGCAAGTTTTACATCTTCAAACCGGCTGAATATTATATAAGTATTTTCAGACCCATATTTCTTAAACCGGCGGAGCTGAGTCAAAGGAGTTATTCTTCACAATATTTCTTGATGACAATCCAATGTCGGCAAATTGATTATGAAGCTGGTCTGTTGACCCGGATTTCCCAGAAGGAGGAAATAACAAGGACTTAAGGATGATCAGGTACCGGTTTAAAAAAATTCTTAACCCGGAGCATAATCTGTCAAATTTGTTCTTGTGTTTATTTTGCAGCATAAGTTTACCATGAATAAATCCAAGGTAAACTTGGGGCTAATGTCGGGGATATACCCCGCGGTGTAAACCGGCCGGAAGTTAACCCGGCCGGACTTGGCGGTTTATCTGAAGACCCCGCTGACACTTGGCGAGTTACTGGCGACCCGCCCTGACCTGGCGGTTTACAAGCAGCCCACCTGGTCATTATGACTCACTGGTGATCCGGCGTGCAGGATCGACGGATGACAAGGCCCAAAGCCCAGAAGGCCGGTTCACGTTTAACGGTGGGTCGGTTTAAGAGGAAAGGCATGAGGAACATTATCTTACAAGGAGCTAAGACCTGGACTTGTATCCGGTTTGAATTAGAGGTAGACTAGTCCTAATCCTAATAGGACTCCACATGTAACCCGCCCCTCCAACATATATAAGGAGGGGCAGGGCACCCCAAGGGGGACAAGATTGACAAGTTCCACAAGTTGGACAAGTTAGGTTTAGACAATAGCTCTCAAGTTAGAGCACTCTTGTAACCGTGATCATGATCATCAATATCAATGAAGCAGGATGTAGGCTTTTACCTCCACCGTGAGGGTCCGAACCTGGGTAAAACATCGCGTCTCTCGTCCCGCTCAACCCCTCTCAAGCTACCACATAGATGTGTTGGCCTCGCGACTAAGTCCTGACACTAAGGACATCTGTCGTGACAATTCCACGACACCAAGCTTGGGGTTTTGCGTAGTATTAACACAATTGACAATAAAAGAGTTTATAGTAAAATCATTGGAGTCATGATTTTCATTCAAGGAGCTATCATGAATCACTTCATAAATTTCTTCTGTCAACACTTCTTCACAATTTTTAGATTCAAGATTTTCAAGAAAAACTTCATAGAGATAATCTAGTGCACTCAAATCACTAGCAATTGGTACATCATAATTGGATCTTCTAAAAAGATTAGAAAGTGGATGAGGATCCATATCAATAGATTTTTAGCAAGAAAATATGCTAGCAAAAATAGAAGGCACATGACAACACAAGCAAACAAGAGATCTGACGAGAAAAATGCGAACAAAAAATAAGGTGAATAAAACGGCAAATTTTTGTGAAGTGGAGGAGAGGAAAACAAGATGCGAATGGAAATAATGTAATGCGAGGGAGATGAGTTTATGATGGGTAATTGGCATGTCTTGACTTGTCGTAGATCTCCCCGACAACGGCGCCAGAAATCCTTCTTGCTACCTCTAGAGCATGCGTTGGTTTTCCCTTGAAGAGGAAAGGGCGAGGCAGCAAAGTAGCGTAAATATATCCCTCAGTTTTTCAGAACCAAGATATCAACCCAGTAGGAGACAATGCGCAAGTCACCTAGTACCTGCACAAACAATCAAGAACCTTGCAACCAACGTGATAAAGGGGTTGTCAATCCCTTCACGACCACTCGCAAAAGTGAGATCTAATAGAGATAGTAAAGTAAATATTTTTGGTATTTTTGTTGTATAGATTGGAAAGTAAAGATTGCAAAATAGTAAACGAGATGCGATGTAAATAAAACAGATGCAATATAATAAGAAAGAGACCCGGGGGCCATAGGTTTCACTAGTGTCATCTCTCAAGATAGCATGTATTACGGTGGGTGAACAAATTACTGCCGAGCAATTGATAGAAAAACACATAATTATGAAGACATCTAAGGCAATGATCATGAATATAGGCATCATGTCCGTGTCAAGTAGACCGAAATGATTCTGCATCTACTACTATTACTCCACACATCGACCGCTATCCAGCATGCATCTAGAGTATTAAGTTCATAAGAACGGAGTAACGCATTAAGCAAGATGACATGATGTAGAGGGATAAACTCAAGCAATATGATATAAACCCCATCTTTTTATCCTCGATGGCAACAATACAATAAGTGCCTTGCTGCCCCTACTCTCACTTGGAAAGGACACCGCAAGATTGAACCCAAAGCTAAGCACTTCTCCCATTGCAAGAAATATCAATCTAGTAGGCCAAACTAAAACGATAATTCGAAGAGACTTGCAAAGATATCAAATCATGCATATAAGAATTCAGAAAAGAACCAAATAATATTCATAGATGATCAAGATCATAAATCATCGGATCTCGGCAAACACACCGCAAAAAGAATTACATCGAATAGATGTCCAAGAACATCAAGGAGAACTTTGTATTGAGAATCAAAGAGAGAGAGAAAAAGCCATCTAGCTAATAAATATGGACCCGAAGGTCTGTGGTAAACTACTCACGCTTCATCGGAGAGGCTATGGTGTGGATGTAGAAGCCCTACGTGATCGATTCCCCCTCCGGCAGATCGTCGGAAAAGTCCCCAAGATGGGATCTCACAGGTACAGAAGGTTGCGGCGGTGGAAAAGTGGTTTCGTGGCTCCCCCTGATGTTTCTAGGGTATAAGAGTATATTTAGGCGAAGGAAGTACGTCGGTGGAGCTACGAGGGCCCACGATGGTGGGGGAAGCGCCTACCCCTGGGCACGCCCTCCTGCCTCGTTGCCGCCTCTTTGCGTCTCCGACTTCATCTCCAAGTCTCCTAGTTTTCTTTCGGTCCAAGAAAGATCCTCGCGAAGGTTTCATTCCGTTTGGTCTCCGTTTGATATCCCTTTTCTGCGAAACACTAAAATAATAGGCAAAAAAACAGAAACTGGCACTGGGCCTCCGGTTAATAGGTTAGTCCCAAAAATAATATAAAAGAGCATATGAAAGCCCATTAAGCATCCAAAATAGATAATATAACAGCATGGAACAATAAAAAATTATAGATACGTTGGAGACGTATCTCGTCCACACAGCCCTTTCGACTAGGGACCTTTTAGGACAGTCATCATACGATACATAGCCCCACAAACAAGTCACGTTCTTGTTGATACACATCATTGATAATGTCCAAGAACTATCTTTATTCATAAACACAAAGGAAATATCATCATACATGATCCTCTAGGGCATATCTCCAACAGTCTCCCACTTGCAGTAGAGTCAATCAAATAGACATCGAATGCCCATAGCTCTCACATGCCCCTCATGCTTGGATTGTGGGAGCTTCTTAGTCAATGGATCTGCAACATTTGCATCCGTGTGAATTTTGCATAACTCATCATCACTATTCTTTACGATCTTCCGTATCCGCTGATATTTCCGATCTATGTGTCTGGTCTTGTGGTGATTCCTTGGCTCCTTGGCTTGTGCGATGGCACCAGAATTATCACAATAAAGGTCCAACGGTTTTACCGAGGCTGGGAAAATACCAAGATCATCCAGAAAGTTTTGGATCCAAACACCTTCCTTTGCAGCCTCACAAGCTCCAATGTATTCGGCTGCTGTGGTAGAATCGGCCACCGTATCTTGCTTGGAACTCATCCAACTCACTAATCGTCCCTTCATGACGTACATGAATCTGTACTATGATCAACAATCATCTCTGTGGGTCTGGAAACTAGCATCGGTGCAACCCCTTACGACGAGCTCTTCCTCACCTCCATAAACTAGGAACATCTATTTAGTCCTTTTCGGGTACTTCAAAATAGTCTTTACCACTGCCTAGTGACTCTCACCTGGGTTGGCATGGTATCTACTTGTTAGGCTTATTGCAAAAGCAACATCAGGTCATGTACATATCATGGCATACATGATGGATCCAATTGCTGAGGCATGCGGAATCCGACTCATCCTGCTTCGCTCATCAGATGTCGAAGGACTCTGAGTCTCGCTTAGCCTGATACCATGTGAGACAGGCAAGAACCCTTTCTTTGGCCTCACTCATGTTAAACCACTTCAACACTTTATCTATGTACGTGATCTGGCTCAAGCCGAGCAGCTCCCTCGATCTATCTCTATAGATCTTGATGCCTAAAATGTAAACTACCTCACCAAGGTCCTTCATTGAAAACTTGCCATTCAATGATTCCTTGACCGAGTTCAGCATCGAAACATCATTTCCAATCAGTAGTATGTCATCCACATACAAGATAAAAAACACTATCGAGCTCCCACTTAACTGCTTGTATAAACAAGCGTCCTCATCGCTTTTCTTGAAACCGAGACCAGTAACAACCTCATCAAAACAAATGTTCCAACTCCGAGATGCTCGTCTCAACCTATAAATGTGTGACGCCCCCGATTCAATCGTACACTAATCATGCACGCAAATGTGTACGATCAAGATCAAGGACTCACGGGAAGATATCACAACACAACTCTACAAATAAAATAAGTCATACAAGCATCATAATACAAGCCAGGGGCCTCGAGGGCTCGAATACAAATGCTCGATCATAGACGAGTCAGCGGAAGCAACAATATCTGAGTACAGACATAAGTTAAACAAGTTGCCATAAGATGGCTAGCACAAACTGGGGTACAGATCGAAAGAGGCGCAGGCCTCCTGCCTGGGATCCTTCTAACTACTCCTGGTCGTCGTCGTCAGCCTGCACGTAGTAGTAGGCACCTCCAATGTAGTAGTCATCGTCGACGCTGGCTCCTGGCTCCTGGACTCCAGCATCTGGTTGCGACAACCAGAAAGAAAGGAAAGGGGAAAAAGGGGGGAGAAAGCAACCATGAGTACTCATCCAAAGTACTCGCAAGCAAGGAACTACACTACATATGCATGGGTATATGTGTAAGGAGGCCATATCGGTGGACTGAACTGCAGAATGCCAGAATAAGAGGGGGATAACTAATCCTGTCGAAGACTACGCTTCTCGCAGCCACCGCCTTGCATCAAGTAGAAGAGAGTAGATTGAAGTCCTCCAAGTAGCATCTCCAAATAGCATCTCATAGCATAATCCTACCCGGCGATCCCCTCCTCATATCCCTGAGGTAGAGCGACCACCGGTTGTATCTGGCACTTGGAAGGGTGTGTTTTATTAAGTATCCGATTCTAGTTGTCATAAGGTCAAGGTACAACTCCAAGTCGTCCTGTTACCGAAGATCACGGCTATTCGAATAGATTAACTTCCCTGCAGGGGTGCACCACATAACCCAACACGCTCGATCCCATTTGGCCGGACACACTTTCCTGGGTCATGCCCGGCCTCGTAAGATCAACACGTCGCAGCCCCACCTAGGCTCAACAGAGAGGCCAACACGCCGGTCTAAACCTAAGCGCGCAGGGGTTTGGGCCCATCGCCCTGAGCACACCTGCACGTTGCGTGGGCGGCCGAAAGCAGACCTAGCCTAGTGGCATTCCAGTCCAATTCGGCGCGCGCCGCTCCGTCGCTGACGTCTGAAGTGCTTCGGCTGATACCACGACATCGGGATACCCATAACTACTCCCGCGTAGATGGTTAGTGCGTATAGGCTCGTAGCCAACTCAGATCAAATACCAAGATCTCGTTAAGCGTGTTAAGTATCCGCGAACGCCGAACAGGGCCAGGCCCACCTCTCTCCTAGGCGGTCTCAACCTGCCCTGTCGCTCCGCCACAAAAGATCCACACAGAGGGCCGTCGGGACAAAGGTCCTTTCAGCCCCCAATCCGTGAATCACTCGCGGGTACTCTTCGAGCTGACCCGACTTTAGTCACCATCTGTATAGTATGTATGTATGTATAGTATATACCCGTGATCACCTCCCGAGTGATCACGGCCCAATAGTATAGCAAGGCAGACTGACAAGAATGTAGGGCCAATGATGATAAACTAGCATCCTATACTAAGCATTTAGGATTGCATGTAAGGTATCAACAGGTGTAGCAACAATGTCAGGCTATGCATCAGAATAGGATCAACGGAAAGCAGTAACATGCTACACTACTCTAATTCAAGCAGTATAGAAGAGAATAGGCGATATCTAGTGATCAAGGGGGGGGGCTTGCCTGGTTGCTCTGGCAAGAAGGAGGGGTCGTCAACTCCGTAGTCGAACTGGGCAGCAGCAGCGTCGGTCTCGTAGTCTACCGGAGAGAAGAGGGGGAAGAAACAATGAATACAATGCAAACAAATGCATATCGATGCATGACATGACAAGTAACGATGCTAGGTGTGCCCAATCGCGGTAGTAGGTGATACCGACGAAGGGGGGAAACATCCGGGAAAGTATTCCCGGGGTTTCGCGTTTTCGGGCAGATGAAACGGAGGGGGAAAGCTGCTTGTTTGGTATGTTAGAGGTGTGTGGCGGACGAACGGGCTGCGTATCCGGGTTCGTCTCGGCGTTCTGAGCAACTTTCATGTAGAAAGTATTTTCATCCGAGTTACGGATTAAAAGATATGATTTTCTAAAGATTATATTAATTTCTGGAATTTAATTAATTATTTATTTAATTCGAAAATGAATTTATGACGTCAGCATGACATCAGAGTGATGTCAGCAGGTCAACGTTGACCATTGACCTGGTCAACCTGACGTGTGGGTCCAGTGGGACCCACCTGTCATACTCTGTTTAGTTTAATTACAGTTTAGTTAATTTAATTAGTGATTAGGTTAATCTAATCAGGATTAATTAACTTAATTAATTAATTAATTAATTAATTAATTAATATTTTAGTTATTTTAGTTGTTATATATTTATTTAATATATTTAATTTTTTTTATTATTATTATTTTTCTTTCTTTCTTTCTTTTTTTTTAGTAAAAACGTTCGAGGGTGGGGCCCCTTGTCATAGGCCCCTAGGCCTAACGGGTGCATGGGCGCACAGGCGCCCGATCCGGATGGAGCCCCAGTGGGCGCGGGCGCTGGAAGTGGCCGCCGGCTCGGCAGTGGCCTGTGGGGCTGGAGGCGGGGCAGCACGGTGGAGCGGTGGCGGCGAGGCCGGGCCGCGGCGACTACGGAAATCCAGGGGCGCGGGCACCGGACACAGCCGCGGGGGCGACGGCCACGGCGCGAGCAGGCA
>NC_041386.1:599223026-599230617 GCF_002162155.2 Triticum dicoccoides | reverse complement strand
TGGGTGAGGAGATAAGGAGGAGTGGGGGAGTGGCCGGCTGGGCCTGGTGGGTTGGCCCAGTGGGGAGTTGTGGCCTGCTGGGCCGAAGCCCAGTGGGGGGTTTGCTTTCTCTCTTCCTTTTTTTTTGCTTTGTTTTCTGTTTTCTTTTCTTTATCTATTTTCTTTTAATTTCTGTTTTATAAAATATAAATACAACTCCTAATTTAATGTTATAATTTATTCTACTGCCCCAAAAGTTTGACACCTAATTAAAATAGTTTGCATTATTATTATTTTTAAAAGGCATTTAATTAATTGTCATAGCTGCTATTTTAATTAGTTTAGAGCCTTTAAACATTTTATAAAATTTGTGGTTTCTCCACTAGTATTACCCATGATTTATTTGACTCATTTTGGACATTTTAGTTTTAATGTTTGAAAACTTTTATTGTTCGCCTAAATCTCAAATTTGAATTTGAATCGTTTTCGAACTAACGCGAGATTAGCGACAGTATCGGAGGTGATGTGGTGTCATTAGCAGAGGTTACTGTAGCTTGATTATCCGGGCGTCACAATTCTCCTCCACTACAAGAAATCTCGTCCTGAGATTTAGGAGCAGGAGTAAGGGGGGAGGGATCTAATTACGAAATGCTAACGGATCTTCTCAGTCTTGGTTGCTCTTCTCGAAGAGGTCGACCCATTATATTGATGTCTTCCTTTCTCTGCTTTAGGTCATCATGATGAAGTCATCATCCTTTCTTCGGAAATTTCATCGTACTAACGAAAGATTAAGGGGGTATACCGAAGAATGGATCTCTGTAGGGTAGATTATTTGGTAGACAACAACGAGGAAGGTGGCGGAAAGTAACTCTCGAATTGAAATTCAAGACAATATCGAGAGCAAAGCAAGAAGGTGCAAAATAGAAGTTTCAAGCGCATAGGCAATCGTTCGTTGCCTGAAGCGAAGTGTGAAAGGGGTTCAGAGCAATGGGAATAAGTATTGCGTCTGATACCAGATTGATGATCTCATCGGAAGGTGGCTCGTGAATTACACACGAGGCCACGCGTGAGGAATAACTTTGGGAACAGGGGGTGTACAGGAGAGTCAGGTTTCGATCCTGTGGAACTGTGGGTTATGGGCCCACCATGTAGGTTAAAAATAGGAAGGGCGGAGACTTCTTGCGCGATCATGCAAGCATGGCATGTCAGAGGGTAGCCTGTCGATTAAGTCGGCAACAACGTCGATACCAAGGGCGAGGGACGAAGAGAACCATTTTCCTGCTCGTTGAACGAGGCGGGCCAATAGGCAAAGTTCTCGTCCATCGGTGGTTACCGGAATGCTATCGACAATTTCAACAGGGTCTTACTGACAGAGTTGTACACCGAGGTGTTTACATAAGCAGGAGAATAATACTGCTTAGATTATATAGACCTCAAGAAAGGTTAAACCAACCAATGGAAAGGAAATTAAGATTATCAGATTAAACAGAACAATGAAAAGGAAAATGTGTTTAAACACATATATCAGGGGGTATATCCTTCCCAAGGGCAAGCAACGCATATTCATGACGGGATATAGCGTAGAAAACCCCTTTAGGAAAGGGAAGAGAAATTTTCATGACATCACCCATTCAACGGTGTTTGGATAATTGGGCAGGAAACATTTAACATTGGGTTTCAAATGTTCTTGTCGAAAATTGGAGTACCATAGACATGCTTCGAGATAGCATTGACATGGTCTTCATGTGAAGATCAGACTCTGGAAACACGAAGGATCCATCAGGAACAACTTGTAGAATAAGTCTTACAATTTCCTCATGGGTGAATGGATAACCTTGCTGAAAAGGGATCTATAATGATAGGTCCTCCAGCCGGGGGGGGGGGGTGCTAGGCATGACATCATGTTACTGGGTCATCAAAGGATCAATATCATAACTCTTGGAAAGTTGTCCTAACCATCATATCTGATGGAGATTCAGGTATGATTGGTGTCAGGATACCTCAGGCTCAGGATGCCTAAGAAGAAAGGTGCAACACCAATTGACGGGATGACATTGCAAGATTCTCGGGAAATTTACTACGGAAGCGAGTTTCGAAACAAAAGCTCATCATTAGACCAAGGAGAGGGTGAGGAGGTGGCTGATGAACTCAGCGACAATTCATCGAGATTTCCAAAAATGGATTTCCACAATTATGTGAACAAGGAGATAACAGCTGTCAGATCAAATAATATAATGGGGTATGCTTGAGGAACACATACACAATTAAACATTGGTTGAAAAGTGCACACGAAATATGGGTTGGGTTGCACGACCAATGTCAGAATGGTGAATCAATAACCAATAGCCTGAGGATGAGCTGTCGGCCATTAACTTCAAAGCAATAGGGTTGCTAGGAGTACAGAATCCAAGCAGCACCGTACACTTGCTAGTATTCCGGTTAGAATCAACATTGGGGCCAAGAAAGAATGGTGATGGTGAGAAGTATCACCATACCAAGAGATTTTAAGAGGCGGAGCACTTCTCACAACCTTCTTGACATAAAAGATGGTAATACTTCAAGGTGAAGTAGAACAAATGCTGGATAGCAAGGAACTCAAGATTCAATCCAAAACATGAACACGTTTGTGTTGAGGGAAGACAAGGATGTGGTCAATGATAACACGATCATCGAGGGGCAAGGATGGTATTTCCCATCATGAATTTGATTGATATCCTGGAAGGAGTTAAAATGTTGATGATGATCACGACAAATTTTGTCGAGAGGCTCCATGAAGATGCAATCGCTCGGTGACGGCATCAAGCCAAGGGAATGGTGAAGCAAAAGGCTATTATAACCGTAGATAAGATGTCATCCCAAAATTTAGAGTTATCTCTCAAGACAAACAATATGATGGTGAAAGTTCGATGTAAGCTTAGAGCACTGTCGGGATTGTGCCCCAAGGATGAAGGACATAGGTAAAATGGTCAAGCAGTCAACCTGACAATGATGATGTAGTCAATCAGCTGGGAATGACACGATCGAGTACAAACTCGTAAGCGATGAAGATTACTAAGAGTTGTTGAATCGCAGTGCGGACTCGATTCAGTTATCGGTGTTCTCGAGTGACTAATAACTCAGACCCTGGGGGGGGGGGAATCCGAGATCGGTGAGAAGCAATACTAGATGAAGACTCGCAGGAAGCAACATAGTTCTCGAGATACCAAAGGTTAATAATCGAGGAAGATCAAAATAGAGGTTGGGCAAGCGTATTGATCTGCAAAAGGCAAGCACTTTAACTTGTCCGAGAAATTGAATCAAGAAGAAAATGTGATCGGGACCACGACTGCAAATGACCAATACATAAATACCAGATGATTTCATATCAAGGAAATAGTTATTATTACAAGAAGCCTCTATGACAGGATCTACATCGTGTCCATGGGCATGAACACAAAGTTCAAGGTCGACTCCCACTTCTTTAATGCATAACCTTTCATTCACTTCTCGCCTTCAACGAAATTGTGTGTTGAAATTTTATCTGACATAACACTAGTAGAGTATGACCCGTAGTGGTTTCCGGGTTCACACAGTTTAAAGAAAAGCATATGTCCAACCCATCAGGGCCTCCTAGGAACATATACCACAAACTTCAGGAGTAAATAACATAAGCTCGATAGCAGAGCATGGTTGGCAAAGTAGAGGATACGATTTACCAAAGGCGGTATATATCCTAGGAAAGGCTCAAGGTTATTGAATATGAAGGACATTGTCGGATAAAATCCAGCAAAGGATCTGGGGTGAGTATCGACACACAACCAGAGGAAGAAGCCAGGCAAAGACATTGGATTATCGAAACAACTGAATAACTTAGAGCTCAATTGCTAAGGGGTTATGGTTTACAAAGCGAAGAATCAGAAGCAGACGCTCTGATCAAGGATGGATAAGTTCAATAGACTTAGGGGCAAAATCGACGACAATTTAATTGGTGAGAACCAGCTCATGATTAAAACGACGTCTGAGCCGGAAGGATGAATTCTAGGATCCGACTGATGATTGCGTGCATTCGCACTCATGTTGAATCAATAGGATCAAAATGACGGTGGCAAAGAATGCCAATAAGATTACTATACTTATGGGATTAACCATAATGCAAGCAAGCAAAGAATTTCAAAAGCAATAAGTTGCTGAGGATTTTCGGAAGATCGAATAGTATTTCGAAGACCATTGTGAAACACATGAACAACTGGGGGGTGAGCGGATACTCGATAAGTGCGAGAATTATCCATAGGGGTATTCATGTGGCAAAGAACTGCTAGGCAGTAGGCACAAAGTATTCTCGGAACAATAGAGAAAACTTCGGGGTATCTTGTAATAACAAGATCAATGGGGGATGATCGTAAGAATGGCAAGTGTAAGTAGTTATCCATACGGATTTATCGGTGGTCAGGAATAGCCAAGTGATGGGCACAAGTCTCGAGAGAACATCAGAGAGTATCTTCGGAATCTTCTGATGTAGCAGGCGATCCTCTGCAATAAGGGGCTCTTCGGGTGGATGCGATCACGAGATCCTAATCTTAGAGTTAGCAAATTCATTTAACCCGAATAGTAGAGAGATCAGAGTCCCAGAGTATAGACGAGGAATAAAAGATCCTAATACCACCCGATGGCGACGTGGGCCCGTAAGGCGCACAGCCAAGTTAGTAAAAGTTTTTGCAATGTCTAGACTCGACTTCGGCCAAGGAGTTGGAAGGGGGATTCCTACAGGCAGTCGGCTCTGATACCAACTTGTGACTCCCCCGATTCAATCGTACACTAATCATGCACGCAAATGTGTACGATCAAGATCAAGGACTCACGGGAAGATATCACAACACAACTCTACAAATAAAATAAGTCATACAAGCATCATAATACAAGCCAGGGGCCTCGAGGGCTCGAATACAAATGCTCGATCATAGACAAGTCAGCGGAAGCAACAATATCTGAGTACAGACATAAGTTAAACAAGTTGCCATAAGATGGCTAGCACAAACTGGGGTACAGATCGAAAGAGGCGCAGGCCTCCTGCCTGGGATCCTCCTAACTACTCCTGGTCGTCGTCGTCAGCCTGCACGTAGTAGTAGGCACCTCCAATGTAGTAGTCATCGTCGACGCTGGCTCCTGGCTCCTGGACTCCAGCATCTGGTTGCGACAACCAGAAAGAAAGGAAAGGGGAAAAAGGGGGGAGAAAGCAACCATGAGTACTCATCCAAAGTACTCGCAAGCAAGGAACTACACTACATATGCATGGGTATATGTGTAAGGAGGCCATATCAGTGGACTGAACTGCAGAATGCCAGAATAAGAGGGGGATAACTAATCCTGTCGAAGACTACGCTTCTCGCAGCCACCGCCTTGCATCAAGTAGAAGAGAGTAGATTGAAGTCCTCCAAGTAGCATCTCCAAATAGCATCTCATAGCATAATCCTACCCGGCGATCCCCTCCTCATATCCCTGAGGTAGAGAGACCACCGGTTGTATCTGGCACTTGGAAGGGTGTGTTTTATTAAGTATCCGGTTCTAGTTGTCATAAGGTCAAGGTACAACTCCAAGTCGTCCTGTTACCGAAGATCACGGCTATTCGAATAGATTAACTTCCCTGCAGGGGTGCACCACATAACCCAACACGCTCGATCCCATTTGGCCGGACACACTTTCCTGGGTCATGCCCGGCCTCGTAAGATCAACACGTCGCAGCCCCACCTAGGCTCAACAGAGAGGCCAACACGCCGGTCTAAACCTAAGCGCGCAGGGGTCTGGGCCCATCGCCCTGAGCACACCTGCACGTTGCGTGGGCGGCCGAAAGCAGACCTAGCCTAGTGGCGTTCTAGTCCAATTCGGTGCGCGCCGCTCCGTCGCTGACGTCTGAAGTGCTTCGGCTGATACCACGACGTCGGGATACCCATAACTACTCCCGCGTAGATGGTTAGTGCGTATAGGCTCGTAGCCAACTCAGATCAAATACCAAGATCTCGTTAAGCGTGTTAAGTATCCGCGAACACCGAACAGGGCCAGGCCCACCTCTCTCCTAGGCGGTCTCAACCTGCCCTGTTGCTCCGCCACAAAAGATCCACACAGAGGGCCGTCGGGACAAAGGTCCTTTCAGCCCCCAATCCGTGAATCACTCGCGGGTACTCTTCGAGCTGACCCGACTTTAGTCACCATCTGTATAGTATGTATGTATGTATAGTATATACCCGTGATCACGGCCCAATAGTATAGCAAGGCAGACTGACAAGAATGTAGGGCCAATGATGATAAACTAGCATCCTATACTAAGCATTTAGGATTGCATGTAAGGTATCAACATGTGTAGCAACAATGTCAGGCTATGCATCAGAATAGGATCAACGGAAAGCAGTAACATGCTACACTACTCTAATGCAAGCAGTATAGAAGAGAATAGGCGATATCTGGTGATCAAGGGGGGGGGGGCTTGCCTGGTTGCTCTGGCAAGAAGGAGGGGTCGTCAACTCCGTAGTCGAACTGGGCAGCAGCAGCGTCGGTCTCTACCGGAGAGAAGAGGGGGAAGAAACAATGAATACAATGCAAACAAATGCATATCGATGCATGACATGACAAGTAACGATGCTAGGTGTGCCCAATCGCGGTAGTAGGTGATACCGACGAAGGGGGGAAACATCCGGGAAAGTATTCCCGGGGTTTCGCGTTTTCGGGCAGATGAAACGGAGGGGGAAAGCTGCGTGTTTGGTATGTTAGAGGTGTGTGGTGGACGAACGGGCTGCGTATCCGGGTTCGTCTCGGCGTTCTGAGCAACTTTCATGTAGAAAGTATTTTCATCCGAGTTACGGATTAAAAGATATGATTTTCTAAAGATTATATTAATTTCTGGAATTTAATTAATTAATTATTTAATTCGAAAATGAATTTATGACGTCAGCATGACATCAGAGTGATGTCAGCAGGTCAACGTTGACCATTGACCTGGTCAACCTGACGTGTGGGTCCAGTGGGACCCACCTTTCATACTCTGTTTAGTTTAATTACAGTTTAGTTAATTTAATTAGTGATTAGGTTAATCTAATCAGGATTAATTAACTTAATTAATTAATTAATTAATATTTTAATTATTTTAGTTGTTATATATTTATTTAATATATTTTATTTTATTTTATTTTTATTATTATTATTATTTTTCTTTCTTTTTTTTAATAAAAACGTTCGAGGGTGGGGCCCCTTGTCATAGGCCCCTAGGCCTAACGGGTGCATGGGTGCACGGGCGCCCGATCCGGATGGAGCCCCAGTGGGCGCGGGCGCTGGAAGTGGCCGCCGGCTCGGCAGTGGCCCGTAGGGCTGGAGGCGGGGCAGCACGGTGGAGCGGTGGCGGCGAGGCCGGGCCGCGGCGACTACGGAAATCCAGGGGCGCGGGCACCGGACACAGCCGCGGGGGCGACGGCCACGGCGCGAGCGGGCAGGGGTGGTCGCGGTGAGCGCACGGAGAGCGCGGGGTTGCGGGCGCGATGAGCGGGATGGCGAGGCGTGCACGGGGCGCACGCGCGCGGTGGCCGCGGCAACGAGCGCCGGGCGCGCGCGGTGGTGCGTCGAGCAGGGGAGGCCGGGAGGGTGCGCG
>NC_041386.1:599219580-599222230 GCF_002162155.2 Triticum dicoccoides | reverse complement strand
TCCCGATCCAGTCGACGCGGGAGGGAGGAGAAGGGGATCGGGGGAGGAATCGGGTGGAGTGGGGGGGCGGCTAGGGTTTCGGTGGGTGAGGAGATAAGGAGGAGTGGGGGAGTGGCCGGCTGGGCCTGGTGGGTTGGCCCAGTGGGGGGTTGTGGCCTGCTGGGCCGAAGCCCAGTGGGGGGTTTGCTTTCTCTCTTCCTTTTTTTTGCTTTGTTTTCTGTTTTCTTTTCTTTATCTATTTTCTTTTAATTTCTGTTTTATAAAATATAAATACAACTCCTAATTTAATGTTATAATTTATTCTACTGCCCCAAAAGTTTGACACCTAATTAAAATAGTTTGCATTATTATTATTTTTAAAAGGCATTTAATTAATTGTCATAGCTGCTATTTTAATTAGTTTAGAGCCTTTAAAGATTTTATAAAATTTGTGGTTTCTCCACTAGTATTACCCATGATTTATTTGACTCATTTTGGACATTTTAGTTTTAATGTTTGAAAACTTTTATTGTTCGCCTAAATCTCAAATTTGAATTTGAATCGTTTTCGAACTAACGCGAGATTAGCGACAGTATCGGAGGTGATGTCGTGTCATTAGCAGAGGTTACTGTAGCTTGATTATCCGGGCGTCACAAAATGGATCTCTTGAGCTTCCATACCTTACTAGTGCTAGTTGGATCGACAAAAGCCTTGGGTTGTATCATATACACATCCTCGGTTAAATTTCCGTGAAGGAAAGTCATTTTGACATCCATCTGCCATATCTCCTAATCAAAATATCACTAAAAAAATACATTTCCATGATGATACGTGTTTGTCACAGTAGGTCACGTTTTCTGTCATGCATGTACATCCATGACGATTTTATGAAAGAATCAAGATAGTCATAGCTGTGCTGTCGTAGAAGGGTTCCATGACATTACCATCATCATGGCAGTGTCCACTTTCATGATGATAAATGGCGCGTCATCGAAGTGCTTTCGTCAAGGGTGATCAACACGTGGCATCCACCATAACGGGTCGCCGTTAAGCTATCGGGTCGGGTTTTGGATCTGATAACCCGCTAACAGCCCGGACCAATGAGTATTTTCCATGTGTAAAATCCTCATTGGCCGGAGGAAACACATGTTGGCTCACCGTTGGGACAGATGTCATCCATTCGTTGGACAGGAGGCTCCTATGATACGTCGACACGTGGCACGGCACAACAGAGGCCCATTACGGTGAAAAGGCCGGCCCGTTTGACTTGGTCAAAAGGTAACGGGCTGGCCCACGGAAAGCTTGTTAACGACATGTTCGTATATAGCCCATTTACGGCCCGCTAACTCATGACCCGTTATAGCCTATTAGAATTAAGCCCAGTAGCTTCATCTGGGCCATCTAATATGATTCCATCCCGTTGTAACTACCAGCCCATGTCTGGCCCATGACATCTTTTGGCCCATACGAGGGCATTTATAACTCTTGGCCCATTAATGGCCCGTGGTGAATTCGGCCCGCAATGAATAGTGTACCGCTTTATACCCATTAACGGCCCATTACTCCAACGGGCCATTTCCATCCCGTGTTATCTTTCGGCCTTCTCGGGGCCCATTTATTCTTGGGCTCATTTCTAGCATTCGGTTACTTACAGCCCGTTACTGGCCTTTTCTTCTTGTAGGCCAAATTTAGCCTGTGGTTACAATCGGCCGGTTTGCGGTCCGTTAATCTGCTGGGCCGTTTTCATAGCGTCATCAAATACGGCTGATTAATGATAGCCCGTTATTGTCGGCCCATGAACCAACGATTCCAAATCTAGCCCGTTTATGGCCCATAATGCGGTATGTTATTCGCTATGTTTGGCTTATTGATCATACGGCCCGTAGAAGGCAAATTGATGCGACGGCCTGTAGAAGGCCAATTGATGCGACGGCCCGTAGAAGGCCCATTATTTATACGGTCCTTAGAAGGCCCATTGTTTCTACGGCCCATAGGAGGCCCATGGTAACTATAGTAAATATGTAGCCCATGGTTATTGTGGCCTAGTTTTCAAAAATAGGTTATTGCGGCCACTAGCAAACCGCGGAAAAAGAATTGCACTAACTACAAGCAAAGAAATAAACAAGACAACAAGGAAATAAATAAGCAAGCAACTTACGCTAGGCTATCATGGCTATTACACATATTACATCCACTGGATATCAAAGTTCACCACCAGTGCAAATATAGGGAACAAAGCCGCATATCATATACACTGGTGGTCAATGTTGGCGACCAGTGCAAATAAACGCCACAGCAAAACAAGTCCAGAACAAAAACCACTTCAGAAGAGGTCAAGAAATAATATCCTGGGTACCCATAATGCTGGCAAGATGCTTAGCAAGCTTATTAAATTTCTCTTGTTTAGCTCTTAAATCCTCCAGCACTTGATGTTGCACCAAAAACACTACAAAAAACCTATTCATCCATGACAGATTTCTGATGACAATATTCAAAATCGTCACGAATGTCCTGGTACAGCCCGGCAAGCATACTGAAGCCCGGCTAAAGCCCGAAATCTTACCCCGTATAAAAACTAACCCTAAGACCCTCCTGCCCAATCTCAATCTCCATCCGGCGCCACCATGCCTAGCCTCTCCTCGGCCCTGTCCTCCGCCTCCACCCCCCCCCC
>NC_041386.1:599190306-599219429 GCF_002162155.2 Triticum dicoccoides | reverse complement strand
TGACGACGGCCCGAGATCCATGGTGACGGCGGCTGTAGTGGCCCGATGGAAGCGGCGGCCATCCCTAGCCGTTGCCGCGTGCTTCTGCTACTCACGTTGGCCATGGATCTGTAGTAGCGTCCTCCCTCCACCGTTTCCTAGAGCCCGCAGTTGATTCGCTATCCGGAGATTCGGAGCAGCAAGTGCCGGACGAGGAGAGGACGAGGACCGTGACCTGCTGGAGGCCCGAGCGAGACCTCGTCAACGGCGATGACGCCCTGCACAAGGTTTGTACCTGCTCCCCCTTGTCTCCTCTCCTTTATTACTACCAATCCAGTTCCATGGATGGTGACGACTAGGACCCCACGCTCAAACCCGATGAGCTGGAACGTTGAGGTCATCCGAGCCGACCAACATGATTCCCCACAGAACAATAAGGTTGACTCTCTCGTTCTGATTTTCTTTTCTTTCAAGTGGCTGTTGCTCTTCTCTAGCATAGTTCTCCAGGGGCTCAAGAATTTTCTTGGACTGAACATGATGTAGAAAATGTGTTCACTTTGTTTCCTGATACTCGCAAGCTATAGCCATGTTAAAGCCCACAACAGACTAGCACTGCTAGCTCTTTCCTTTTTCTTCTCTCACCATGCGAGCATTAGTAGTGCAGAATTTGTGTTAAATAACTACTAGTTAGACAAGTTGTGTGGTGGTTCACGTTTAGTTCCTAATTAGGCCATACCAGTAATGAATAAACCATATTAGTGTTCTTCTCCTTTCTATTGTTATTAGTCTCGTATATCTCTATATTTTTATATTGTCTTTACTCCCTGGCGTAGTTTCGAACTAATAATTATTGATGTGCAGAACTTTTCTAAGTTAGATGTACTCAGTGACGGAGGTACAATAAATAAGTTGGGCGGGCCAATTTTTTTTCTAAACCATCCAGTTGAGTAGGCATGAGTTAGTGAAATTTCAGGTTTCCTGTATAGGGAAACTGGTAACTGGATGATGTTGTCAAGTAAAATGTGGACAAATAAATGAAATTTCTTGTGCGCTAGCTGCCTGCTGGTTCTATGGTCTTGTGATCATTGCTTTGGTAGTTCATCGGTGGCTAGCCGCTGGCAGCCGCCGTGGCCACACCCATCGTGGCATAGGGATGGGTGGGGTTGCTATATGCGGTGCCCGACTACCTGGCTATTGGACCTCTCCATCTCTGAGTGGCTTGCTCAGTGTTGAATCGGGGCAGAGAGCTCATAGTTGGATGCAAGGGAGACATTCTATTGGATTAAGCTATTACATGTACAAAAGAGTTTTATTTGTCTCTGGAGCTGAGCGGGCCACGGCCTTGTTTTGCCCTCATGAAGCTCCGCCAGTGGATGTACTCATCTTTGTCGCTGTTAGAATCAAATATCAATGCTAGTTGAGTCATACTACCTCTATCTTGAAATATAAGTCATTTTTATAGGCTAAACTAGCCTACAAAAATATCTTATATTTTGAGACGGAGTTAGTACTTGTTAGTTCTGACCATGCCTAGCTTAAGGACTCATTGGTATTTTTGATAAGAAAATCCTGCAAATGTTCGTACATGTTCCTATCTGAATTAATGTTGGATGTTTCTTGGTGTGTGCATGTGATAGTCAAGGCACATTTTCACAATATATGTTGGTAGATGGTGTTGTGAAACTTCTATGATTGAACATACCATGGCAAGATTTAGAAGTAACTTTCTTCCATCTACAAAAGTTGAGCGACAGAGGGAGAGGGACACAGTTTTACCACTGAATAAGCTACTCCTTGAGCTAGAGGTAGGGTCACAAGATTTATCACTGAATAAGATGTTCCATTGTACATGATTGAGGCTCTAAAATGAAATAGTGTAACAATCTGTAGATTTAGAGATTTAGAGGCACACATAGGTAACAAAATAGTGTAACAATCTGCGGGATTGAAAATTTGGTGTTCTTATTTGATCTTGGTTTGCAGCAAATAATAATATTGGTGTTGTCATTGCACTTTGGGCTCCAATGAAATTCTTGTATGTGTCAATTCTCTATCAAAAGTTGTTTTAACAGTGCGCTAAGTTTTGTCGAATGCTTTTCCCAGGTCTATCTCATGGGCACCCAGATTTTATATGCAATTTTCTCAACACCCAGATTGGAGCCTATGGTTGGACATTTTGATGGGACTGCGGATCTTTGGATGTTGGTGCTGAGATTGATGTGGCCCTAGCTACATGTAAGCGAAGCTTGTGATGTCGATCCTCCAGGTTGTACTGCCATCATGTTACCTCACAAACTGCTGGTGGTAATTTGGCATCACCAGTTATTTATTTATTTATTATTGTTCCTGGCAAATGCTAATTCTTGTCAAATAGTAATTCTTCAGCTTTATTTTGATGATCTCTTATGGTTGCAAGATAAATATATCCTTGGGCAAAATGTCCACATTCTTAGATAGGTCTATTACTGTCTCCTTCATAGCCTTTTGGTTTTATTTTCACTATATATCTTTTTTGGTCTAAGTTTCAACTATGAAGTGCCAACAATATGTGGATATTGTTCTTTAGGGTATATCCAATTTCTTAATGTTCTACTCCCTCCGTTCTAAAATAGATGACCCAACTTTGTACTAAAGTTAGTACAAAGTTGGGTCATCTATTTTAGAATGGAGGGAGTATATAATAGGGTAGGTTCTAGGGTTAGGTAACCTATTTTTTGCAAATTGGTGGTACCCAAAGATGTTGTACCGCCAAATATTGACAAGTTGATTCATGCCTACTTACAAGGATGGAAACATAATATACTACAGGACACAACTGTAGAAGTATGTAGTTGTTTGTTTTCTCAATGCATAACTATCCCTTCTTCTATATTAATAACATATCATCAAGGATGACTGGACATATGATAATTGAATGAATCTTTTTCATTGCAGTATGTATTGTCCCCCTTTGACCAGTGTTTTTGTTTTTCTTGTTCGCATGATATGCACAAGTACTAGACATTTCATTTTTTTACCCATAACTTGGTTGTTTTAATTAATACGGATCTACATGAAACATGTATGTAGTAGATACTATGTTATTCTCACTTGTAGCAGTGCAAGATTTAAGAATTTTGGATAGCATGAGTTATTCATTTTTTATATTTGTTTCAATTCTCTTATTTTTACAATCTATTAATATCTACAAATATCTAATGGTGTTGTAAATATGCTAGGTATGATTGCGTACCAGGCTACTTGGTGCTGGGCTACTTGGTGTTGCCCATTAAAATTTGCACTGACATGATAATTTCCATCAAGAGGGCCAACATCAAGAACTTGAATAGCAACCAATAGTTTAAATGTTATGTTTGTGTGAACTGGATTGTACTGTTTTCTAACTTTCCAAAGTGATATATTGTGTCAATCTATTTTGTAAACTATGATTTCATGGAGGATTTTGTAAGCTGCTATGTTGTAGATACTTGTGGGTGACTGCATTTTGATTCATATGTGCATGTGAGACAGTTTTGAAATACCTGTCTTGCCAAAATTGGCATTACGATGTGTGTAATGCATTCTGCTTAAAAATATAGTTGCTGAAAAACAGGCTGAATGAAATAGGCTAATGGGACGAACTAATGGGCTACCCAATGTAGGATATCCATGACGATTTTGTGACGAAAACTAGTGTCCACGTAGGCTTCCACGTCATTTCAGTTGGTTAATTGAAAAGTCTAAGTGGCATCGGTCCATGACGGTTTGCTCCGTCACAAAGGTTTGGGCCCTAGGCGGGCTTGTAGTAGATCCTTGACTATCAAGAACCGTCTTGGATAGCACCATGTCAAATTATGACGTGATATACATGAAGGATTTCAAATCTGTCAAGGATGGGCACCCATGATGGATATTTCCTCGCCTGTGATGGATTAGAATCACATGTATTAACAGGTTTCTTGTAGTGAAAGTATGCATCTGAATTCTGAAGGGACTTCCTCAGTCCTTCGGCTTCATGTCGCATAACATCTGATCGATGTCTTTCAACTTGAAGTTGAGACTCAAGAAGCCGAACTGATTCAGGTAGCGAGTTTGAAGAGTGGGTGCCAGCAGTAGTAGCCAGTAACTCGAACACTACATCAACAAAGGACTTTGGGGTTATCTCAGTGTCTTTAATATAGTTTTTATCAGCCTTCTTGGAGACCAATAGGGATGTCTCACTATCTTGAACCTTATCTGCATTACTTCCTATACCATTGCATAACGGGGTACTCTTCTCCAATATTTTATCCGTGTTCTAAAAGAGAAACAAACAAACACATCACATGTTTACCATGTTGTATACGAAACTCATTTTGGTACACCAGATCAGTAGTAAAGTGGACAGGATAACAACATGAAACAAACAAATATCTATGTAGTATGGCCTATATCAATCTCGTTTATGTTGCCAAATCAAGATAGGGATTGTTCGAATCATATCTGTTGAGGTTGGCGTTAGAAGGGGTGTAGCTGGTTCTCTATCCAACTAGGTAGGGGTACAATCTGTGTGAGCCTGAGTTATGTGTGGTGGGGCTAGTTCTTGGGCAAGTACAACCGTGTTTCTATCTGCATCGACAGGTAGCACGATCTTTTCAGAAGACCGTGTTTTTACTCCCCCACAAATACTACCATCACCCCCTCCAATTGAAATGGCTGATAAACAACAAAAGTAATTGAATGTACAGACATTGTAAGATAGATAGGTGCAATGGATAGTAGGGAAGAAAACAGGGCATGAAATAATTCGCATTTATGTTGTCTAACCAAACAGAATAGCAGGACATAATTTCACATATATGATGGCTCATTAAACAGGATAGCATGACACAATTTCACATGTATGATGGCTAACTAAACATGTCGTCGATGGAAACATGATGGCATGATATAATTCACGGATAGAATGACATAATTCAAAATATGATGACTATGTAAACAGGATGAGATGATATAACTATATTATGTCTTTAGAAAATGGGTTGGCATGCCATAATTCAGATACATGCTGTCTATGTAAACATCATGGCATGATATAATTCAAATATATGATTTTATATACTAAGCAAGTGAGCAGAGGGCAATCGCATATATTATGTGTCAACTGAGGAGATGGCATTCAATATTGTGTATACGATGTAAAAACTAAGCATTGCAATACAACATATGCATGATATGAATAATATAACCCTGTCAAGTTTGAGCATACACCTCAGGGGGATAATAGGATTGGTCATCTACCTCGGAATCCTCCTCTAAAGAGCTATCTATAACCAGCAAGATATCTGCTTTAGCAGGTAGCATTGTTTGCTCTGAAGACCTTGTTTTCACTCTAGATTTCTCCATCACCAATTCAAATGGCTGATGCACAGGAAGAGCAGTTGAATATACAAACATTGTCGACAAATGCAATGAGAAATACAAAAAAGGATGGCATGATATAATTCACATATATGACGCTTGGCTAAACAGCATGGCATTGCATAATTCACATATATAATGTCATGCAACAAGATAGCATTGCATAATTCACATGTATAATGTCTTGTAACAAGATGGCATTGCATAATTCACATATATGGTAATTAGACACTAAACAGGTGGCATTCACACAAAGCATGTCTAAACTAAGCAAATAACATAGCAGTGCAAGATACCATACGCACGATATGAGCAACATAACCCTGCCAAGTTAGAGCATGCACCTCGGGGGGGGGGGGATAGGACTGGCCATCTGTCTCTGAATCCTCCTCTGAGAAGCTATCTGTAACCAGCAAGACATGCGCTTTGTCAGATAGCATTGTCTGCTCTGAAGACCTTGCTTCCACTCCAGATTTTTCCATGACCGTGCCGAATGGCTGATGCACAGGAAGAGTAATTGAATGTACTAAAATTGTTGACAGATTTAACACGTAAGAAAAAAATGATGGCATGATATAATTCATAGATAAGATGACTGGATAACCTGGGTGGCATTGCAAAATTCACATATATAATGCCTGGCTAAACAATATGGCATTGCATGATTCACATATACGATAAAGAAACTAAACAAATGTCATTCACACAAAGCATGTCTAAACTAAGCAGATGGCATATTTGATTGTAAAGTAAGCAATGCAAGGCACCATATGCATGATATTACCAACATCAGCATGCCAAGTTAGAGCGAAGACCTCAGGGGGTAAATAGGAGTGGTATTCTCCTTCTGAATCCTCCTCAGAACAGTTATCTTCCTCTTGATTACAATCCGAAATGGGTGGACGGGGGCTGCCTTTGCGCCCACCATGGAGCAACGTCTGCATGAAATTTTGTTGCCACTCAAGGCTTGTCTCTTTTGCTCTACATGTTCAGTTCCATTGTGTACAATAACTGACATGCATAGGAGTAAAACATAGTGAGATTATGTAAGGAGTGCATGCACAAATCCATAGTGATGGTAGCAAATTGTGGATAGACCCAAAACCAATGATAGCAGGCAGATAATAGATTTAGTTAAAAAATACAGATAATGGCTCCTTTAATGTTTGTTTGCACCCAACATGAAACTCATAGTAGACAACCAAGATTAACCAGATAGTAGACAGATAGTACTGATTATTGCTCCAATATGTACCCCACAACCATTTAAGAACTCAAGTTTCAGCATTAGTTTGGACCTGACTCGGAGTCCAAGGGTGTGTTTGGTAGGGTGTATGAAGGGTGCATGAGCCCAAGAGTTCCCTTTTCGACCCACTTTTGGGTGTTTGGTAGAGTGTATGAAGGGTGCATGAGTCCACACTAGCTTAGCACAAATACACTAGGATCGTGCATGAAGAGAGCATCCATGAAAAGGGGTGTTGAGTTGAGCATGCATGAAGTGGGAACAACTATGTTGAGACGAGAATGCAACCAAACACACCCTAATAGGTGAACACGACGATGAAGTAGCATGTCATCATATTAGGCGATGCATAACGTAAGCAGACACGGAAGAGTGCGACCTCTCTTGCGGAACCATGTAGTCCTCAAGGTCATCTTCTCAGTTGATGATGGTAATGTAGTTGTCGTGGCTGCCGGCGGCGGGGAAGAAGATTTGAGGCGGTGAAAGATAGTCTGGAGAGCGGATCCCTGTTGTGGTGAACTCTTCTGTCATTGGAGCAGATGAGCTGGGGTGGAACACGGTGCAGTAGGATTAGGACAAACCACACAAGGTTTTCTTTGACACATATTTGTAACCGAAGTAATTGTGTAAGGGCTTGTTTGAATTTGAGGATTCTAACAATGCAGGGATAGGAAATAGACATGAATAGGATAGGAATTCACGTGCAAAACAAAGAATTTAAAAACACAGGATTTCTGCCAATCTGGGTATTTGCTTCACAAGAATTGGAAGATCACGAGATGCAAAGAAGCATGGTGAGATTAAGTCAAACCATAAGAAAATGTACGGTTATAATGCTATTATGCTACTATCTCTTAGTCTTGTGCTTCATGAATAGGAATTTGAAAAGGAGGACAAGTGGAAATTAAGATTCCTATGGTTTTTCTTTTAAGGAGACACTAAAGGAACAAATCCTACAGTTTTCCTTTGTTCCATTCCTTTGAACCAAATGCATGAATAGTAGTACCATAGGAAACTTTCCAATTCCTATGTTTTTCCTTCACTTTTCCTTTCAAGCACCGGTGATTCTAGTAGGCAGGCTTGAGCAAGGAAAATCCTACACTCAAAAAATATTTTTGTGCTACTTCTACTACTTTGGACCTAGGCCATTGCCCTACTAGCTCAACTCCCATGCCCATCGGCAAACGCACAGCTCAAACGGGCAGAGATAAATAATGATGGCGTTCAAGAGAGTCCATCATGGATAGCTAACTTGCCTTGTACCTCACTGCTTGTCATATAGTAGGATAAAATAATCGTATTTCACGTTACTACATGGGCTCAGTGGACAATATATATAACATGTAGAGTAAAAAAGAGATGCAACAAGTGTACAATATCTTTGGTGAAGCCATGTCGATCTCGGCGCGATTGGGTTGATCAGTAAGGATGCTCCGGCTGACTTGGCTGTCGGAGGAGGGG
Source organism: Triticum dicoccoides (assembly GCF_002162155.2). Lineage (NCBI taxonomy): Eukaryota > Viridiplantae > Streptophyta > Magnoliopsida > Poales > Poaceae > Triticum > Triticum dicoccoides. The sequence goes on along the minus strand of NC_041386.1, from coordinate 599,211,367 downwards.
AAGAAGATCTTAGGCGTCTGGCGATGGAGCCCGGGGTACTGCTCCGCTCTGATGGAGGGTTTCGTCGTTGGAGCAGCTCCGGTGAGTTGTATGACGCCGAGGCTGAAGCAGGACAAGACAAACAATGTTAACCTGAGTGGAATTCTAATAGCATCACTACTAGGGAAAACCTTATACGCAGAATCTTAGCAGCAGCGCGTTCTAAAAACAGACGCTACTGCTAATTAGCAGTAGCGAGCTTCAGAAAACCGCGCTACTAATCGCACCGTAGCAGTAGCGATCTAGGTGAAACAAGGGCTACTACTATAATTGCCACGGGGTTGCCCCCAGGCTAGATATAGTAGTAGCGCCATTCCTAGGACGCGCTACTACTGAAGTACTTAGTAGCAATGTTTTTCTTCAAAACACGCTACTGCTAAGTATTGCACCTAATTAAGTTTAGTCCCATACTGCTAAGCGAACAAGGTGTTTACCACCTTAAATATGTTACTTCTCAAACTATCTCGAGCACTTGGTCTTCATTGAACTATATGTGTAGGATTTGTGGCTGCAATATGAATCTTCACCTGTGCCTATATAGGTATTGTGAGGATTCATGTTGACTATTTAGATTCTACACAAAAAGATCAACGATGCCCAATGTATAGTTTTGAAGTTTTTACATGCTTAGACTTAGCAGTAGCGTTTTTTAAGGGCAAAGCACTATTGATATTATAAAACATAAAGGAATAGCTGTAGCGCGTTTCGCTTGACACGCTATAGCTTACTTAGCTATAGCGCGTTCCGGCAAAACGCGATGTTGCTAGTTTGACTTAACACCCGGCCGCGCGGGCTCAAAATTTTGCTAAGTCCTTCCCCTCCACTTCCCCTCTCCCCCAATTGCTCCGTCGCCATCGTCACCCTACCGCTCTCGACCTCACTATCGCCGCCCTGGAAAAGAACCCTTAACGGAACTATTCTCCCTGGAAGATGTTTCTTACTACCCATGTAATATAACATAACTAGTTGGGCACTTGTCTGATAAAGCACTGATGACCCCTACGCCTGGTCTCCACGCATACCCCGGTTCTTATATAACTAAGCGGGTATTCGGATTCACTTCGGACTATCGGGCCCGGAGGTTGAAGCGAAAAGGTCCGCAATGACAAATGATCTACAATCCGGCTGGAAGGCATTATACATGTCACTTTAATTACATAGTCATGCAGACTGACTAAACTCCTCTTCTATACCATCCAACAAGCGGTCTAGCTTAAAATCCTGTTGGGAATACTTTGCAGCTAATTCTACTTGCCCATAAACTAAGCTAACGGGGATCTCTTTTCCGTCGGGCCCCACAGGTCCGACCTCGGCCATGTGATTTGGGTCTGCCTTGGTATACTGAGTCTTCACCATGGCCCAGGCCTCTCTGGCACCCTATCGGCAGGCCGATATCTTCCATAATCGGAGGCGCCGCCGTGCTTCCTTGAGCTTCTCTGTAAGCTCTGCAACTCCCTCTGGCAAGGAGACAGATGGCCACAAAGCCTGGGCAACACCTTGCATCACCTGCCGAACTTGTTCATGCAGATGTGACGGCTCAGACAGAAGATCACCCGCAGACCTGGGCATTTCCTCCGCGGGACGACCCGTCAGCATACCTATAGACATAACGCTATTAATCGACTTCCTCGCCGAACTATTTTTCAAAGTTCGTTCAAGCACTCACTAAATATGCCGCGTCGAAGCCGCCGATTCTCCTTCACGGAGTCCGACAGTTGGGAACGAACATCCTTTAGTTCCACTCCCAGCTTGGTGTTGGCATCTAGGAGATCATTCTTCTCTTGCCTCACCCTCGTAAGCACGCTCTCACCGGCCTTCAGCTGGCATTGGAGTTGTTGCTTATCAGGATTTACTCCAGCGACATCTGCAACTTTATCGCCAGATCTGCATATATGCCACATTCTATATGATACTTATCATTCGAAGGATATATTACCAGAGGGGGTCTCTTTGGGCTCCCCTGTTGCGGCCAGTGCGGCCTGAAGTTGGGCTTTGCACTCTTCCAGCTCCTGGGACAGTTGAGTATTCTTTTCTGTAAGAACCTGCATAACAAATGATCCTTAAATCTGTTATTCTAACTGTTTCAAGTCTCAGGGGCTACTGATATATATAACCACCAAAATTTCTCACCCGTATGTCTTTTACATACTGCTCCGTGGCTCTGGCTAGACCATTTCGAGCGGCACGGAGGTACGCATCTCCCAAGTTGAAGGCATCCAATGCCTCTTGGGAGAAACAAGCGTCACGAAGAACAGTGCGGCGACGCCTGTGGTTCATGGCACTTTCCACCTTGGAATTGGTGGCGGACAATTTATCTGCATCCTCTGTCGGAGGAGCACCCGACAAACGCCTCGTATTCGTTCCTGCCTCCGAATCCGGCCTTGGAGCCTGTCTGGTGGAGGCGCGATTAGTAGCCTCTCCGGGTATAGTCCGGCGAGCGCTCCTTTTCCTAAAAAGAAGGCATGGGCGTTAATATGCCTCCGAGAATAATGTCCTGGAATAAAAGACGGTGCGCCGTACCGCTGCGCTGGTGTCTCAATCCGGACTGCGGGTGTTTTCAGCCTGCTTGGCCCCGCGGCCCCTTGTTGGCTAGTCGCCGCAGGCTCGGCCTTCCGCCTCGAGGACCTCCCCTGCAAAACATGGTAGTTATATAGTAATCAAAAACATGCAAGGACGGATCCCTTTTCAAAGTAGTGGGACTTTGGTCTCAGTTACCTGTGAGGCTGGAAGTAGCCCAGGGTAATCGGCCGTAATGGCCACCCTGGGAGGCCGGGTCCAGGGATCGTCCAGGGTCCTCGGGTTGTGGAGGGGGGTTTTTTATCTCCGCTTACCCAGCTCGGAGGATTGTACATAGAAAATCCACCCCGCGGGTTGACATGGAGGAATTCCTCCTCTTCTCCCTTGTACAAAGTGGATAAGATCTTTATTAGATCAGCAACTGATCCAGGCCCTTTACGGCCGTAGCAGGTGGCGTCATCCTCCCCGTTGAAATCCCACATGGGGTAGCCCCTATACTGAAGCGGTTGCACCCCCCGCATGATACATGTGGCCATGACCTCGATCATGGTCAATCCGGATCGAGCTAAAAAACTTATCCGGCTCATCAGGTAAAGGATGTCCCTGTCATCTTCCTCCAGGGAGCTCCATGGACGCCAGCTCCGGCGCTTCTTCAAAGGAGCGTTGTCCAACTCAAGAAGGCCGATTCGAATAGGATCCGAGAGGGGGACGTCTTCTATATAAAACCATTCTGAAGGCCAGTCTTCGGACGTCTTCTTTGGGGTTCTGGACAAATATCCGGTCCCGGCAATACGCCACACTTCGGCTCCGCCCACTTGATATATTGACCCCTTCTGAGAACGGGGCACAAGGCAGAACAGCTTCTTCCACAGTGCAAAATGAGCCTCACAGCCTAGAAACAGCTCGCAAAGGGCTACGAATCCCGCGATATGCAATATGGAGGCAGGCATAAGGTTGTGCAACTGGAGGCCATAGAACTCCAGGAGCCCCCAGAGAAACGGATGAATTGGAATTCCGAGCCCACTTACCAAATGAGGGACAAGGCATACCCGCTCTCCTTTGGAGGGATTGGGAAGGCTCTCTGCTTGCTCTCCGCCATTATAGGTGGTGAGCCCGGCTCGAACCGAGACCATGTACGCTGGGGGAAGAAATCCCTTGGTCTGAAGCATCACTAATTTGCTGTGCGGGACCGAACATCTCCCCCAATCTCCAGGCTTGGGGCTAGGGGAGCGAGAGGAGGAGCTGCGTCGACCGGCCATGATGGAATGGATCTCTGTCGGATGTGTTCCAATGAAGGCTCGCCAAGGGAGGATGGTGTGATTTGGATCTGAATCCTCGTCTTTTTAATAGGCGGCTCATTCGCACAGCTAGGGGGTAAATGTAAAAACACCCTGGCCCTTCACATTCGCTCGACACGTGTAAAGTGGCCATTATGGGGCGTGGAATCCAATGAGTGCAACATTCACAAGGGGCCGGATACTATTTCAATCAGTACACGGAATTTGGAGAGGAACCCGCCTTGCAATGCTGAAGACAATACTGCGCACCGGACTCATCGTCATTGAAGCCTGGTTCGGGGGCTACTGAGGGAGTCCTGGATTAGTGGGTCTCCGGACAGGCGGACTATATCCTTTGGCCGGACTGTTGGACTATGAAGATACAAGATTGAAGACTTCGTCTCGTGTCCGGATGGGAATCTACTTGGCGTGGAAGGCAAGCTAGGCAATACGGATATGGATATCTCCTCCTTTGTAACCGACCTTGTGTAACCCTAACCCTCTCCGGTGTCTATATAAACCGGAGGAGGGTTTTAGTCCGTAGAACAACAACAACCTCAACATACAATCATACCATAGGCTAGCTTCTAGCACTAGTAGAAAACAGAGCTATGGTCCAGGCCGGCTCAGCCCATTAGTCCCGGTTCAGTCTAGAACCGGGACTAATGTGAGCATTGGTCCCGGTTCGTGTGGCTAAGGTATTAGTCCCGGTTCACTCGGGCCCTTTAGTCCCGGTTTAAGACATGAACCGGGACTAAAGGGTGCGATGACCTTTAGTCCCGGTTCGTGCCTCAAACCGGGACTAAAGATTAGACCTTTAGTCCCGGTTTGAGGCATGAACCGGGACTAATGGGGTTGAGACCTTTAGTCCCGCTTCGTGCCACGAACCGGTACTAAAGGTCCCATTTTCAAACTCTACCCCCCCCCGGTGGATCGCCTTTTCAGTTTTAAAAAAAAATAAAAGAAAATAATGCAAATGTCAAAAAAATAAAAGAAAATAAGTTTCTCATGTGATATGTGGTCTAGTTGTTGGGAAAATTTGCAAATGTGAATTTTGACTTTATTTGCAAAATCTCTCTGAAATTTGTAAAAATGGGCATAACTTTTGCATACTAACTCGGATGAAAAAGTTTTTTATATGAAAAATCATCTACTCGAAAAGTTACATCCAAATTAAACAGGGGGATCCCCGTTAAACATTTTCAAAATCCTCAAAAACCTAATAGAAAAAAAGTTACGGGGCTTTTAAGATCTAGAGTGGAAAATTTTGAAAAATATTCAAACAATGGGCAAACTGTGGTCAAACAATGGTCAAACTAATTATTCTAGAATATTAGTGTTACTAAATAATTATTTTAGTTATTTCAATTTTGGTCAAATCTGGTCAAATTGTGGTCAAACTGTGGTCAAACAATGGTCAAACTAATTATTCAAGAAATATTAGTGCTACTAAATAATTATTGTTTTTTAAAACAATAGTTTCAAACTCAAACAGTGAAATGTGTCACTTCATGCTCAAGCAAAATTCCTGGAAAACAACAAGTGCAGACTTGGAGCGAGGGAGAATAGAACCCGGAAGTTAAGCGTGCTCAGGCTGGGGGAGTGGGAGGATGGGTGACCGTTCGGGAAGTTAGATGATTTGGAATGATGAGGGGTGATTAGAGGATAAATTGAGAAGTGATGAGGGGTGGTGATTACAGACTAGAGGTTAAAATAATTCAGAAGTTTGAAAATAAAAAAAATTCAAAAAAATTCAAAAAAAAATTTCAAAAAAAATCATAAAATTTCCTTTATTCCCGGTTGGTGTTACCAACCGGGACTAAAGGTGGAGCTCCACGTGGCCGCGCCCTTTAGTCCCGGTTCTGGATTGAACCGGGACTAAAGGGTCAGGGCATTAGTACCGACACTTTAATCCCGGTTCAGGAACCGGGACTAAAGGCCCTTACGAACCGGGACTATAGGCCCTTTTTCTACCAGTGTAGGGTTTAGCCTCTCTGATCTCGTGGCAGATCTACTCTTGTACTACCCATATCATCAATATCAATCAAGCAGGACATAGGGTTTTACCTCCATCAAGAGGGTCCGAACCTGGGTAAAACATCATGTCCCCTGCCTCCTGTTACTATCCGGCCTAGACGCACAGTTCGGGACCCCCTACCCGAGATCCGCCGGTTTTGAAACCAACAATGGTTGTGATGTAGTATGATAGGATGGTATCCTCCTTTGACTGATTTAAGTGGCTTGACTTGGCACATGTTCATGCAGTAGGATATAAATAACCACGAACATAAATATCATGGAGGCTATGCTGATTTTGTTTCAACTACATGCATGAACATGTGCCAAGTCAAGCCACTTAAATCAGTCAATGTTGGTTAATCTCAATGTATGTTTATGACTGTTGTCACTCTCTAGGTGGTCGCTCCTCAATCTCTTGCTAGCCTTCACTTGTACTAAGCAGGAATACTGCTTGTGCATCCACTTCCAGAAATCCAAAATTGTTCCATATGAGTCCACCATACCTACCTATAAGCGGTATTTACCTGCCGTTCAAAGTAAATTTGCATGTGCCAAACTCGAAATCTTCAAATGATAATCTGTTTTGTATGCCTGAATCTCTCATGTAGAGACTGGGGGCTATCAGTATCTTCCATGCTAGTTGGGTTATTCTTCCATCACCTTCCCCCCTAGACTTCGCTCATCATTCATGAGAAAATGGCTACTAACCGCGATGCCCAGTCCCATGCTCAAATTAAATCAAAATATAACTTCAAACTGAACTCCCAAGGATTGTTGTTACTTGGACGGTACCTGTTGTTTCGCACCAGCAGTGGAATGTGCTTGTTGGTCGTGGGGGAGTATAAACTTTACCATTCTGTTTGGGAACCGCCTATAATGTATCTAGTATGGAAGATACCGAGATCTCTTGGTGGTAATGTTGACAATGAAATCATGCCTCTCAAATATTATTTATCTCTCTTTCAAAAACTCGAGCTCTGGCACCTCTACAAATCCCTGCTTCCCTCTATACAAAAAGCCTATCTATTTACTTTTATTGCTGATTCATCATCCTCTTATATAAGGCACCAGTTAGAGAGCACCACTATCATTTGTATGCATTGTAATTAATTGATATTGAGTATGACTGTGACTGGATCTCTTTTACCATGAATTACAATGTCTAGTCAGCCCTTGATCTTCAGGGGTGGTTTGCATTTATGTTTTGCGGTCTCAGAGAGGGCTAGCGAGATACCATTTTGTTATATCATATCATATGATTGTTTTGAAAAAGGGTTGTCATCTGAGACATATTATTATTAGTCGCTAGTTGATTATGCCATTGATATTAGTAAATGTGAGACCAAAATTTTATTGTGAATATGGTTAGTTCATAATCTTTGCTAAAAACATGAAGGCTGGCTTTACATATTTGCAACAAGATCAAACAGAGTGTGTAAAAGTTTTTCTCTATCACTTTCAGTTTTAAGATATGGAGCCGCCACCTCCTGTTCTGGAGTCCGTTTTGGGCTCTGGAGAGGGGAAATCGTCGCCATCATCATCATTGACCATCCTCCATCACCAATTTCATGATGCTCACCACCATGCGTGAGTAATTCCATCGTAGGCTCGTTGGACGGTGATGGGTTGGATGAGATTTACCATGTAATCGAGTTAGTTTTGTTACGGTTTGATCCCTAGTATCAACTATGTTCTAAGATTGATGTTGCTATGAATTTTCTATGCTTAATGCTTGTCACTAGGGCCCGAGTGCCATGATTTCAGATCTGAACCTATTATGTTTTCATGAATATATTTGTGTTCTTGATCCTATCTTGCAAGTTATAGTCACCTACTACATGTTATGATCCGGCAACCCCGAAGTGACAATAGTCGGGACACTTCCCGATGATGACCGTAGTTTGAGGAGTTCATCTATTCACTAAGTGCAAATGCTTTGGTCTGGTTCTCTATTAAAAGGAGGCCTTAATATCCCTTAGTTTCCATTAGGACCCTGCTGCCACGGGAGGGTAGGACAAAGGATGTCATGCAAGTTCTTTTCCATAAGCATGTATGACTATATTCGGAATACGTGCCTACATTATATTGATGAATTGGAGCTAGTTCTGTGTCACCCTATGTTATAATTGTTGCATGATGTATGCCATCACTACTAGGGAAAATCCTAGTAGTAGCGCGGGTTTAAATCCCACTAGTAGTGCGGGCAGCCGCGCTACCAATAAGGCGCTACAGCTATTACTTAGCAGTACCGCGTGCGACAAGCGCTACTGCTAAGACACATAGCGGCAGCGCTTGTTCTGTCCCGCGCTGCTGCTAATCTAGCTAGTTGTAGCGTGTTTCTTATCCATCGCTACTAGTACTCTTTTTTTCATTTTTAGTGTATTTATACGATGTTATACAAATTTTGGTACAATACCAATTATGAGGTTTGTATCATTATGTCCATAACAGTGTGTCAAATGAAGGTGGATTAGGTTCAAGTGGAGGCAATATGTGGTGCATGTCAAAAGTATACTACTAATCCAAACTTGATCTAGTTTGGACTAGTAGTAGTTTCGATGTGCACCACATGTTGCCTCCACTTGAATCTAATCCGCCTGCACAAGCTATTTAATCATCATCATAGTCATTACCACCAATAGTATTTATTTAATCACCATAGTCATAGTGTAGCACATCATCATCTTTAAACTCATTCTAGCTAGCTAATCACCACCAACACTAGCTACGATAGCTATCTAATCACCACCAACACTAGCTAATAATAATCATCATAGTCATTACCACGAACACTAGCTATTTAATCTTCATAGTCACTGTGTAGCACATCATCATCTTCAAACTCATTTCTAGCAAGCTTATCACTCCTTCTGCTCTCTCTCAGTTAAAATAACATAAAACATGTATAGCACTCCTCCTTCATCAAGTTGGAGCATGCAGATGAACCTGTCTCCTAATTGTGGGCTGCACTTTTGATTGCTGCCCCCTAGTACTTCTCTGCGATCATTCATGCTCCAGTCTTTCACTATTAAGCATTCCACGCTATTAGAAATCCTGAATGCACTAAAGTGCATTGTAGGATATCTTGGCCGTAAGCTAACAATATTCATTATACCTTTAGTCTCGATCCAATCAGGCACAACATTCATCGGGAGTCCCTGTTGAAGAACATCGTATAGTAACATACTTAGCAATGAAGTTTAGCTTAAAAATAATGTATGCAAAAGATGAACTGAGGACAAATAGTAAAAATCTTACCATCTTTCCTAAATAGATGTGACCGTAGTTCAGTACAAACACTATTGGTCGCACGTTTTCAGTACTAACATTTCTAAGTGCAGGAAGAAAATTTGTCTTAACGGTATCAAGATCCTGAAGCCATGAAACATAATGACTTAGCTCCTCCCAGTTTAGTTCAGCCCTGGGACAGTAGTAGGTCCTGTCTACCAAGCGATGGTCATGTTTGCTTGAACGGAAATAAGCTGACAATAGAAATTAGATGTCAACTATTTTTGAATAAACAATATCGAAGACATAAATATGGTTAAGAAACTCACATAATGGTATAACGGGAGGCGTCTGCACATCGACCCAGATGTCGGTATTACCTTCAATATCATCTTCCGGACGAATATCAAAGGTGATAACCATATCAGGCTCAAATGCATAAGTCTTGCATAGTGCTCGCCAAGTTTTGCATCCAAAATAGGTGTAGTCGTCTTTGTTGTATAATTTTGCATGGAAAATATAACCATGCTCGGTCTTCAAGTAAACTTTCTTTACCTCCATAGTACGACTGAAACCTATCTTATCCAAGACAAAAACTCTTGCATGGCATGGGATACGCTAGTAGAATAGTAAAAAAATTAAATTATAAGTTGAAGCAAATGAAGGAGATGTCATGCTTAATTATGAAAAAGGACTTGCCGTTGTGACTTACTGTATCCACTTCGAAGTTCTCGTCCAGCTTGATGCTAAAGCACCTATCATCATCTGGGAAGATTTCGTCGCACAGGCCGCGCTCGTCTTTGCAGTACTTGCAAATACCGAAATCCTTTTCGTCGTCAGACATTTCCTATGTTCATAGTTGAAACATTAATTAAAAATCGATCAAAGACAACTACCAGGATACTCAACACACAAATCCGGGACACTCGATATTTCCTACATATTCTGGCACAAGTCATGCCAAAATTCACGGAAAAATCCGTCATGACCTTTGCTAAAATAGGACATATCGAGCGCCTGAAATTTGCCGGAACGGAAATGAATCAACACTCCAGCAAAACATAGGCCACTCGGAGGTGTAACCTACAAACATGACCGGCCACTTGGGCAAGCACATATCCTATTTGAGCAACACAAGATATAAACTTCAAAATATCTTATAGGACTCATATTGACATGAGCATTCAATAAGCAAAACCAAATCGTAAAATAACTAAGTATTCAAATTAGCATGCATTCACTAAGCAAAAGTAAATCATCTCATGCGTCCGTACATCACCGAATATTATCACTAATACATCCCGAATAGTATCATACATATAACATCACTAATGCAACTAAAACCCTAGCGCACGACGGGTATCGGCGCGGGCAGTGGACACCCACAGAGAAGGAACCATCACAAGATCGTAGCTCTAGTGAGATCACTAGAGAACCTGCCAGGTATTGGAGAACCTGTGCTCCAACGCAAACAAGTAGCAACGGACGTGCGCGTCCTCCTCACTGACACGGTGACGCACCACCTCCGCGGGGTCCTCGAGCCTCTGGACTGTCAGTGGCCCCAGTTCTAAGCTACAAGTGATCCATCGTGGCATCAATTGCCTCTGCTACTTGTCTCTGCTGTGAGCCGCTCACGACCACGTTTCCTCAAACTGCTGTCGCGGTCTCCCGCCTCGCCTCGGGTCGCTACTCCCGCCGGATTCTGTCTCTGAGCCACCGGCCTTACTTCTTCCAATCGAGTCAAAGGAGGAAAGGACGGGCAGGCAATGCATGGCATGGTTTATAATACAGAGGAAGCCAGAAGAATCGTACTAATACGTCCGCCTGACAAAAACATTAGGTGCTATTTTCTAAGTATTTTATCAGCATATATTTTGTTTGAGGACAATTACATTGGTCTGTGGTATTTTTTTGCAGGACCATTATTTATTACACATGTGTCACCAAGGAGTGTGCGCTAATATTATTTTCGCGCTAGCACGTTCGCGCCATGTTCTGGATAGATACGTGTGCAAGATGCTGCCCGTGCTGCTTAATCTACATCAACCCGCCGGAGCCGCGTTGAGCCGCCCTTGCCGCTTTAAGCCACCAGGGTTATATTAAGTCACTGGTCTGCCTGAGCCGCCAGAACTATATTGAGTCGCTGGTTTGCTTGACCCACCTCTATCGCGATAAATGGATCATCCGTCGTTCAAACAGATCAGGTGATATCCATCCAAGTTTGTTTTATTAGCACATATTGTTTTTGTTAAAGAACAAGTTTATCTTTGCCTTGGTCTGCAATATTGTTTATGCAGGATAATTATTTATGACAAATGTATTGTTATACCGCGGACATGGAGTGCTTGCCGGCATAGTTTGCAGTGGCGTTCTTCCGGGCCATGTTGCTCGACGGATACACATGCAAATCGCCGCCCCCGCTGTTCGGTTTACATCCGTCCACGCATGCGGCCGACTCATTGTCCGCGCCGGTTTACAAACATCACGGCCGACTCACCCGTCTGCACCGGTTTACCACACTGTGGCCGGTTCACCCGTGATTAATTTCAGCTTCATACAGTTATCATCAACTTCATGGCGGGTTATTTCCGGCCTAAACACATCAGGTGACACCCATATAAAATATATTTGATTAGCACATATTATTTTTATCAAAGAGCAGTTTATCTTTGCCTTGGTCTGCAATATTGTTTATGCAGGGCAATTGTTCATTACAAATGAGGCATTATGTTACGGGCATGGAGCACACGCTAGCAACGTTCTGCACTGGTGTTTCGTCCGTGTCCTACCACCCGGTGAATGAACGTGAGAAGGTCGCCGTCCCCGTGGCTCGGTTTACATCAGCTTGCCGGGACCGCGCCTGTGATTAACTCGCCCGTCCGAGCCGGTTTACGACACCGGTGCCGATCTTCCCCGTCCGCACCAGTTTACAATGCCGCGGCCGACTCATCTGTCCGAGCTGCCTCTGATGTTGCGGTCGTCCTTGTCGTCCGTCTCTCGCAGCCTGGTCTACATCAACATACCGGGCCGCACCTGTCTGCATGAGCTGTTTCTTGAGTATGAACATGGGTAACCCGCCTTTCTTCCCACAAATTAGAGGCAAAATATCATCAACCGTCGTCTGCACTGGATGGTTCAATGGAAATGCACACAAGTCACCGCTACTACAGTTTGGTTAAACTTCAAGGAGCCAGTTGGAAGGAACCATTGGCCAAGTTGCTGACACGGCTCATACGAGATCATTTATAACCCGCCGCAGTCACCTCAACCTTCTGTGGATTCACATCATGCTGTCAACACCAATGATATACAAGTTATGCCAGTTTATATCACGGTAAAATATGGAGAATCTCAAGCCAACTCCTCGAGTCACCTTGAGACTTGGGGGCTACAATGATATGACTTACCAAACGTTGCCGGTTTTTAGTGAAGTTAAGAACCCCAATACGTTGGAGGGAAAGATAACCTGGTCCCGGATTCACATCGTGCTGTCAGAAGGTTTCCGGATTAGAAAGTATATGACAGTTACAAAATACCGGCTCAATGAAGAAGTTTCGGGTCATCAGAAAAGGATTCCAGTTTACAATCCGGTACAAGGGAAATTTGTTCTCCAATAAAGCTCTGAAGCTCTCAAATCCGGTGTAAGAATTTCTGATTCAAAAAGGAATTAACTTCTTGCAAGTTCGAGTTTAAAGGCCATCAGAAAATTTTCCGGCTGAAAATGAAGATTCCAGTTTAAAATCCGGTTCAAGGGAAAGATCTCTCCCACAAAGTTTTGAAGCTCTCAATATCCGGTTCAAGATCCTGGTTCAAGAAGAATTTATCTCTTGCAAAAAGTTAAAAATTGCCAAAGAGGACCTGCTGCCATGATGCACGGTTCAAACATGGGTATCCTGCCTTATTGGCTTATCATATTATTGATCACTTGGGGGCTTGGTTGTATCCGAACCGTAGTCACACCTTTTGATCGGCTCAAAGCCAAGTCAATCTGGGGCCAAAGAGAGTGTTGTAAAACAACAACTCAAACATAGGCACCCAATGAGCACAGCTCAAAACGTTACTTGGGGATTCTTTGCTATCGAAATGAACTTAGAATCTACACTTGTAATGGGCTATCAAGCCATGGCTTGGAAGCCTGGTGTATACACCTAAAACCCCGGGTTAACCTGCCTATTTAAGTAAGTCACTCCGCCCAGGTAAACCTGGTATGACCCTTCGAACTTTGACAAGTTACTCTAAAATAAAGACCCTGAACTTGTCAAGTTAAAACGATGATTGGTTAAGGATTGAGGACCATCTTAAAAGGCTTTGCAAAAATGGTTTAACTCAGTGGCCTGGCAGCCCATGAAAAGCCTCGAATTTGGGGCCTGGCAGCCCGTGAAAAGCCTCAACTACAACAGTTTTATTTGATTTTTTGCTAAGTTTTGCTTTCTTTTGATAAGATTTGTGATGCTTTCAAACCGGCGCTTATCAACCCGGTTAGGCTGTCAACTACAAGTTGTCAGTACATGATCAAGTTATAATCCGGAGACTATCAACCCGGTCTGGTTTGACTATGAGTCACCAGTACATTGGGTTATATTATTCAAATAGCCAAACTTGGCTGGATTTTCATTATGATATTGAATGAATAAGGTTTTCATACCGGATTATATTATCTTGAATAGCCAACATGGCTGGATTTTTATGGTTATTAATAACTGGTATTATTGAATTTTCAAAGTCGCTTTAGCACAATGGCTATTATTTTATCAAAGGATATGATTTATTCTACAATGGAAGGAATAGTATCGAGTCACTGCAGGCTTACAACCCGGCACTTGGGGGTAGATTATTCAAATTGAGATTACATGCAAGTCTCATGTCGCTGCAAGCATGCACCATGACACTTGGGGGCTAATGCAAAGTCATTTTTACTAGTCTTATTGAAGACCTGACTCATCATATTATAATGAGCCGGCCCTTGGGGGCTACCAATTGCTCCTGTCAACAATTCAAGGTACACAAGTTTTCGTCCATAATATTGAAGGATCCATTGCTTAGTTGGTAAAACACAAAGCTCTTAACCTTGTAGACATGGGTTCAAGCCCTACGATGGAAGCTACATTATCAGATGTTATTTTCATTGAAGTATATATCAAGTCCCGGTTCATTATTATCTTACTAAGCCGGCCCTTGGGGGCTACACATCACTGCTCAAGTCTACATAATTATATTTATAAAGTCCCTGCTAATTATTGCATAATGACCCGGCCCTTGGGGGCTACACTGATTGAAGTTTTTATAAGCAATTGCAAGTCCCAGGTTGCTGCAAGCATGACAACCCGGCACTTGTGGGCTACATATATGGAGTATTCACTTTATATGATCGAGATGAACAAACCGGATTTCTTCAAGGTTGAAACACCTATTGGAAGCAAGTCTTAAGTTATCACTATGTTCTCCTCTTAAGACTTGGGGGCTACAGGTATTATGCATATAAAGGAGGAACATCTTCATTTTATTAGTTTTGAGCAAATCAGGAAGATCAATTAGATGACCCGGTGTCGACAACAATTATGACCCGGCGCCATCAATATTTATAAACCAGCCATTTTGGTAATATTAAACCGGCAAGTTTTACATCTTCAAACCGGCTGAATATTAGATAAGTATTTTCAGACCCATATTTCTTAAACCGGGGGAGCTGAGTCAAAGGAGTTATTCTTCACAATATTTCTTGATGACAAGCCAATGTCGGCAAATTGATTATGAAGCTGGTCTGTTGACCCGGATTTCCCAGAAGGAGGAAATAACAAGGACTTAAGGATGATCAGGTACCGGTTTACAAAAATTCTTAACCCGGAGCATAATCTGTCAAATTTGTTCTTGTGTTTATTTTGCAGCATAAGTTTACCATGAATAAATCCAAGCTAAACTTGGGGGCTAATGTCGGGGATATACCCCGCGGTGTAAACCGGCCGGAAGTTAACCCGGCCGGACTTGGCGGTTTATCTGAAGACCCCGCTGACACTTGGCGAGTTACTGGCGACCCGCCCTGACCTGGCGGTTTACAAGCAGCCCACCTGGTCATTATGACTCACTGGTGATCCGGCGTGCAGGATCGACGGATGACAAGGCCCAAAGCCCAGAAGGCCGGTTCATGTTTAACGGTGGGTCGGTTTAAGAGGAAAGGCATGAGGAACATTATCTTACAAGGAGCTAAGACCTGGACTTGTATCCGGTTTGTATTAGAGGTAGACTAGTCCTAATCCTAATAGGACTCCACATGTAACCCACCCCTCCAACATATATAAGGAGGGGCAGGGCACCCCAAGGGGGACAAGATTGACAAGTTCCACAAGTTGGACAAGTTAGGTTTAGACAATAGCTCTCAAGTTAGAGCACTCTTGTAATCGTGATCATGATCATCAATATCAATGAAGCAGGATGTAGGCTTTTACCTCCACCGTGAGGGTCCGAACCTGGGTAAAACATCGCGTCTCTCGTCCCGCTCAACCCCTCTCAAGCTACCACATAGATGTGTTGGCCTCGCGACTAAGTCCTGACACTAAGGACATCTGTCGTGACAATTCCACGACACCAAGCTTGGGGTTTGCGTAGTATTAACACAATTGACAATAAAAGAGTTTATAGTAAAATCATTGGAGTCATGCTTTTCAATCAAGGAGCTATCATGAATCACTTCATAAATTTATTCTTTCAACACTTCTTCACAATTTTTAGATTCAAGATTTTCAAGCAAAAGTTCATAGAGATAATCTAGTGCACTCAAATCACTAGCAATTGGTACATCATAATTGGATCTTCTAAAAAGATTAGAAAGTGGATGAGGATCCATATCAATAGATTTTTAGCAAGCAAATATGCTAGCAAAAATAGAAGGCACATGACAACACAAGCAAACAAGAGATCTGACGAGAAAAAGGCGAACAAAAAATAAGGTGAATAAAACGGCAAATTTTTGTGAAGTGGGGGAGAGGAAAACAAGATGCGAATGGAAATAATGTAATGCGAGGGAGATGAGTTTATGATGGGTAATTGGCATGTCTTGACTTGTCATAGATCTCCCCGACAACGGCGCCAGAAATCCTTCTTGCTACCTCTAGAGCATGCGTTGGTTTTCCCTTGAAGAGGAAAGGGCGAGGCAGCAAAGTAGCGTAAATATATCCCTCAGTTTTTGAGAACCAAGATATCAACCCAGTAGGAGACAATGCGCAAGTCACCTAGTACCTGCACAAACAATCAAGAACCTTGCAACCAATGCGAGAAAGGGGTTGTCAATCCCTTCACGACCACTCGCAAAAGTGATATCTAATAGAGATAGTAAAGTACATATTTTTGGTATTTTTGTTGTATAGATTGGAAAGTAAAGATTGCAAAATAGTAAACGAGATGCGATGTAAATAAAACAGATGCAATATAATAAGAAAGAGACCCGGGGGCCATAGGTTTCACTAGTGTCATCTCTCAAGATAGCATGTATTACGGTGGGTGAACAAATTACTGCCGAGCAATTGATAGAAAAACGCATAATTATGAAGACATCTAAGGCAATGATCATGAATATAGGCATCATGTCCGTGTCAAGTAGACCGAAATGATTCTGCATCTACTACTATTACTCCACACATCGACCGCTATCCAGCATGCATCTAGAGTATTAAGTTCATAAGAACGGAGTAACGCATTAAGCAAGATGACATGATGTAGAGGGATAAACTCAAGCAATATGATATAAACCCCATCTTTTTATCCTCGATGGCAACAATACAATAAGTGCCTTGCTGCCCCTACTCTCACTTGGAAAGGACACCGCAAGATTGAACCCAAAGCTAAGCAATTCTCTCATTGCAAGAAAGATCAATCTAGTAGGCCAAACAAAAACGATAATTCGAAGAGACTTGCAAAGATATCAAATCATGCATATAAGAATTCAGAAAAGAACCAAATAATATTCATAGATGATCAAGATCATAAATCATCGGATCTCGGCAAACACACCGCAAAAAGAATTACATCGAATAGATGTCCAAGAACATCAAGGAGAACTTTGTATTGAGAATCAAAGAGAGAGAGAAAAAGCCATCTAGCTAATAAATATGGACCCGAAGGTCTGTGGTAAACTACTCACGCTTCATCGGAGAGGCTATGGTGTGGATGTAGAAGCCCTCCGTGATCGATTCCCCCTCCGGCAGATCATCAGAAAACTCCCCAAGATGGGATCTCATGGGTACAGAAGGTTGCGGCGGTGGAAAAGTGGTTTCGTGGCTCCCCCTGATGTTTCTAGGGTATAAGAGTATATATAGGCGAAGGAAGTACGTCGGTGGAGCTACGAGGGCCCACGATGGTGGGGGAAGCGCCTACCCCCTGGGCATGCCCTCCTGCCTCGTTGCCGCCTCTTTGCGTCTCCGACTTAATCTCCAAGTCTCCTAGTTTTCTTTCGATCCAAGAAAGATCCTCGCGAAGGTTTCATTCCGTTTGGTCTCCGTTTGATATCCCTTTTCTGCGAAACACTAAAATAATAGGCAAAAAAACAGAAACTGGCACTGGGCCTCCGGTTAATAGGTTAGTCCCAAAAATAATATGAAAGAGCATATGAAAGCCCATTAAACATCCAAAAACAGATAATATAACAGCATGGAACAATAAAAAATTATAGATACGTTGGAGACGTATCTCATCCACACAGCCCTTTCGACTAGGGACCTTTTAGGACAGTCATCATACGATACATAGCCCCACAAACAAGTCACGTTCTTGTTGATACACATCATTGATAATGTCCAAGAACTATCTTTATTCATAAACACAAAGGAAATATCATCATACATGATCCTCTAGGGCATATCTCCAACAGTCTCCCACTTGCAGTAGAGTCAATCAAATAGACATCGAATGCCCATAGCTCTCACATGCCCCTCATGCTTGGATTGTGGGAGCTTCTTAGTCAATGGATCTGCAACATTTGCATCTGTGTGAATTTTGCATAACTCATCATCACTATTCTTTACGATCTTCCGTAGCAGCTGATATTTCCGATCTATGTGTCTGGTCTGGTGGTGATTCCTTGGCTCCTTGGCTTGTGCGATGGCACCAGAATTATCACAATAAAGGTCCGACAGTTTTACCGAGGCTGGGAAAATACCAAGATCATCCAGAAAGTTCTGGATCCAAACACCTTCCTTTGCAGCCTCACAAGCCGCAATGTATTCGGCTGCTGTGGTAGAATCGGCCACCGTATCTTGCTTGGAACTCATCCAACTCACTGATCCTCCCTTCATGACGTACACGAATCTGTACTATGATCAACAATCATCTCTGTGGGTCTGGAAACTAGCATCGGTGCAACCCCTTACGACGAGCTCTTCCTCACCTCCATAAACTAGGAACATCTATTTAGTCCTTTTCGGGTACTTCAAAATAGTCTTTACCACTGCCTAGTGACTCTCACCTGGGTTGGCATGGTATCTACTTGTTAGGCTTATTGCAAAAGCAACATCAGGTCGTGTACATATCATGGCATACATGATGGATCCAATTGCCGAGGCATGCAGAATCTGACTCATCCTGCTTCGCTCATCAGATGTCGAAGGACTCTGAGTCTCGCTTAGCCTGATACCATGTGAGACAGGCAAGAACCCTTTCTTTGGCCTCACTCATGTTAAACCACTTCAACACTTTATCTATGTACGTGATCTGGCTCAAGCCGAGCAGCTCCCTCGATCTATCTCTATAGATCTTGATTCCTAAAATGTAAACTACCTCACCAAGGTCCTTCATTGAAAACTTGCCATTCAATGATTCCTTGACCGAGTTCGGCATCGAAACATCATTTCCAATCAGTAGTATGTCATCCACATACAAAATAAAAAACACTATCGAGCTCCCACTTAACTGCTTGTATAAACAAGCATCCTCATCGCTTTTGTTGAAACCGAGACCAGTAACAACCTCATCAAAACAAATGTTCCAACTCCGAGATGCTTGTCTCAACCTATAAATGGATCTCTTGAGCTTGCATACCTTACTAGTGCTAGTTGGATCGACAAAAGCCTTGGGTTGTATCATATACACATCCTCGGTTAAATTTCCGTGAAGGAAAGTCGTTTTGACATCCATCTACCATATCTCCTAATCAAAATATCACTAAATAAAATACATTTCCGTGATGATACGTGTTTGTCACAGTAGGTCACGTTTTCTGTCATGCATGTACATCCATGACGATTTTATGAAAGAATCAAGATAGTCATAGCTGTGCTGTCGTAGGAGGGTTCCATGACATTACCATCATCATGGCAGTGTCCACTTTCATGATGATAAATGGCGCGTCATCAAAGTGCTTTCATCAAGGGTGATCAACACATGGCATCCACCGTAACGGGTCGCCGTTAAGCTATCGGGTCGGGTTTTGGATCTGATAACCCGCTAACAGCCCGGACCAATGAGTATTTTCCATGTGTAAAATCCTCATTGGCCGGAGGAAACACATGTTGGCTCACCGTTGGGACAGATGTCATCCATTCGTTGGACAGGAGGCACCTATGATACGTCGACACATGGCACGGCACAACAGAGGCCCATTCCGGTGAAAAGGCCGGCTCGTTTGACTTGGTCAAAAGGTAACGGGCCAGCCCACGGAAAGCTTGTTAACGACATGTTCGTATATAGCCCATTTACGGCCCGCTAACTTATGACCCATTACGGCCTATTAGAATTAAGCCCAGTAGCTTCATCTGGGCCATCTAATATGATTCCAGCCCGTTGTAACTACCAGCCCATGTCTGGCCCATGACATCTTTTGGCCCATACGAGGGCATTTGTAACTCTTGGCCCATTAATGGCCCATGGTGAATTCGGCCCGCAATGAATAGTGTACTGCTTTATACCCATTAACGGCCCATTACTCCAATGGGCCATTTCCATCCCGTGTTATCTTTCGGCCTTCTCGGGGCCCATTTATTGTTGGGCTCATTTCCAGCATTCGGTTACTTACAGCCCGTTACTGGCCTTTTCTGCTTGTAGGACAAATTTAGCCTGTGGTTACAATCGGCCGGTTTGCGGTCCGTTAATCTGCTGGGCCGTTTTCATGGCGTCATCAAATACGGCTGATTAACAATAGACCGTTATTGTCGGCCCATGAACCGACGATTCCAAATCTAGCCCGTTTATGGCCCATAATGCGGTCTGTTATTCGCTATGTTTGGCTTATTGATCATACGGCCCGTAGCCAATTGATGCGACGGACCGTAGAAGGCCCATTATTTATACGGTCCTTAGAAGGCCCATTGTTTTACGGCCCATAGGAGGCCCATGGTAACTATAGTAAATATGTAGCCCATGGTTATTGTGGCCTAGTTTTAAAAAATAGGTTATTGAGGCCACTAGCAAACCGCGGAAAAAGAATTGCACTGACTACAAGCAAAGAAATAAACAAGACAACAAGGAAATAAATAAGCAAGCAACTTACGCTAGGCTATCATGGCTATTACACATATTACATCCACTGGGTATCAAAGTTCACCACCAGTGCAAATATAGGGAACAAAGCCGCATATCATATACACTGGTGGTCAATGTTGGCGACCAGTGCAAATAAACGCCGCAGCAAAACAAGTCCAGAACAAAAACCACTTCAGAAGAGGTCAAGAAATAATATCCTGGGTACCCATAATGCTGGCAAGATGCTTAGCAAGCTTATTAACTTTCTCTTGTTTAGCTATTAAATCCTCTAGCACTTGATGTTGCACCAAAAACACTACAAAAAACCTATTCATCCATGACAGATTTCTGATGACAATATTGAAAATCGTCACGAATGTCCTGGTACAGCCCGGCAAGCATACTGAAGCCCGCCCTGAAGCCCGGCTAAAGCCCGAAATCTTTCCCCGTATAAAAACTAACCCTAAGACCCTCCTGCCGAATCTCAATCTCCATCCGGCGCCACCACGCCTTGCCTCTCCTCGGCCCTGTCCTCC
>NC_041386.1:599177102-599190104 GCF_002162155.2 Triticum dicoccoides | reverse complement strand
GCAATGACGACGGCC
Source organism: Triticum dicoccoides (assembly GCF_002162155.2). NCBI lineage: Eukaryota > Viridiplantae > Streptophyta > Magnoliopsida > Poales > Poaceae > Triticum > Triticum dicoccoides. Next base: position 599,190,089 of record NC_041386.1, on the reverse strand, counting down.
CGAGATCCATGGTGATGGCGGCTGCAGTGGCCCGATGGAACCGGCGGCCATCCCTAGCCGTTGCCGCGTGCTTCTGCTACTCACGTTGGCAATGGATCTGTAGCAGTGGCCTCCCTCCACCGTTTCCCAAAGCCCGCAGTTGATTCGCTATCCGGAGATTCGGAGCAGCAAGCGCCGGACGAGGAGAGGACGAGGACCGTGACCTGCTGGAGGCGCGAGCGAGACCTCGTCAACGGCGATGACGCCCTGCACAAGGTTTGTACCTGCTCCCCCTCGTCTCCTCTCCTTTATTACTACCAATCCAGTTCCATGGATGGTGACGACTAGGACCCCACGCTCAAACCCGATGAGCTGGAACGCTGAGGTCATCCGAGCCGACCAACATGATTCCCCACAGAACAATAAGGTTGACTCTCTCGTTCTGATTTTCTTTTCTTTCAAGTGCCTGTTGCTCTTCTCTAGCATAGTTCTCCAGGGGCTCACCAATTTTCTTGGACTGAACATGATGTAGAAAATGTGTTCACTTTGTTTCCTGATACTCGCAAGCTATAGCCATGTTAAAGCCAACGACAGACTAGCACTGCTAGCTCTTTCCTTTTTCTTCTCTCACCATGCGAGCATTAGTAGTGCAGAATTTGTGTTAAATAACTACTAGTTAGACAAGTTGTGTGGTGGTTCACGTTTAGTTCCTAATTAGGCCATACCAGTAATGAATAAACCATATTAGTGTTCTTCTCCTTTCTATTGTTATTAGTCTCGTATATCTCTATATTTTTATATTGTCTTTACTCCCTGGCGTAGTTGCGAACTAATAATTAACGATGTGCAGAACTTCTCTAAGTTAGATGTACTCAGTGACGGAGGTACAATAAATAAGTTGGGCGGGCCAATTTTTTTTCTAAACCATCCAGTTGAGTAGGCATGAGTTAGTGAAATTTCAGGTTTCCTATATAGGGAAACTGGTAACTGGATGATGTTGTCAAGTAAAATATGGACAAATAAATGAAATTTCTTGTGCGCTAGCTGCCTGCTGGTTCTATGGTCTTGTGATCGTCGCTTGGGTAGTTCATCGGTGGCTAGCCGCTGGCAGCCGCCATGGCCACACCCGTCGTGGCATAGGGATGGGTGGGGTTGCTATATGCGGTACCCGACTGCCTAGCTATTGGACCTCTCCATCTCTGAGTGGCTTGCTCAGTGCTGAATTGGGGCAGAGAGCTCATAGCTGGATGCGAGGGAGACATTCTATTGGATTAAGCTATTACATGTAAAAAAGAGTTTTATTTGTCTCTGGAGCTGGGCGGGCCACGGCCTTGTTTTGCCCTCATGAAGCTCCCCCAGTGGATGTACTCATCTTTGTCGCTGTTAGAATCAAATATCAATGCTAGTTGAGTCATACTACCTCTATCTTGAAATATAAGTCATTTTTATAGGCTAAACTAGCCTACAAAAATATCTTATATTTTGAGACGGAGTTAGTACTTGTTAGTTCTGACCATGCCTAGCTTAAGGACTCATTGGTATTTTTGATAAGAAAATCCTGCAAATGTTCGTACATGTTCCTATCTGAATTAATGTTGGATGTTTCTTGGTGTGTGCATGTGATAGTCAAGGCACATTTTCACAATATATGTTGGTATATGGTGTTGTGAAACTTCTATGATTGAACATACCATGGCAAGATTTAGAAGTAACTTTCTTCCATCTACAAAAGTTGAGAGACAGAGGGAGAGGCACATAGTTTTACCACTGAATAAGCTACTCCTTGAGCTAGAGGTAGGGTCACAAGATTTATCACTGAATAAGATGTTCCATTGTACATGATTGAGGCTCTAAAATGAAATAGTGTAACAATCTGTAGATTTAGAGATTTAGAGGCACACATAGATAACAAAATAGTGTAACAATCTGCGGGATTGAAAATTTGGTGTTCTTATTTGATCTTGGTTTGCAGCAAATAATAATATTGGTGTTGTCATTGCACTTTGGGCTCCAATGAAATTCTTGTATGTGTCAATTCTCTATCAAAAGTTGTTTTAACAGTGCGCTAAGTTTTGTCGAATGCTTTTCCCAGGTCTATCTCATGGGCACCCAGATTTTATATGCAATTTTCTCAACACCCAGATTGGAGCCTACGGTCGGACATTTTGATGGGACTGCGGATCTTTGGATGTTGGTGCTGAGATTGATGTCGCCCTAGCTACATGTAAGCGAAGCTTATGATGTCGATCCTCCAGGTTGTACTGCCATCGTGTTACCTCACAAACTGCTGGTGGTAATTTGGCATCACCAGTTATTTATTTATTTATTATTGTTCCTGGCAAATGCTAATTCTTGTCAAATTGTAATTCTTCAGCTTTATGTTGATGATCTCTTATGGTTGCAAGATAAATATATCCTTGGGCAAAATGTCCACATTCTTAGATAGGTCTATTACTGTCTCCTTCATAGCCTTTTGGTTTTATTTTCACTATATATCTTTTTTGGTCTAAGTTTCAACTATCAAGTGCCAACAATATGTGGATATTGTTCTTTAGGGTATATCCAATTTCTTAATGTTCTACTCCCTCCGTTCTAAAATAGATGACCCAACTTTGTACTAAAGTTAGTACAAAGTTGGGTCATCTATTTTAGAATGGAGGGAGTATATAATAGGGTAGGTTCTAGGGTTAGGTAACCTATTTTTTGCAAATTGGTGGTACCCAAAGATGCTGTACCGCCAAATATTGACAAGTTGATTCATGCCTACTTACAAGGATGGAAACATAATATACTACAGGACACAACTGTAGAAGTATGTAGTTGTTTGTTTTCTCAATGCATAACTATCCCTTCTTCTATATTAATAACATATCATCAAGGATGACTGGACATATGATTATTGAATGAATCTTTTTCATTGCAGTATGTATTGTCCCCCTTTGACCAGTGTTTTTGTTTTTCTTGTTCGCATGATATGCACAAGTACTTGACATTTCATTGTTTTACCCATAACTTCGTTGTTTTAATTAATACGGATCTACATGAAACATGTATGTAGTAGATACTATGTTATTCTCACTTGTAGCAGTGCAAGATTTAAGAATTTTGGATAGCATGAGTTATTCATTTTTTATATTTGTTTCAATTCTCTTATTTTTACATCTATTAATATCTACAAATATCTAATGGTGTTGTAAATATGCTAGGTATGATTGCGTACCAGGCTACTTGGTGCTGGGCTACTTGGTGTTGCCCATTAAAATTTGCACTGACATGATAATTTCCATCAAGAGGGCCAACATCAAGAACTTGAATAGCAACCAATAGTTTAAATGTTATGTCTGTGTGAACTGGATTGTACTGTTTTCTAACTTTCCAAAGTGATATATTTTGTCAATCTATTTTGTAAACTATGATTTCATGGAGGATTTTGTAAGCTGCTATGTTGTAGATACTTGTGGGTGACTGCATTTTGATTCATATGTGCATGTGAGACAGTTTTGAAATACCTGTCTTGCCAAAATTGGCATTACGATGTGTGTAATGCATTCTGCTTAAAAATATAGTTGCTGAAAAACAGGCTGAATGAAATAGGCTAATGGGACGAACTAATGGGCTACCCAATGTAGGATATCCATGACGATTTTGTGATGAAAACTAGTGTCCACGTAGGCTTCCACGTCATTTCAGTTGGTTAATTGAAAAGTCTAAGTGGCATCGGTCCATGACGGTTTGCTCCGTCACAAAGGTTTGGGCCCTAGGCGGGCTTGTAGTAGATCCTTGACTATCAAGAACCGTCTTGGATAGCACCATGTCAAATTATGACACGATATACATGAAGGATTTCAAATCTGTCAAGGATGGGCACCCATGACGGATATTTCCTCGCCTGTGATGGATTAGAATCACATGTATTAACAGGTTTCTTGTAGTGAAAGTATACATCTGAATTCTGAAGGGACTTCCTCAGTCCTTCGGCTTCATGTCGCATAACATCTGATCGATGTCTTTCAACTTGAAGTTGAGACTCAAGAAGCCAAACTGATTCAGGTAGCGAGTTTGAAGAGCGGGTGCCAGCAGTAGTAGCCAGTAACTCGAACACTACATCAACACAGGACTTTGGGGTTATCTTAGTGTCTTTAATATAGTTTTTATCAACCTTCTTGGAGACCAATAGGGATGTCTCACTATCTTGAACCTTATCTGCATTACTTCCTGTACCATTGCATAACGGGGTACTCTTCTCCAATATTTTATCCGTGTTCTAAAAGAGAAACAAACAAACACATCACATGTTTACCATGTTGTATACGAAACTCATTTTGGTACACCAGATCAGTAGTAAAGTGGACAGGATATCAATCTCGTTTATGTTGCCAAATCAAGATAGGGATTGTTCGAATCATATCTGTTGAGGTTGGCGTTAGAAGGGGTGTAGCTGGTTCCCTATCCAACTAGGTAGGGGTACAATCTACGTGAGCCTGGGTTATGTGTGGTGGGGCTAGTTCTTGGGCAAGTACAACCGTGTTTCTATCTGCATCGATGGGTAGCACGATCTTTTCAGAAGACCGTGTTTTTACTCCCCCACAAATACTACCATCACCCCCTCCAATTGAAATGGCTGACAAACAACAAAAGTAATTGAATGTACAGACATTGTAAGATAGACAGGTGCAATGGATAGTAGGGAAGAAAACAGGGCATGAAATAATTCGCATTTATGTTGTCTAACCAAACAGAATAGCAGGACATAATTTCACATATATGATGGCTCATTAAACAGGATAGCATGACACAATTTCACATGTATGATGGCTAACTAAACATGTCGTCGATGGAAACATGATGGCATGATATAATTCACGGATAGAATGACATAATTCAAAATATGATGACTATGTAAACAGGATGAGATGATATAACTATATTATGTCTTTAGAAAATGGATTGGCATGCCATAATTCAGATACATGCTGTCTATGTAAACATCATGGCATGATATAATTCAAATATATGATTTTATATACTAAGCAAGTGAGTAGAGGGCAATCGCATATATTATGTGTCAACTGAGGAGATGGCATTCAATATTGTGTATACGATGTAAAAACTAAGCATTGCAATACAAATATGCATGATATGAATAATATAACCCTGTCAAGTTCGAGCATACACCTCAGGGGGATAATAGGATTGGTCAACTACCTCGGAATCCTCCTCTAAAGAGCTATCTGTAACCAGCAAGATATCTGCTTTAGCATGTAGCATTGTTTGCTCTGAAGACCTTGTTTTCACTCTAGATTTCTCCATCACCAATTCAAATGGCTGATGCACAGGAAGAGCAGTTGAATATACAAACATTGTCAACAAATGCAATGAGAAATACAAAAAAGGACGGCATGATATAATTCACATATATGACGCTTGGCTAAACCGCATGGCATTGCATAATTCACATATATAATGTCATGCAACAAGATAGCATTGCATAATTCACATGTATGATGTCTTGCAACAAGATGGCATTGCATAATTCACATATATGGTAATTAGACACTAAACAGGTGGCATTCACACAAAGCATGTCTAAACTAAGCAAATGACATAGCAGTGCAAGATACCATACGCACGATATGAGCGACATAACCCTACCAAGTTAGAGCATGCACCTCGGGGGGGGGGATAGGACTGGCCATCTGTCTCTGAATCCTCCTCTGAGAAGCTATCTGTAACCAGCAAGACATGCGCTTTGTCAGATAGCATTGTCTGCTCTGAAGACCTTGCTTCCACTCCAGATTTTTCCATGACCGTGCCGAATGGCTGATGCACAGGAAGAGTAATTGAATGTACTAAAATTGTTGACAGATTTAACACGTAAGAAAAAAATGATGGCATGATATAATTCATAGATAAGATGACTGGATAACCTGGGTGGCATTGCAAAATTGACATATATAATGCCTAGCTAAACAAGATGGCATTGCATGATTCACATATACGATAAAGAAACTAAACAAATGTCATTCACACAAAGCATGTCTAAACTAAGCAGATGGCATATTTGATTGTAAAGTAAGCAATGCAAGGCACCATATGCATGATATTACCAACATCAGCATGCCAAGTTAGAGCGAAGACCTCAGGGGGTAAATAGGAGTGGTCTTCTCCTTCTGAATCCTCCTCAGAACAGTTATCTTCCTCTTGATTACAATCCGAAATGGGTGGACGGGGGCTGCCTTTGCGCCCACCATGGAGCCACGTCTGCATGAAATTTTGTTGCCACTCAAGGCTTGTCTCTTTTGCTCTACATGTTCAGTTCCATTGTGTACAATAACTAACATGCATAGGAGTAAAACATAGTGAGATTATGTAAGGAGTGCATGCACAAATCCATAGTGATGGTAGCAAATTGTGGATAGACCCAAAACCAATGATAGCAGGCAGATAATAGATTTAGTTAAAAAATATAGATAATGGCTCCTTTAATGTTTGTTTGCACCCAACATGAAACTCATAGTAGACAACCAAGATTAACCAGATAGTAGACAGATAGTACTGATTATTGCTCCAATATGTACCCCACAACCATTTAAGAACTCAAGTTTCAGCATTAGTTTGGACCTGACTCGGAGACCAAGGGTGTGTTTGGTAGGGTGTATGAAGGGTGCATGAGCCCAAGAGTTCCCTTTTCGACCCACTTTTGGGTGTTTGGTAGAGTGTATGAAGGGTGCATGAGTCCACACTAGCTTAGCACAAATACACTAGGATCGTGCATGAAGAGAGCATGCATGAAAAGGGGTGTTGAGTTGAGCATGCATGAAGTGGGAACAACTATGTTGAGACGAGAATGCAACCAAACACACCCTAATAGGTGAACACGACGATGAAGTAGCATGTCATCATATTAGGCGATGCATAACGTAAGCAGACACGGAAGAGTGCGACCTCTCTTGCGGACCCATGTAGTCCTCAAGGTCATCTACTCAGTTGATGATGGTAATGCAGTTGTCGTGGCTGCCGGCGGTGGGGAAGAAGATTTGAGGCGGTGAAAGACATTCTGGCGAGCGGATCCCTGCTGTGGTGAACCCTTCTGTCATTGGAGCAGATGAGCTGGGGTGGAACACGGTGCAGCAGGATCAGGACAAACCACACAAGGTTTTCTTTGACACATATTTGTAACCGAAGTAATTGTGTAAGGGCTTGTTTGAATTTGAGGATTCTAACAATGCAGGGATAGGAAATAGACATGAATAGGACAGGAATTCACGTGCAAAACAAAGAATTTAAAAACACAGGATTTCTGCCAATCTGGGTATTTGCTTCACAAGAATTGGAAGATCACGAGATGCAAAGAAGCATGGTGAGATTAAGTCAAACCATAAGAAAATGTACGGTTATAATGCTATTATGCTACTATCTCTTAGTCTTGTGCTTCATGAATAGGAATTTGAAAAGGAGGACAAGTGGAAATTAAGATTCCTATGGTTTTTCTTTTAAGGAGACACTAAAGGAACAAATCCTACAGTTTTCCTTTGCTCCATTCCTTTGAACCAAATGCATGAATAGTAGTACCATAGGAAACTTTCCAATTCCTATGTTTTTCCTTCACTTTTCCTTTCAAGCACCGGTGATTCTAGTAGGCAAGCTTGAGCAAGGAAAATCCTACACTCAAAAAATATTTTTGTGCTACTTCTACTACTTTGGACCTAGGCCATTCCCCTACTAGCTCAACTCCCAGGCCCATCGGCAAATGCACAGCTCAAACGGGCAGAGATAAATAATGATGGCGTTCAAGAGAGTCCATCATGGATAGCTAACTTGCCTGGTACCTCACTGCTTGTCATATAGTAGGATAAAATAATCGTATTTCACGTTACTACATGGGCTTAGTGGACAATATATATAACATGTAGAGTAAAAAAGAGATGCAACAAGTGTACAATATCTTTGGTGAAGCCATGTCGATCTCGGCGCGATTGGGTTGATCAGTAAGGATGCTCCAGCTGACTTGGCTGTCGGAGGAGGGGAAGAAGATCTTAGGCGTCTGGCGATGGAGCCCGGGGTACTGCTCCGCTCTGATGGAGGGTTTCGTCGTTGGAGCAGCTCCGGTGAGTTGTATGACGCCGAGGCTGAAGCAGGACAAGAGAGACAATGTTAACCTGAGTGGAATTCTAATAGCATCACTACTAGGGAAAACCTTATACACAGAATCTTAGCAGCAGCGCGTTCTAAAAACAGACGCTACTGCTAATTAGCAGTAGCGAGCTTCAGAAAACCGCGCTACTAATAGCACCGTAGCAGTAGCGATCTAGGTGAAACAAGGGCTACTACTATAATTGCCACGGGGTTGCCCCCAGGCTAGATATAGTAGTAGCGCCCTTCCCAGGACGCGCTACTACTGAAGTACTTAGTAGCAATGTTTTTCTTCAAAACACGCTACTGCTAAGTATTGCACCTAATTAAGTTTAGTCCCATACTGCTAAGTGAACAAGGTGTTTACCACCTTAAATATGTTACTTCTCAAACTATCTCGAGCATTTGGTCTTCATTGAACTATATGTGTAGGATTTGTGGCTGCAATATGAATCTTCACCTGTGCCTATACAGGTATTGTGAGGATTCATGTTGACTATTTAGATTCTACACAAAAAGATCAACGTTGACCAATGTATAGTTTTGAAGTTTTTACATGCTTAGACTTAGCAGTAGCATTTTTTCAGGGCAAAGCACTATTGATATTATAAAACATAAAGGAATAGCTGTAGCGCGTTTCGCTTGACACGCTATAGCTAACTTAGCTATAGCGCGTTCCGGCAAAACGCGATGTTGCTAGTTTGACTTAACACCCGGCCGCGCGGGCTCAAATTTTGCTAAGTCCTTCCCCTCCACTTCCCCTCTCCCCCAACTGCTCCATCGCCATCGTCACCCTACCGCTCTCGACCTCACTGCCGCCGCCCTCAACCTCACCACCGCCGCCACCCGCCGCACACCCTCCACGCCGCCCCCGACCCCGACATCGACGCCGCCCTCCGCCGCGCGCCCGAGCCCCGACCCCGTCCTCAACGCCGCCTGCCCCTCCCTCGCCGCAGTCACCATAAGGCTTTGCCTCTTCTCTCCCCTACCCTCCTCTCTCTTTGCTAGGGCAATTCATATATGTGTTGATGTTGTGTTGATGTTCATATGAACCCTATATTTTTTTAGGGCAGTAGGCATTTTTTAGCATTTAGGAAAAATGATTAGCAATTTTTTAGGAAAATAGCTAGGGAAAATTTATATGAAAATGCCTAAATGGTAATTTCATTCAAAAAACAAAAAACAGAATTGTTTTTCTTTCAAAAACTTGGTTAAACCAATTGTTGCTATGTAAACAAAAAACAAGATTGTTGTTATATGATATATGTAATTGATGTTCATTTGCATATTCCATTATTGAAGTGGTTCGATTATGCCAAAGTGGCTTTGTTGTTTCCAGGGAATGAAGTCGAGTGGCCTATGTTTTGCCGGAATGTTGATTCATTTCCGTTCCGGCAAATTTCAGGTTCTCGATTTGTCCACTTTTTGTAAAAGTCATGCCGAAATTTTCCGTGAATTTCGGCATGACTTGTGCTACAAACTAACACATATCGAGTGCCCGGGATTTGCCGCACCGAGAAGGAGTCAACATTCCTGCAAAGCATAGGCCTTTTTTATGTCATTATTCATTTTATTAGATATAGAATTAATTCACTAGATTTAATCGTAAGAACTAGTTGAATTAATATAACTAGTTGAATTAATATAACTAGTTGAATTAATATAACTAATTGAACATGTCACATTTGTTGTTATTTTTTTAGTTAAAGCAATTTTTCCCGCATCGACGTCGACGATGCCTATCCTGCATCCTCATCGTCGAGTCGGGGGAGGACACCTCAAGTTGGCAATGGTTAACCATTACCCGCATCCCCGTGGGTAATTACTCTATTAGGGGACGGGGATGGGCCAGCTTTAATACTCACAGGGAAGTTGGTGGGTTAAATACCTTACCCAGCACACAAGACGAGGATGGGGATGGGATAGCATTACCCGTTCCCATTACCCCTCTTACCCGTGAAGACCTTACATGTGAGCTCTGAAATTAGTAGACCCCATGTAATTCCCTCCTTTACCCAACCAAATTTCTTCCCATCACACCCCTTTGGCCAAAAACCCTACGAAAACCATAACCTAGCGACAACATATTATTTATTGTGCTAAAATGCTATTTTTTCTACCGAAATGCTATCGAAGGTTGTTGTTGATTGAGTGCATGGGTTTCCCCATGGGGATAAAAATGACGGGGATGGGGATGGGAATGTTTTGATCCCCGCGGATGGGTATGGGGACGGGCATAGGAAGGCTATTGCGGGGACGGGGATGGGAGTCCAATACCCGCATGAGTAATCCCCATTGCCAGCCTGAAGGACACCGACGTCACCAGATGGGCCATGTCCGGGACTGGTCTCCGCCGGGGTGGTACTGGCGCAAGTTGGTGAGGAGCCAGCCTGTCATTGTCTCGAACCTTCATTGGTGGCGGTCGCATGGGCCAGTTACGGTCCAGAGGCTCGAGGACCCCGTGGAGGTGGTGCGTCACCGTGTCAGTGAGCAGGACGCGCACGTCCGTCGATACTTGTTTGCATTGGATCACAGGTTCTCCAATACCTGGCAGGTTCTCCAAGGATCTCACTGGAGCTATGATCCTGTGATGGTTCCTTCTCTTTGGGTGTCCACCGCCCGCGCCGATACCCGTCGTGCGCTAGGGTTTTAGTTGTATTAGTGATGTTATATGTATGATACTATTCGGGATGTATTAGTGATAATATTCGACGAAGTACGGACGCGTGAGATGATTTACTTTTGCTTATTGAATGCATGCTAATTTCAATACTTATTTATTTTATGATTTGGTTTTTCTTATTGAATGCTCATGTCAATATGAGTCCTATAAGATATTTTGAGTATCCTGGTAGTTGTCTTCAATCGATTTTCAATTAATGTTTCAACTATGAACATAGGAAATGTCTCACAACGAAAAGGATTTCGGTATTTGCAAATACTTCGAAGACGAGTGTGGCCTGTGCGGCGGAATCTTCCTAGATGATGATAGGTGCTTCAGCATCAAGCTGGACGTGAACTTCGAAGTGGATAAAGTAAGCCACAACGACAAGTCTTTTTTCATAATTAAGCATGACATCTGCTTCATTTGCTTGAACTTATAATTTAATTTTTGTACTATTCTACTACCGTGTCCCCTGCCATGCAAGAGTTTTTGTCTTGGATAAGATAGGTTTCAGTCGTACTATGGAGGTAAAGAAAGTTTACTTGAAGACCGAGCATGGTTGTATTTTCCATGCAAAATTATACAACGTAGATGACTACACCTATTTTGGATGCAAAACTTGGCGAGCACTATGCAAGACTTATGCATTTGAGCCTGATATGGTTATCACCTTTGATATTCGTCCGAAAGATGATATTGAGGTGATATCGACATCTGGGTCAATGTGCAGACGTCTCCAGTTATACCATTATGCGAGTTTGTCAACCATATTTATGTCTTTGATATTGTTTATTCAAAAATAGTTGACAACTAATTTCTATTGTCAGCTTATTTCTGTTCAAGCAAACATGACCAGCGCTTAGACAGGACCCACTACTGTCCCGGAGCTGAACTAAACTGCGAGGAGCTAAGTCAATATGTTTCATGGCTTGAGGATCTTGATACTGTCAAGACAAATTTTCTTCCTGCACTTAGAAATGTTAGTACTGAAAATGTGTGACCAACGTGTTTTATGTTATTTCACCTGAGAGAGAGCAGCAGGAGTGGTTAGCTAGCTAGAAATGAGTTTGAAGATGATGATGTGCTACACTATCACTATGATGATTAAATAGCTAGTGTTGGTGGTAATGACTATGGTGATTATTATTAGCTAGTGTTGGTGGTGATTAGATAGCTACCGCATCTAGTGTTGGTGGTGATTAGCTAGCTAGAATGAGTTTGATCGGATGATGATGTGCTACACTATGACTGGAGATTAAATAAATACTGTTGGTGGTAATGACTATGATGATGATTAAATAGCTTGTGCTGGCAGATTAGATTCAAGTGGAGGCAACATGTGGTGCACATCGAAAGTACTACTAGTCCAAACTAGATCAAGTTTGGATTAGTAGTATACTTTTGACATGCACCACATATTGCCTCCACTTGAACCTAATCCACCTTCATTTGACATTGTTATGGACATAATGATATAAACCTCATAATTGGTATTGTACCAAAATTCGTATAGCGGCATATAAATACACTAAAAATAAAAAAAATGAAAAAAGAATACTAGTAGCGATGGATAGTAAACACGCTACAACTAGCTAGATTAGCAGTAGCGCAGGACAGAACAAGCGTTGCCGCTATGTGTCTTAGGAGTAGCACCTGTCGCACGCGCTACTGCTAAGTAATAGCTGTAGCGCCTTATTAGTAGCGCGGCAGCCCGGGCTACTAGTAGGCATTAAACCCGCGCTACTACTAGGGTTTTCCCTAGTAGTGCATCTCCAATAGATGACATAGAATACATAACCAGAAAGTGCTAGATGTAAAATACATCAGCCGCTCATCTCTGAACTTAACTATCGAAGCTGAATTTAACTATCAAAACTGAACTTAACTGTTGAAACTGAATTTTCCTATCGAAACTGAATTTTACTGTCAAAACTGAATGCACTAGTAGCAGAAAAGCAATAGCAGTAGCGCGTGCGATAGCCGAGGTAGCTGGTCGTGTAGCAGTTCATCTTCAACCTCCACCCCCCTGAGCCGCCAGCCACCACCGGCCAAACCGCCGCCCCCTGCCGCCCGCGGACGCCGATGTGCCGCCCTACCCACCCCGAAACCACTCCCCACCGCCGGTCCGTTGCCGCCCCGGCCATCCCTCTAGCCCCCCCCCTGCCGAGCTTTTTCTCCGGCGGTCCCCACGCCACCGCCCCACCACCGCC
>NC_041386.1:599163706-599176676 GCF_002162155.2 Triticum dicoccoides | reverse complement strand
AGTTGACTGAAGTGTAGCTAAATCGGAGTAGCATCGCAAGCAAGAGCAGTAGCGCGAGCAAGAGCAAGAGTAAGAGCAAGAGCAGACTAGCCAGGGGACCAAGAGCAAGAGCATAGCAGCAGCGCGAGCGAGAGCTAAAGCAGCAGCAGCTCCTACTGATGTTGATGTAGCCGCCGAGGGAGAGACACCATGGAGGAAGTGGGCCGGGGATGCCGTCGTGGATGGAGTCGCGCCATGTTGGCTCGGCATCGAGCGCCGGCAGCACCGTGAGATCGGATCAGGAAGAAAATGCGGTGATTAGTGCACAACCTCTTTGGTGGCGCAGATTAGGCCTCAACTTCATCCGAGGAAACGGTGATGATGCTGCTCTTCCGGCGGTGCAGGTGAAGACGATGGTGTGGGAATGTAGGTGGCGTGAAAGACGAGGGGAACATCGGGGCAGCTCCATGGAGGTGGAGGACGGGTTGCTGAACCGGCGGGACGACAAGATCGACGACGGATTACGGTGGATGAGGGACGTCGAGGTGTTGCTGTGGACGATGTCGTCGGGGAAGAGGCTCCGCTTGGGTGGCGGACGGAGTAGGGTGTGGGGCTTCGCGGGTCCTCACGGACTCGGTGTACGAATGGGTGGGCTAATGGGATGGGAGTGGGGAACCATGGCTTAGGGACGCGCTTATCTGAAATGTGGGGTAAGTTATGAAAGTACCCCCACTGATTTGTGCTAGGCGGTTCTTTCGGTTCGGGGGTATCACGAGCATTTCGCGTGTCGGGATTTCGCAGGAGGTGGGACTTTTCGCACGCGTTGTAATTTTGGGATAGCAAGGCGCGGGTTGAGATGGAGTTAGTATTCGGAGCACAACGAGGCAAATATATATCTTAAATATTTCGGGGTAACACGGAGCGGGTTAAAGAGGCGGGAGTTTCGCAGCATGATAGACAGAGATGATATCTTGAAATTTCGACATAACAAGGCGCGACTTGAAATTTCGGGAGAACAAGCTTAACGTGTACTAAAAAAAGACAATTTGCACCTCATCACTAGAAAGAGCCATGTCCGTTTTTACAATATTACTAGAAATGCATTCAAATACAACAAAAAAACTAAAACAATCAGGACAACAAACATAACGTGTGCAATACCAAAACAATTTGCATTTCCCTCAACAATAAAAAAACAATGTGTGTTGTCTAGCATATGGACTAAATTTAAATACATTTTCCCTGTTTGAATGGGATTGTACTCGGGTTAGTTATACAACCATCTAAATATTATCTTCACAACGCATCACATGAATATAGGAGAAGTAAATTCCTATATAAATACGAACTACATATACATATGATCTCAAATTCAAATATATGTGTCTATTTTATGTTGAATTCAAATCATAGTACATGTATGCTCTAGCTAGATGTTCGGAATCTAAACCATGTACGATACTATGTACAATGTGTTTAACACGCACAATACACACACAAACACCATTTAGACTAGTAAGGTATACGTGCATTACACGCATGAGATTTGGCAACCAAATTATGAATAAATACCACATTATAGCATGTAAGCTTTGAGTCATGTATGCATGATGTAAATGTCCGTTTAATTCTTATAGTTCATTTCATTCAAAATCATCTAGTTTTCATAAGAAAATAATCTATTTTAAGATTCATGCGCACTATATATTCTCCTTATTTTATAGTAATCTATATACTACTAAATATGAGTGTGTATCAATGGCCATGTTAGTTTTCTCATTTTCATGATGTAGAAATATGCATCACGCTGTTGGTTTCACCTAACCATGCATTAGGGAAGAAAATGTGCATATGGAGAACTCTATTTTTGGAAGTGGTGAAATCCTGTCATGCTTACCATGTGTACATACCTATATTCGCCCTTCAGCAATCAATGGCTGGAATAATATCCTCACAAAATTTTGCCTATAGAACATGAGTATATAACAATGCATGCTGTCTGTTTGTAAAGAATTTGTTTGTGAGAACAGAACATCTTGTATCTTATATCTTATCTATCTATCTATACCCATACTAATTTGTGACTCCCTAAAATTTCCCACATTAATCAGTAATTAGGAACTGTTAATCTCGTGGGACCAAATTATTACAGTGTAGATCTCTCGCGGAAAGAACAAAAAACACCATTGATTTAATGGTCCCAAGTTATTATGGCTTAGATTGAAAACATTGATCGGATATTCGAAACTCTAAGATAATCCGAAAAAAAAAGTTAAACCATTGATCTGAGGGACGGAAGTCATTACGTTTCAGATTAAAATAAATTATTGAAAAGCAATAGAGAACGTACGAGAAACCAACTCTTTTTCACCATGCCTTAAGAATAATCGTAAAAAAACGTACACACCTACGTGCACGGAGAAACAGGATAGGGAACCAAGTTTTTTTTTTTTTGCTAAAATACCCCTTCATTATCTCCTGAAAACGTGCAAAGCAGAAACTCCCTTAAATAACCATGCCTTGATTATCTCCTTATAACATGGAAGGCACAAACTTCCTATCCGAAAATTTACAGCAAATAAATCTCACGCCTCTGCATAGAAACAGATTATTTTGCGTGTTCTCTCCCCCCCTAGAAAAATAGGCAGGTACATGCGAGAACCATTGCAATCTGCGAAACTTCTTGATTCCACGAGTGATTGGCTCTTCTGATCGATTCTGAGTCCGCCAAGACGTGCAGCTGTATCCCTTCTCATCGATATCCGGCCAGTGTAACTTAAACCTTTTGATTCCCTATCCATCTATTTTCTTGGAGAAATTAGAATCCCCGACTTGTGATTGGCACTTCTGATCGATTCTGAGTCCGCCTAGACGTACATCCAGCCAGTGCAACTTCCTCTGCCAGCCTAGCCCCAGACAAATCGACAACATGGCTACGATCTTCCAGCGGGAAAGCCTTGCTGGTTGTCTTTCTGTAAACATCGCCCGTTTGTCTTCCCGACAAAGACAGGCTCCCTCTCTCCTTCTGTTCTCCAAGAGGTTATCCCGAATTCCTAATTGATTTTGAGAATATATCATCTAGCTTTGTTTACAAGTTATAAAGCTTTTTTAATCTCGTGGTATTCCAACTCTGTTGTTCAATACTTCTTATAATTTTTTCATCAATCATGCTCTTTGACTATGCTACCTGCAGGACTTATACATCAGGTTATCACATTGTATTAATTGTTTATGTCTAACTATTATTTACTGCTTGCATCTACTAATGTTGACGTTACCTGTAGGAATCGACAACATAATTTTGTGTTTTAAAGGTGCTCTCAATGAATTTCCAACCAAGCAATGTTTTGTCATGTTTTATATAACAGAGGCAAGGTGCAGGATTCAGAGGATTCAGAGGATATATAAAAAAGAAGGATGACCCCCGGCCTCTGCATCTGGAAGATGTATGTGGCCATTTTATTGATTATTCTCGAGGACCTTACAAAGTGATACAACAATATGCCTGAATCCGCCATCTTGGCAACATCTGTCGCTACTCCAATCCATAAAATAAAGGGGTGCAAGCTGGGCCAAATAACCAGACCTCTCACCTAAGCCAAACATCTAAAGCCGCAGGCCCCGACCGAGCCACATACCGGATCCGGGGCACAAACCGGTCCGACGCACTCACATGTGTCATCGCTGCCATCTTTCACTGGTCCATCTTTAGAGAAGATTGTGGTGCCAACCTTGGCAGGTGCCTCCGCTGTCGCGCACCACCCACAAGCGCTACCCAGCCCCAAGGTTCCCAGAGCGGCGCCTTCAAGAAGGGAACAGCGCCGTGAGCGCCGTCGCCGCCCAACAAAGTTAGGGCTTCGCCCGGGAGACCTAGGGGAAGGGGAAGTGTGGGGATCAGTCCATACCGATGCCTCCAAAGAGGGGAACGGCACCCTGACGTGTCGCCGTCGATGCGGCCGGGCATGACCGACCAGGGATTTCTCTCGAACTAGAGCCCCGCCACCACCAGCGCCTCCTGTACAGAACCGGCGACCCAAGGAAGCGCGGCCAGACGAGGTTGGCCGGACGCCGAACATGGGAGGAGCAGAGGCGCCAGATCGCGCGCACCGGCCACCATAGTGAGGGCTAGGGTTCGTCCACTGGGTCGGGGTGGCCTTATCCTTCCTGGGGAGTCGCTAGATGATCGACACGGCGGCAGCACAGGCCATGGCGGGCGTGGATGCACGCCACGCACATGCTACAGCATCCACTGTACGTGAGGTCAGGGAAAGTCTGTTGATGGGCTGGCCCATACTACTATAGCACTAGGGCCCAAGATCATAATAGATCCACTCTGTTTTCTTCTTCTTTCCTGCTTTTCATTTTCTGCTCGGTTTTGTATTTATTTCTAGCACCATATGAATTTTGTTCAACATGAAAGTTGTCACGTAAATAGTTGTCATTATTTTGGAGAGGCCCAGAAAGTTTCAAGTCAATTGGAAAAGCATAAACATTTGTTAACTTTGAAACGGTTATTTCTATTGTTTTTGTACCACTTTATATTTTTCTAGGAATTACGAGGTGAGTCAAATGATGTTGGTTGAACATGAAAAATGATCAGGGGAATTTTTAGAGTAATGCAAACATTTTAGTTTTACTATTTGAAGAAAATATTTATTTGACTTGCAGTTTAAATTTGATTTTGACTTTGATTTTTCTCGAGTGGCAATTTGGCTTAGTTAAACTTGATGATGTGGCACCATTAGTGTGAGATCATTGTAGCATGATTCTCAGGGTGTTACGTTATCTAATGGTCTACTCACATGCATATATACACAACATGACCCATGTCTTAGATTTCATATACATATTAATTCTAGAAGTAAAAATAAAGTACATAGATTCAGTTTAATGAAAGGCACGAACTGTGAAGTATGTACTTGATTTACACCACATGCTGTTGTGATTGCCTAAACTATAATGTCCATACATTTACCACTAGCTTATAATATCTACATTTTGATATTTTCCATAATTATGTCCTGGATTTTGTTAGCCTTAGCCACATTTTT
Source organism: Triticum dicoccoides (assembly GCF_002162155.2). NCBI lineage: Eukaryota > Viridiplantae > Streptophyta > Magnoliopsida > Poales > Poaceae > Triticum > Triticum dicoccoides. Next base: position 599,171,646 of record NC_041386.1, on the reverse strand, counting down.
AGACAAGGATGACTTGGCCTATACTTAGCAATGTCAAAGTTAGATACGACTAAAACATGCTCTAATTAGTTATTCATGCATCTGCTCATGTCCAATAAAAAAATACACCAGAAAAAAGATAAATACACCACTATACATAGTTGTGGGAATATATCCAGTTACTCGGATAACAATATACAAATCAACGTGAGGAATCTAACAAATAAAACAATATCTACGAGAATGTATCACCTGGAAACAATTTTTTGACTGCATATGAGTCTTTATTATATTTTTGTGGATCAATAAAACTTTCCACGATGTACGCCGGTAGTAGAAAAAAGATCGGGGGTGGAGAAATATATTCCACAGCCATCTTTGATGGCAGGTACGCCCTCTGGAGCCCGATAAAGTCTGCGGATACAAAAAACAAAATCATCGCCATGGACTCCTCTACATGCATGGTCGTGGCTGCCTTCTCCTCGCCTTAAACCATATTGTCATGGAGCTAACTGAAAACACAAGTTTGTTGGTTACGGAGATGGAGCTAACTGAAACTAACAACCAGATAATATGGACGGCGCCATGACTTCTTGGATCGCATGTATTACTTGACTTCAACACGACCTCAGGCTTTGTCTCCCAAGCTTAATCCCGTGAGTTACAAGTATTGATGAATTAATGAATGCGTTGGTTGGATGCTTTTAAATTTAGCTAATTTTTTTCTTCAGGTAAGTGCATTAAGAACGGAGAATCCTACCATGCTGTGATGAATCAAACAAATCTGAGTTGATTGCCTCCTCTCACTTTGTCCTTTGCCACTGTTCTATACACCGTATTACACTGAATTAGTTAACGTCACTATCACGAAGTCCTTTGTTCGTTCCTGGATAGTAGATACAATGTGTAAGTTTGAAGACAGAAAATACCAGTATATGTTTTTTTTCTAAACTATCAGAATTGATTTGTGGTTGGAAGTGAAGGCATGTAAAGTTTAGTATTTCCTGACCAAACGATGTGGTACGAGATTCGGCAGCTCAAATTTAGTTTTATGGCCAAATTTAATATCTAATATATATATATATATATATATATATATATATATATATATATATATTGTAAAAGCTTATCATTGTATTAAGAAGCCATTAGAAGGTTCTAGGGAATGGTTTTGAGAGTTATCATACATTGTTAATGCACAAACTTCATATACTACAGTATGTTTTATATTTACTGATTCAAGGGACCCCCATATTGTCCTATAAAAACACACACACACAAAACCTGAAGATCTAACTTCTACGGTTGGGATCGAGAAAGTACCGTACAATTCAGTTTGGTTGAGTCCTAAAAGCTTATGGTAACATATTCCATTGTAGATGCTTAGATCTAGAATCCTTGGTTTAGGCCGAAAACCCATCTTGCAAAATAAAGCACAAGTCGAAAAGGAGCAGACGGTTACCGGATGACGACGTCCCACTGTCAGCAATTTTACATGTTGGATGCTACGCTACACGGTGCTCGATGCCCCCAATCAAGATATATCAATGATCGTTGTGGTCACCAGGCGTCTACAACAATAGTTTCAGAACTAGCGTTTCAACTATAAGATGTTTGGTGGTCGGAACTAGCGTTTCTACTATAAGTCGTTTTCATGGTTGGTTTGTTTGCATGGTGTCTCACGTGTGTCATCTCAATCACATAATTGCATGGAGTTTCTTTTTTTGCACCACATGATTCCAATAGATGCCTGAGATATATGCATGTATATACTTATTCATCATATTCATGCAAGTAGCAGTTTGGGCTCTTATGTATGGCCCGTGATCGCCGAACAATGATTTATTACTAATGATAGAATCCCTTCTCAGTGTATCATGTTACAGTATGAAAATACCTTGAAATATCAACTTCATAAATAAAGTATAACATCGGACAATATATTCAAGACAGCTATTTATATAGATTATCTAATGGTCTACTCACATGCATATATACACAACATGACCCATGTGTTAGATTTCATATACATATTAATTCTAGAAGTAAAAATAAAGTACATAGATTCAGTTTAATGAAAGGCACGAACTGTGAAGTATGTATTTGATTTACACCACATGCTGTTGTGATTGCCTAAACTATAATGTCCATACATTTACCACTAGCTTATAATATCTACATTTTAATATTTTCCATAATTATGTCCTGGATTTTGTTAGCCTTAGACACATTTTTAGACAAGGATGACTTGGCTTATACTTAGCTTTGTCAAAGTTAGATACGACTAAAACATGCTCTAATTAGTTATTCATGCATCTGCACATGGCCAATAAAAAATACACTAGAAAAAAGATAAATACACCACTATACATAGTTGTGGGAATATATCCAGTTACTCGGATAACAATATACAAATCAACGTGAGGAATCTAACAAATAAAACAATATCTACGAGAACGTATCACCAGGAAACAACTTTTTGACTGCATATGATTCTTTATTATATTTCTATGGATCAATAAAACTTTTTTAGGGTCAATATTTCAAAACTTGAATCATTGCATTTTCATAAAAAATTAAATAGAATTTTCTGGTCTTTAAACTGCTAGCTCGTGCAGGTGCACGGGTTGACGACTAGTGATTACATAAGATGCATGACATGGTAGTTTTCTGTGAAGAATCGATTGTGAGATAACATGAGTATAATCATGCATGGCATTTCTATATTTTTGAACCTAGTATACATTTCCCTGTATTTTCCTCCCAGTTCAAACAGTAACATATCAATGATGTTTCTTGCATTATCCTACTCATACTCTGAATAATGCTAATCTTACATTAAAAAAAACTTGTCCTTTTTGATATGATGCAGTGCCCCTACAGTTACTACACTACTGCAGGATACTGCTAAAGCGACACTACGATCAGAGACCCTTTGCCGAAACTGTGTGCGATGCAATAATCGCAAACGATGGTGTAAAAAAACCATCAAAAAATATGCAAAACGTTTGTGATGGCGGAGCCATCAAACACGGTTCAGATTTTACTTACGTGTGCGATGCAGGACACACGGTTAATTCATTCAAACTATCTGCAATGAGGTAGAACAACAGAAACATGCATCCATAACAATGTGTGTGTGTGATGTAGGACACACGGTTGATCCATTCGAACTGTTTGCGATGAGGTAGGACAACAGAAACGGGCAGCCATATCAATGTGTGTGCGATATACGGCATACGGTTAACTCGGACGAACTGTTTTCGATTAAGGAACATGACAGAAATGGTTCAACTTAACAAGATGTGTGTGATATGCGGCATACAGTTCGCATGGATGAACTGTCTGCGATGAGGCAAAACAACACAAACGAGTCGTGTAAACAAGATGTGTGTGATACGTTGCAAACAGCCGACTCGGATGAACTATTTGCGATGAGAAATTCCAACACAGACGGTCAATACAGTTACTTCGTGTGCGATTCTGTGTATACAAAATACTTTGAAAATGCAAACTAGTTGCTTGCGGTGGCGGAGTATCACACACGATGCGTCTGCGAGTACTCGTGTGCGATGGTTAGTGTGTTACACATACGTTTCCTTATGTTAACATTTTTGTGAATTTGCAATATGGACAGTTAATACGCAAATGCCTTCTGGACATCGGGCACACGCTTAAACTCAATGAACTGTGTATGATACTAATACTTTTCATGAAAATTTATGAACTTGGGTAACAGTATTTGAGTAACATATATATATAGTGGTTACACTATTTGACAAAAGGAGGATCTTTGTAACACAGTTTTGACAACCATATGGTCCATATCTACATACTTAACATAGTAACAATTATCACATTTTAAGAGGCTAAGGGCCAACAATCATATGGTCCATATCTATATACTTAACATATATAGTAACAGGTAGCACATTTTAAGAGGCTGAGGGCCAACAACCACAACTATCCACTGGAAGTAGCTTGATCACGGCGACTCGGCATCTCGTCAATGAAAAGGAAGAGCCCTCCTATGCCTTGGTAGAGCATGAGTAGAATAAAAAACAATTTTCATGAAGATATGTATAGTTTATGAGTATCAACATTAAAATAAGACTTTTTACCAGCATTTTTTGCACACAATTGGTCTTGTTCAGTGTGTGCACCATAGGTCTAATTAATCCCATTCAAAATCCAGCGTTCATACGCTATGCTATCTCTGTCAGATTATCAACAAAGTTTATGACATGCTTCAAGTCCTTCTAGTGAAATTTGGTACGCTTAGTAACATACCACTAGTAGAAAAAGGGCTTTTTATCCCGGTTTATAAGACCCATCTATCCCGGTTCCGGCATCGGGACTCAAGGGTTAGTACTAATGCCCTACACCTTTAGTCCCAGTTGTTACACGAATCGGGACATATGGGGCTCCACGTGGCCATTACGGCTTGCCCTGGCAGAGGGCCTTTTGTCCTGGTTGGTAGCACCAACCGGGACCAATAAGCTACCACGCATCAGCAGTTCAGGGGCTAGGGTTTTTGGTTTTTTTTATGAGGGGGGGTAGGGGAATTTTGTAGGGTTAATTTAGGTGTTTCATATATTGTGTTAGCTAGCTAATAGAGAGAAGTGTCCTCTCTCATCTCCGTGCTTGGTCGATGCTACGTACCATACGTATAGAGAGGACTCGACACGCTAGCTAGTAAGCAAATGAAGGAAACCATTAAGTACAGAAGATCGTCATGAACATATGCATACAGAGAGAAGTGATATCGACCTCTCCTTCTCCGAGAGATTGGTCGAACAACAAGTTTTCGTATATCTATTCGATGCTACTACTAGCTACATATATACAATATAAGATCTCTTACAATCCCCTAACATCTGAACTTATATTCCACATTGTATTCTTCGGCTTTATTGATGATGTGATCAAGAAAGAATTCCGCCAATTCCTCTTGAATTGCTTTCATGGGATCTTGTGGTAGGATATCATCCCGCATCTGCCACGTCTAATTTGGAGAAGGGGGTTAACACATATATATGAATGAAACTCAACAGAAATGATGGTGTAATAAAATAAAATTGTGAATATTATTGCTTATGCACTTCATATTGACTTTTAGAGTAGCCCTGCTTATTTTTGCAAGTCGTGTTGTAGATGAACTCGCACATGTAGTATCCACAGTAATCATTCCTGGGTTCCTGCCACAAGCACTTTACAAGAAATAGAGGTCAATCAAACTGATAATGAAGCATTATAAATGGTATTGATGAAAGTAGCTAGAATCAACGGGATCGAGATGCGCGGAACTAGCTAGCTAGTACTACTTTCGGGTATGTCCATCGCAGCACCCCAGGCAGTCCCGGAACTTGTGCGGTGAATACTTTCCAAACCTTGCAAGACAAAGAAAATAATTACTTCATATCAGGAAATGAACAAAGTTGCCAATATGGTGTGATAATGATTGATTAAACTTACTTCTCGAGCATTTTAGTCATGTCCGCATAGTCCTCGGGAGATTTTTGTCTCGAGTCTAAGACGGTTACTAGTCCCTACTCAAGCTTAATCTCTAGGAGAATATAATGGAACTTGCGCACGCATGCATAACTCATGAATTACATTACTACAACCTCGAATAATAAGGGAAACCGAATAAGCACAAGTCAGTAACACTCACTTTAAGTTGTAAGGGAAGAGTATTTCATCTTTGTTTTGATTTATTAGCAATGATTTGACCAAGTTGGCCTCGGTGTCTTTGGCATGAAATTTAACCGTAAATTCATCTATGAGATTTGTGTTAATGAACCCAATATCATAGATTTCTGCTTTTCTGCATTCAGCGATCTTCAATCTGCATAATATAGTGAGGATAATTATATATACATGCAATGAAAGAGCTGAGCTATACCTAGAGACTTAATGATAGAAGTAGTACTTACAGACAGTAGCAAGTGATCGTTAATTTATCGAGGGCCTTTTGATTGAAAAATTGGAAGAACTCCTCAAATGGAACAGTCAACAATTCAATTCCAACAAGGACGTGCTCCTCTTTAACTCTCAGTGTCAAAGTATCCTTCCCCCCAGACTCTCTGTAGGTTTTCATGTACCAATCATGGAATCTTCACATCATCGCTGTTAAGGAGTTCCATCTTTGACAAGAGGCTTCCCGTAATGGTATCTGAATTCGTCCACCTCCATTATATCAAAATGTGCATCATCGTCATGCATGTAATCTGCAGGATTGGTACCGGGCAAGATCCCTGGATGACTAGTGATGTTATCGCTAGACACCTTGAGAGGGGGAGGGGGCACGATTGGTTCGCTTGTTCGCTGAGCTGGGCAATTTTTTTCCCAGCTCATCGTTCTGCTAACCTTCGATCACTCATAGTACTTCCCGACCGCACCATTTCGATATATGACCTTTCAATAATGCGCTCATAGTTGTTTTTCGGTGGAGACGGTGGTGGTTTCTTTAGGGCATCGATAGTGTGCTTTGCCTTCACCGGATCTATCTTCTCCTCCGGAGGTGGATGTTTCTTAGCTCTTTGCGTTTCAAAGAAGTCCTTCACATAGGCTTCAACGATCAGCGCATTTTCCTCCATGGTCCTCTCATATGGTAACTTCTCTACAGGCTTAAGAGATGGACCGAACCTGTATTGCCTCCCGGCTCTGGCTATACTGCTAGACGCCAGAGCAGACGGAGCGGCAGCGGCTGTCTTCTTTCCTTGCATAAGAGGTGGAGGAGAAGGACTACAACACGCCGGAGCAGCCGGAGCGGCGGCAGCTCTCTTCCGCCCTTTCTGACAAGGAGGAGGAGGAGGCAGGCTGCTCGGACGCGTCGGCGCAGGGTGAGAAGGAGGCGGAGTGCCGCCACGCGCCGGAGAAGGAGGCGGAGTGCCCTGATCACTCGCCGGAGGAAGAGGCGGAGGAGGAGGCGGACTACCCTGCTGACTCGCCGTAGGAGGAGGAGGAGGCGGAGGCATCCAGTTAGGAAGGTTGATGATCTTCTTCTGCCATAGGCATGGAATCTTCAGAGCAGAACCCAGCTGATACGTCTCCAACGTATCTATAATTTTTTATTGTTCCATGCTATTATATATTCTATTTTGGATGTTTAATGGGCATATTTATACACTTTTATATTATTTTTGGGACTAACCTATTAACCGGAGGCCCAACCCTAATTGTTGTTTTTTTGCCTATTTCAGTGTTTCGCAGAAAAAGAATATCAAACGGAGTCCAAACGGGATGAAACCTTCGGGAGCGTGATTTTTGGAACAAACGTGATCCAGAGGACTTGGAGTGGACGTCAAGCAATCAGCAAGGAGGCCACGAGGCAGGGGGCGCGCCTACCCCCCTAGGCGCGCCCTCCACCCTCATGGGCCCCTCGTGGCACCACCTACCTACTTATTCATCCTATATATACCTACGTACCCGCAAACCATCAAGGAGAACCATGAAAACCTAATTCCACTGCTGCAACCTTCTGTACCCGTGAGATCCCATCTTGGGGCCTTTTCTGGCGCTCCGCCGGAGGGGGCATTGATCATGGAGTGCTTCTACATCAACACCATAGCCTCTCCGATGATGTGTGAGTAGTTTACCTCAGACATTCGGGTCCATAGTTATTAGCAAGATGGCTTCTTCTCTCTCTTTGGATCTCAATACAAAGTTCTCCTTGATTCTCTTGGAGATCTATTCGATGTAATCTTCTTTTGCGGTGTGTTTATCGAGATCCGATTAATTGTGGGTTTATGATCACGATTATCTATGAACAATATTTGAATCTTCTCTGAATTCTTTTATCTATCATTGGTTATCTTTGCAAGTCTCTTTGAATTATCAATTTGGTTTGGCCTACTAGATTGATCTTTCTTGCAATGGGAGAAGTTCTTAGCTTTGGGTTCAATCTTGCGGTGCTTGATCCCAGTGACAGTAGGGGAAATGACACATATTGTATTGTT
>NC_041386.1:599162972-599163696 GCF_002162155.2 Triticum dicoccoides | reverse complement strand
CCATCAAGGATAAAAATATGGGGTTTATATCATATTGCATGAGTTTATCCCTCTACATCATGTCATCTTGCTTAAAGCATTACTCCGTTCTTATGAACTTAATACTCTAGATGCATGCTGGATAGCGGTTGATGTATGGAGTAATAGTAGTAGATGCAGGCAGGAGTCGGTCTACTTGTCACGGACGTGATGCCTATATACATGATCATACCTAGATATTCTCATAACTATGCTCAATTCTATCAATTGCTCGACAGTAATTTGTTTAACCACCGTAATACTTATGCTATCTTGAGAGAAGCCACTAGTGAAACCTATGGCCCCCGGGTCTATTTTCCATCATATTAATCTCTCGTGAACAGGATATTTCTTGCGTCGTTTATTTTGCTTTTAGTCTTTATCTTATAAATACCAAAAATATTATCTTATCTTCTCTATGAGATCTCACTTTTGCAAGTGGCCTTGAAGGGATTGACAACCCCTTTATCGCGTTGGTTGCAAGGTTCTTATTTGTTTGTGTAGGTGCAATGATCTTGAGCGTGGCCTCCTACTGGATTGATACCTTGGTTCTCAAAAACTGAGGGAAATACTTAAGCTACTTTGCTGCATCACTGATACATCTCCATTGTATCTATAATTTTTCATTGTTCCATGCCAATATTATACAACTTTCATATACTTTTGGCAACTGTTATACTATTTTTGGGACTAACATATTGATCCA
>NC_041386.1:599149834-599162528 GCF_002162155.2 Triticum dicoccoides | reverse complement strand
GGGAATCGGGGCGAAAGTTTCAATCCAATCGGAGTTGCGGATCTCCAGATATATAAGAAACGGTAAGAGGGCAGAATCCCAGAACGCAGAAACAGAGAGAGATAGAGAGACGGATCCAATCTCGGAGGGGCTCATGCCCCTCCCATGCCATGGAGGCCATGGACCAGATGGGAAACCCTTCTCCCATCTAGGGAGAAGGTCAAGGAAGAAGAAGAAGAAGAAGAAGAAGAAGAAGAAGAAGAAGGGGGGCCCTCTCCCGGCCCCTCTCTCCCGGTGGCGCCGGAACGCCGCCAGGGCCATCATCGTGTGACGGCGATCTACACCAACACATATGTCATCTTCACCAACATATTCATCACCTTCCCCCATCTATCTACAGCGGTCCACTCTCCCACAACCCACTGTACCCTCTACTTGAACATGATGCTTTATGCTTCATATTATTATCCAATGATGTGTTGCCATCCTATGATGTCTGACTAGATTTTCGTTGTCCTATCGGTGGTTGATGAATTGCTATGATTGATTTAATTTTCTTGTGGTTATGTTGATGTCCTTTGGTGCCCATCATATGAGCGCGTGCGTGGATCACACCATAGGGTTAGTTGTATGATGATAGTACTATGTATTGGAGGGCAAGAGTGACATAAGCTTCAACCTAGCATCGAAATTGATGCATACGGGATTGAAGGTGGACCAATATATATTAATGCTATGGTTGGGTTTTACCTTAACGAACGTTAATAGTTGCGGATGCTTGCTAATAGTTCCAATCATAAGTGCATAGAATTCCAAGTCAGGGATGACATGCTAGCAGTGGACTCTCCCACATAAAATTTGCTATCGGTCTAGTAACATAGTCAATTGCTTAGGGACAATTTCGCAACTCCTACCACCACTTTTCCACACTCGCTATACTAACTTTATTGCTTATTTATCTAAACAGACCCTACTTTTTATTTACACGCTCTTTATTATCTTGCAAACATATCCAAAAACACCTACAAAGTACTTCTAGTTTCATACGTGTTCTAGGTATAGTGAACGTTAAGCGTGCGTAGAGTTGTATCGGTGGTCGATAGAACTTGAGGGGATATTTGTTCTACCTTTAGCTCCTCGTTGGGTTTGACACTCTTACTTATCGAAAGAGGCTACAATTGATCCCCTATACTTGTGGGTTATCAAGACCTTTTTCTGGCGTCGTTGTCAGGGAGCAATAGCGTGGGGTGAATATTCTCGTGTGTGCTTGTTTGCTTTATCACTAAGTAATTTTTATTTGTTGTTCTTAGTTGTTCTCTATCTTTAGTTATGGATATGGAACACGAAATACCAAAAAAAATAGGTGTACCTGCTACTCATGGAGATGGGGAACCTCCTAAAACCCTCGATGCTGGTTATGTGAAAATTATTATGTACTACTTTGATATTCCTGAGAAAGCCCGATTCAATTATGTAATGGGAGACACGTTGGATCAATGTGAATACTTAAGGGATTATCTCTTGACTCAAAAAGGAAAACTATTATGGTATCAAATTCATATGTTGCATTGGTATGCTCGGGAACTATGCTTGAGATATGACTATACTTGTTGCTCTAGGATGAAGGCTCCACACATTCCCTTTTCATGCAAATATAATGATGATAAAACCTTGGCTTCTTATGCTAATCGTATATATGATTACTATGATGTGGAACAAATAGAAGAATTGTTGCTTTTATGGGTGCTTATGAAATTGAATCTTTGTTTAAAGAGTGTGAAAATTTTGATGATTCAGTTTATAGACCTGAAAATTTAGCTATCCTTAAGTATTTCTATGAGAATTATGAATTCAATTCCGATATTGATGATTTTATTGAGAGAGTCTCCGCTGTCCAAGAAGAGATTAATATTTTGCAGGAGTCTATGGAAGAAGAAATTGATGAAACTGTGAGCTCATTGGATGAAAAAGATGATGAGGAGAGCGAGGAACAAAAGGAGGAAGAGAGGATTGATCACCCGTTCCCACCTTCTAATGAGAGTAACTCTTCAACTCATACAATTTCCCTTCGTGCTTACCGAAGGATGATTGCTATGAGGACTGTTATGATCCCGTTGATTCTCTTGAAATATCCCTTTTTGATGATGCTTGCTATGCTTGTGGCCAAGATGCCAATATGAATTATGATTATGGCGATGAACTTGCTATAGCTCCTTATGTTAAACATGAAATTGTTGCTATTGCACCCACGCATGATAGTCCTATTATCTTTTTGAATTCTCCCGACTACACTATATAGGAGAAGTTTGCTCTTATTAAGGATTATCTTTATGGGTTGCCTTTTTCCATTGCACATGATGATTTTGATGAATATAATATGCATGTGCTTGCTGCTCCTACTTGCAATTATTATGAGAGAGGAACTACATGTCCGCCTCTTTATGTTTCCAACACGAAAAAATTGCAAGAAACTGTTTATACTATGCACTGGCCTTTACTTTGTGTGCATGAATTGTTCTTTTGTGACATGCAGATGCATCGGAAGAGAATTAGACTTCGTCATTACATGATATATGTTACTTTGTGCTCACTACTAAATTACAAATCATTGTTAATTAAATTGGCTTTGATATACCTTGGGATCCGGGTGGATCCATTACTTGAGCACTATATGCCTAGCTTAATGGCTTTAAAGAAAGCGCTGCCAGGGAGACAACCCGAAAGTTTTAGAGATTCATTTATTTCTGTTGTGTTCTTTTATAAAGTTTAAAAATACAAAATAATGTGCCAAGGTTTGCCTTTAGGATATATTTAGATTACTTGTTGGTTTGTACGGTGCAGGACAAAAACTTTGGTTGTAGTGCGTGATTTTACTTTTTTACTGGAACGTCAAACGGTTCTGAAACTTTTTGCACTGTCTTTCTATACAAATTTTTTATTTTTCCTAATTTTGGTAGAATTTTTGGAGTACCAGAGGTATGGTGAATGTTCATATTATTACAGACTGTTCTGTTTTAGACAGATTCTGTTTTTGATGCATAGTTTGCTTGTTTTGATGAAACTATCAATTTATATCAGTGGATTATGCCATGGAAAAGTTATATTACAGTAGATAAAATGCAAGAACAAAATATGAATTGGTTTGCAACAGTATTTAGAGTAGTGATTTGCTTTATTATACTACCGGATCTTACCGAGCTTTCTGTTGAGTTTTGTGTGGATGAAGTGTTCGAAGATCGAGGATGTCTCGATGTGAGGAAAAGAAGGAGAGGCAAGAGCTCAAGCTTGGGGATGCCCAAGGCACCCCAAGTAAATATTCAAGGACACTCAAGCGTCTAAGCTTCGGGATGCCCCGGAAGGCATCCCATCTTTCTTCAACAAGTATCGGAATGTTTTGACGAAATTAGTGATATAGAAGTGAGTCGGGTGATCTTCGTTTTGTTTTTCAGTACTGAAATCAGTATTCAAGTATTAAGGTGGATAATCGCAATACTGAATTTTAGTACCGAAATGAGTGATATAGAACAGAGTCGGGTCATCTTGGTGTTGTATTTCAGTACTAAAATCAATATTGAAATATTAAGGTGGATAATCACAATAGTGAATTTTAGTACCGAAATTAGTAATATACAATTCAGTCGGGTCATCGTGGTGCTGTTTCTGAGTATTAAAATACGAACGGGGTTAATATCAATGCTATTTTTTAGTACCGAAATTAGTGATATAGAATTGAGTCATGTGTTCGTCGAGCTCTTTTTCAGTATTAAAATCAATACTACAATATTAACATGGATAATCGCAGTACCGAATATTAGTAAACAAATTTGTGATATACAGCTAATTCTCATGATCATCGTTCTGTTTTTAAGTCTTGAAATCAATATTGAAATATTAAGTGGATAATCGCAATACTGAATTTTAGTACCAAAGTAAGTGATATACAACTGAGTCGGGTCATCCTGGTGCGGTTTTTTAGTACTGAAATATACTAAATTTTAGTACCAAAATTAGTGATATACAACTGAGTCGGCTCATCGTGGGCTATTTTTAAATACTGAAATCAACATTGAATATTGACGTGAATAATCGCAATACTGAATTATATACCGAAATTAGTGACATAGAACTGAGTTGGGTGATCGTCGTTTTGTTTTCAGTACTGAAATCAGTATTGAAATATTAAGGTGGATAATCGCAATACTGAGTTTTAGTATCAAAATTAGTGATATAGAACTGAGTGAGGTGTTAGTCATGTTATATTTGAGTACTCAAATTAATACTGAAATACTAACACGGATAATCGCAATACCGAAAGTAGTGATCTAGAAGTGGCTCGGGTGATTGTCGTTTTATTTTTGAGTACTAGAATCAGTATTGAAGTATTAAGGTGGATAATCACAATACCGAATTTTAGTACCGAAATTAGTGATATAGAACAGAGTCGGGTCATCTTGGTGTTGTATTTCAGTTCTGAAATCAGGATTGAAATATTAAGGTGGATAATCACAATACTGAATTTTAGTAGCAAAATTAGTAATATACAACTCAGTCGGGTCATCATGGTGTTGTTTTTCAGTATTAAATATTAACGTGGATAATCACAATACCGAGTTTTAGTACTGAAATTAGTGATATATAACCGAGTCATGCGTTAGTCATGCTATTTTTGAGTACTCAAATTGATACTGAAATACTAACATGGATAATCGTATTAGTAAATTTTATGCCGAAATTAGTGATATAGAAGTGAGTCGGGTGACCGTCGTTTTGTTTTTCAGTACTGAAATCAGTATTGAAGTATTAAGGTGGATAATTGTAATACTGAATTTTAGTACCAAAATGAGTGATATAGAATAGAGTCGGGTCATCTTGGTGCTGTATTTCAGTACTAAAATCAATAATGAAATATTAAGGTGGATAATCGCAATACTGAATTTTAGTACCGAAATTAGTAATATACAACTCAGTTGGGTCATCATGGTGTTGTTGTTCAGTATTGAAATGTTAACATGGTTAATCTCAATGCTATATTTTAGTACCGAAAGGATATAGAATTGAGTCATGTGTTCGTCGAGCTGTTTTTCAATACTAAAATCAATACCGCAATATTAACATGGATAATCGGAGTACTGAATATTAGTAAACAATTTGTGATATACAGCTAAGTCTCGTGATCATTGTTCTATTTTTATGTCTTGAAATCAGTATTGAAATATTAAGTGGATAATCGCAATACTGAATTTCAGTACCAAAATTAGTGATATACATCTGAGTCGGGCCATCCCGGTGCAGTTTTTTAGTACTGAAATATACCGAATTTTAGTACCAAAATTAGTGATATACATCTAAGTTGGGTCGTCCTGGTGTTGTTTTTTAGTACTGAAATCAGCAATGAAATATGAACGTGAATAATCGCAATAATGAATTTTATACCAAAATTGTGACACAGAACTGAGTCGGGTGATCGTCGTTTTGTTTTTCAGTACTGAAATCAGTATTAAAATATTAAGGTGGATAACCGCAATATTAAGTTTTAGTATCGAAATTAGTGATATAGAACTAAGTCAGGTGTTAGTCGTGTTATATTTGAGTACTCAAATTAATACTGAAATACTAACACGGATAATCGCAATAGTAAATTTTATACCGAAAGTAGTGATCTAGAAGTGGCTCGGGTGATTGTCGTTTTATTTTTCAGTACTAGATTCAGTATTGAAGTATTAAGGTGGATAATCGCAATACCGAATTTTAGTACCGAAATTAGTGATATAGAACAGAGTCGGGTCAGCTTGTTGCTGTATTTCAGTTCTGAAATCAGTATTGAAATATTAAGGCGGATAATCACAATACTGAATTTTAGTAACGAAATTAGTAATATACAACTCAGTCGGGTCATCGTGGTGCTGTTTTTCAGTATTAAATATTAACGTGGATAATCACAGTACCGAAGTACTGAAATTAGTGATATAGAACCGAGTCATGTGTTAGTCATGGTATTTTTGAGTACTCCAATTAATACTGAAATACTAACATGGATAATCGTAATAGTAAATTTTATGACGAAATTAGTGATATAGAAGTGAGTCGGGTGATCATCGTTTTGTTTTTCAGTACTCAAATCAGTATTGAAGTATTAAGGTGGATAATCGCAATACTGAATTCTAGTACCAAAATGAGTGATATAGAACAGAGTCAGGTGATCTTGGTGTTGTATTTCAATACTAAAATCAATATTGAAATATTAAGGTGGATAATCACAATAGTGAATTTTAGTACAGAAATTTGTAATATACAACTCAGTCGGCTCATCGTGGTGTTGTTGTTCAGTATTGAAATGTTAACATGGTTAATCTCAATGCTATATTTTAGTATCGAAAGGATATAGAATTGAGTCATGTGTTCATCGAGCTGTTTTTCAATACTAAAATCAATACTGCAATATTAACATGGATAATCGGAGTATCGAATATTAGTAAACAATTTGTGATATACAGCTAAGTCTCGTGATCATTGTTCTATTTTTATGTCTTGAAATCAGTATTGAAATATTAAGTGGATAATCGCAATACTGAATTTCAGTACCAAAATTAGTGATATACATCTGAGTCGGGCCATCCCGGTGCAGTTTTTTAGTACTGAAATATACCGAATTTTAGTACCAAAATTAGTGATATACATCTAAGTCGGGTCGTCCTGGTGTTGTTTTTTAGTACTGAAATCAGCATTGAAATATGAATGTGAATAATCGCAATACTGAATTTTATACCAAAATTGTGGCACAAAACTGAGTTAGGTGATCGTCGTTTTGTTTTTCAGTACTGAAATCAGTATTAAAATATTAAGGTGGATAACCGCAATATTAAGTTTTAGTATCGAAATTAGTGATATAGAACTAAGTCAGGTGTTAGTCGTGTTATATTTGAGTACTCAAATTAATACTGAAATACCAACACGGATAATCGCAATACTAAATTTTATACCGAAAGTAGTGATCTAGAAGTGGCTCGGTTGATTGTCGTTTTATTTTTCAGTACTAGATTCAGTATTGAAGTATTAAGGTGGATAGTCGCAATACCGAATTTTAGTACTGAAATTAGTGATATAGAACAGAGTCGGGTCAGCTTGTTGCTGTATTTCAGTTCTGAAATCAGTATTGAAATATTAAGGCGGATAATCACAATACTGAATTTCAGTAATGAAATTAGTAATATACAACTCAGTCGGGTCATCGTGGTGCTATTTTTCAGTATTAAATATTAACGTGGATAATCACAGTACCGAAGTACTGAAATTAGTGATATAGAACCGAGTCATGTGTTAGTCATGCTATTTTTGAGTACTCCAATTAATACTGAAATACTAACATGCATAATCGTAATAGTAAATTTTATACCAAAATTGTGACACAGAACTGAGTCGGGTGATAGTTGTTTTGTTTTTAAGTACTGAAATCAGTATTAAAATATCAAGGTGGATAACCGCAATATTAAGTTTTAGTATCGAAATTAGTGATATAGAACTAAGTCAGGTGTTAGTCGTGTTATATTTGAGTACTCAAATTAATACTGAAATACTAACACGGATAATCGCAATACTAAATTTTATACCGAAAGTAGTGATCTAGAAGTGGCTCGGGTGATTGTCGTTTTATTTTTCAGTACTAGATTCAGTATTGAAGTATTAAGGTGGATAATTGCAATACTGAATTTTAGTACCGAAATGAGTGATATAGAACAGAGTCAGGTCATCTTGGTGCTGTATTTCAATACTAAAATCAATAGTGAAATA
Source organism: Triticum dicoccoides (assembly GCF_002162155.2). NCBI lineage: Eukaryota > Viridiplantae > Streptophyta > Magnoliopsida > Poales > Poaceae > Triticum > Triticum dicoccoides. The sequence goes on along the minus strand of NC_041386.1, from coordinate 599,154,761 downwards.
TTAAGGTGGATAATCACAATAGTGAATTTTAGTACAGAAATTTGTAATATACAACTCAGTCGGGTCATCGTGGTGCTGTTTTTTAGCATTGAAATATTAATGTGGTTAATCTCAATACTATATCTTAGTACCGAAATTAGTGATATACAATTGAGTCATGTGTTCGCCGAGCTGTTTTTCAGTACTAAAACCAATACTGCAATATTAACATGCATAATCACAATACCAAATATTAGTAAACAAATTTGTGATATACAACTAAGTCTCTCGATCATCATTCTGTTTTTAAGTCTTGAAATCAATATTGAAATATTAAGTGGATAATCGCAATACTGAATTTTAGTACCAAAGTATGTGATATACAACTGAGTCGGGTCATCCTGGTGTGGTTTTTTAGTACTAAAATATACTTAATTTTACTACCAAAATAATTGATATACAACTGAGTCGGGTCATCTTGGTGCTGTTTTTTAGTACTGAAATCAGCATTGAAATATTGACGTGAATAATCACAATACTGAATTTTATACCGAAATTAGTGACATAGAACTGAGTAGGGCGATCGTCGTTTTGTTTTCAGTACTGAAGTCAGTATTGAAATATTAAGGTGGATAATCGCAATACTGAATTTTAGTATCGAAATTAGTGATATAGAACTCAGTCCGGTGTTAGTCGTGTTACATTTGAGTACTCAAATTAATACTGAATTCTAACACGGATAATCCCAATACTAAATTTTATACCGAAAGTAGTAATCTAGAAGTGAGTCCGGTGATTGTTGTTTTATTTTTCAGTACTACAATCAATATTAAAGTATTAAGGTGGATAATCGCAATATCGAATTTTAGTACCGAAATTAGTGATACAGAACAGAGTCGGGTCATCTTGGTGGTGTATTTCAGTACTGAAATCAGTATTGAAATATTAAGGTGGATAATCACAATACTGAATTTTAGTAGCAAAATTAGTAATATACAACTCAGTCGGGTCATCATGGTGCTGTTTTTCAGTATTAAATATTAACGTGGATAATCACAATACCGAGTTTTAGTATTGAAATTAGTGATATAGAACTGAGTCGGGCCATCCTAGTGCGGTTTTTTAGTATTGAAATATACTAAATTTTAGTACCAAAATTAGTGATATACAATTGAGTCGGGTCATCTTGGTGCGCTTTTTCGTACTGAAATCAGCATTGAAATATTAACGTGAATAATCATAATATTGAATTTTATACCGAAATTAGTGACATAGAACTGAGTCGGGTAATCGTCGTTTTGTTTTACAGTACTGAAATCAGTATTGAAATATTAAAGTGGATAATTGCAATATTAAGTTTTAGTATCGAAATTAGTAATATAGAACTGAGTCAGGTGTTAGTCGTGTTATATTTGAGTACTCAAACTAATACTGAAATACTAACACGGATAATCGCAATACTAAATTTTATACCAAAAGTAGTGATCTAGAAGTGGCTCGGGTGATTGTCGTTTTATTTTTCAGTACTAGAATCAGTATTGAAGTATTAAGGTGGATAATCGCAATACCGAATTTTAGTACCGAAATTAGTGATATAGTACAGAGTGAAGTCATCTTGGTGTTGTATTTTAGTTTTGAAATCAGTATTGAAATATTAAGGTGGATAATCACAATACTGAATTTTAGTAGCGAAATTAGTAATATACAACTCAGTCGGGTCATCATGGTGCTGTTTTTCAGTATTAAATATTAACGTGGATAATCACAATACCGAGTTTTAGTACTGAAATTAGTGATATAGAACCGAGTCATGTGTTAGTCATGCTATTTTTGAGTACTCCAATTAATACTGAAATACTGACATGGATAATCGTAATAGTAAATTTTATGACGAAATTAGTGATATAGAAGTGAGTCGGGTGATCGTCGTTTTGTTTTTCAGTACTCAAATCAGTATTGAAGTATTAAGGTGGATAATCGCAATACTGAATTTTAGTACCAAAGTATGTGATATACAACTAAGTCGGGTCATCCTGGTGCGGTTTTTTAGTACTGAAATATACTTAATTTTACTACCAAAATTACTGATATACAACTGAGTCGGGTCATCCTGGTGCTGTTTTTAGTACTGAAATCAGCATTGAAATATTGATGTGAATAATCACAATACTGAATTTTATACCGAAATTAGTGACATAGAACTGAGTAGGGCGATCGTCGTTTTGTTTTCAGTACTGAAGTCAGTATTGAAATATTAAGGTGGATAATCGCAATACTGAATTTTAGTATCGAAATTAGTGATATAGAACTCAGTCCGGTGTTAGTCGTGTTACATTTGAGTACTCAAATCAATACTGAAATTCTAACACGGATAATCCCAATACTAGATTTTATACCGAAAGTAGTGATCTAGAAGTGAGTCGGGTGATTGTTGTTTTATTTTTCAGTACTACAATCAATATTAAAGTATTAAGGTGGATAATCGCAATATCGAATTTTAGTACCGAAATTAGTGATATAGAACAGAGTCGGGTCATCTTGGTGGTGTATTTCAGTACTGAAATCAGTATTGAAATATTAAGGTGGATAATCACAATACTGAATTTTAGTAGCGAAATTAGTAATATACAACTCAGTGGGGTCATCGTGGTGCTGTTTTTCACTATTAAATATTAACTTGGATAATCACAATACTGAGATTTAGTATTGAAATTAGTGATATAGAACTGAGTCGGGCCATCCTAGTGCGGTTTTTTAGTATTGAAATATACTAAATTTTAGTACCAAAATTAGTGATATACAATTGAGTCGGGTCATCTTGGTGCATTTTTTCGTACTAAAATCAGCATTGAAATATTAACGTGAATAATCATAATACTGAATTTTATACCGAAATTAGTGACATAGAACTGAGTCGGGTAATCGTCGTTTTGTTTTCCAGTACTGAAATCAGTATTGAAATATTAAAGTGGATAATTGCAATATTGAATTTTAGTATCGAAATTAGTAATATAGAACTGAGTCAGGTGTTAGTCGTGTTATATTTGAGTACTCAAATTAATACTGAAATACTAACACGGATAATCGCAATACTAGATTTTATACCAAAAGTAGTGATCTAGAAGTTGCTCGGGTGATTGTCATTTTATTTTTCAGTACTAGAATCAGTATTGAAGTATTAAGGTGGATAATCGCAATACCGAATTTTAGTACCGAAATTAGTGATATAGAACAGAGTCGAGTCATCTTGGTGTTGTATTTTAGTTTTGAAATCAGTATTGAAATATTAAGGTGGATAATCACAATACTGAATTTTAGTAGCGAAATTAGTAATATACAACTCAGTCGGGTCATCATGGTGTTGTTTTTCAGTATTAAATATTAACGTGGATAATCACAATACCGAGTTTTAGTACTGAAATTAGTGATATAGAACCGAGTCATGTGTTAGTCATGTTATTTTTGAGTACTCAAATTAATACTGAAATACTAACATGGATAATCGTAATAGTAAATTTTATGACGAAATTAGTGACATTGAAGTGAGTCGGGTGATCGACGTTTTGTTTTTCAGTACTGAAATCAGTATTGAAGTATTAAGGTGGATAATTGCAATACTGAATTTTAGTACCGAAAAGAGTGATATAGAACAGAGTCGGGTTATGTTGGTGTTGTATTTCAGTACTAAAATCAATATTGAAATATTAAAGTGGATAATCACAATACTGAATTTTAGTACCGAAATTAGTAATATACAACTCAGTCGGGTCATCGTGGTGCTGTTGTTCAGTATTGAAATATTAATGTGGTTAATCTCAATGCTATATTTTAGTACCGAAATTAGTGATATAGAATTGTGATATGTGTTCGTCGAGCTGTTTTCAGTACTAAAATCAATACTGCAATATTAACATCGATAATCGCAGTACTGAATATTAGTAAACAAATTTGTGATATACAGCTAAGTCACTCGATCATCGTTCTGTTTTTAAGTCTTGAAATCAGTATTGAAATAAGTACCAAAGTAAGTGATATACAACTGAGTCGGGTCATCCTGGTGCTGTTTTTTAGTACTGAAATATACTAAATTTTTAGTACCAAAATTAGTGATATACAGCTGAGTCGGGTCATCCTAGTGCTGTTTTTTATTACTGAAATCAGCATTGAAATATTGACGTGAATAATTGCAATACTGAATTTTATACCGCAATTAGTGACATAGAACTGAGTCGGGTGATCATTGTTGGTGTTTAGTACTGAAATCGATAGTGTAATATTAAGGTGGATAATTGCAATACTGAGTTTTAGTATCAAAATTAGTGATATAGAACTGAGTCAGGTGTTAGTCGTGTTATATTTGAGTACTCAAATTAATACTGAAATAGTAACACGAATAATCGTAATACTAAATTTTATACCGAAAGTAGTGATCTAGAAGTGAGTCGGGTGATTGTGTGTAAGTGCATCTAGTGCCCCTTAGTGATTTTGGTGTATAGAAGACTTATAGGTTAAGGGACTAATGCGTTTGTGAGTGTACACAGGTCTATAAGTCTATGAGGAGTTTGATATTTACAGAGAAAGTCGACCCCTAAAAATGAAGTTCTTCGACTGAAGACTTTGGATTTCTGAAGACTTTCTGAAGACTTTGGAAGTGAGAAATTGGTGTGACCTTCAAGACTTGGTATTCATTCGAGGAACATGCACTGGTAGAAAAAGGGCCTGTTGTCCCGGTTCGTAAGGGCCTTTAGTCCCGGTTCCTGAACCGGGACTAAAGTGTCGGTACTAATGCCCTGTCCCTTTAGTCCCGGTTCAATCCAGAACCGGGACTGATGGGCCTCCACGTGGCCTGTGCGTGGAGCCCAGGCAGGAGACCCTTTGGTCCCGGTTGGTGGCACCAACCGGGACCAATAGGCATCCACGCATCAGCATTTCTGTGGCTGGGGTTTTT
>NC_041386.1:599126195-599149534 GCF_002162155.2 Triticum dicoccoides | reverse complement strand
TTGGGGGTTTTGGGGGGTTAATTTAGGTGTTTCATATATTGTGTTAGCTAGCTATAATTAATAGAGAGAAGTGTCCTCTCTTATGTCCGTGCTTGGTCGACGCTACGTACTATACATACGTATAGAGAGGACTAGACATGCTAGCTAGCTAGTAAGCAAACGAAGGAAACAGAAGATCGTCATGAACATATATGCATACAGAGAGAAGTGATATCGACCACCTCTCCTTCTTCGAGAGATTGGTCAAACAACAAGTTCTCGTATATCTATCCGACACTACTGGCTACATATATACAATAATTATCTCTTACAAATATAATCATACGAACTCATGGTCCACATAGTATTCTCCGTCTTCAGCGATCACGTGGTCAAGAAAGAATGCCGCCAATTCCTCTTGAATTGCTCGCATGCGAGCTGTTGCTAGGAGTTCATCCCGCTTCCGAAACATCTAATTTGAAGAAGGGGGTCAATACATATATATATGAATGAATGAAACTCAATACAAATGATGGTAATAAAATAAAATTGTGAATGTTGTTATTTACGTACTTCATATTGTTCGTCAGAGTACCCGCCCCGCTCACAGGTCGTGTGGCGGATGGACTCGCAGACGTAGTATCCACAGAAATCATTCCCTTGTTCCTGCCACAACCACTTTACAAGAAATAGAGGTCAATCAAACTGATAAGCAAGAATGCTAAATGGTATTGATGAAACTAGCGTTTGAATCACTAGGAGATGCGCGGAACATGCTACTATAGTACTTACTTTCGGGTGTCTAAATTCCAGCTCCTTCGGCAGTCCCGGAACTTTTCTGGTGAATTTTCTCCAAACCCTGCCGGACAAAGAAAACAATTACTTGATATCAGGAAATGAACAAAGTTGCTGATATGGTGGATAATGATCGATTTAACTTACTTCTTGAGGATTTCAGTCATGTCCGCATACTCCTGGGGATCTTTTCGTTTAGAGTCCAAGACGGTTACTACTCCCTGCTCAAGCCTAATCTCTAGGAGAATATAGTGGAAACTACACACGCATGCATAACTCATCAATTACATTACTATAACCTGGACTAATATATAAGGGAAACCGAATATGCACAAGACAGTAACACTCACTTGAAGTTGTAAGGAAAGAGTATTATATCTTTGTTTTCATTTTTTTGAATGATCGTAGCAAGTTGGCCTTGGTATCTCCGGGATGATGTTCAACCTCAGTTGCATCTATGAGATATGTGTTAACGAACCCAATATCACCGATTTGTCTTTTCTTCAATTCGGCGATCTTCATTCTGCATAATATAGTGAGGATAATTATAAATACATGCAATGAAAGAGATGAGCTATATAGAGAGACTTAATGACAGAAGTAGTAGTACTTACAGACAGTAGCAGGTGATCGTTGTTTTATCGAGGGCCAATTGATTGAAAAACTGATAGAACTCCTCCAATGGAATAGGCAACAGTTCAATTCCAACGAGGTCATGCTCCGGTTTAACTCTCGCATACAAAGTACTCCTCCCCCCAGACTCTCTGCAGATTTTCAAGTACCAATCATGTAATCTTCGCATCATCATTGTTAAAGATTTTTCATCTTTGACGAGAGGCTTCCCGTACTCGTATCTGTGTATCCGCACCTCCATGGGATCATAATGTACATCGTCGGGCAGGTAATCGTCAACATTGCCATAACCGGGCACCATCCTCGGATCGACGATGTCGCTAGGCACCTTGAGGGGGGGGGCACGATTGCTTCGCTTGTTCGCCGAGCTGGGCAATTTGTTTCCCAGCTGCTCGTCGTTCTTTCAGCCTTTGATCATTGACTGTACTTCCCGACTGCTCCGCTTCGGCCCATGTCTTTGCAATAATGCGATCATAGTTGCCTTTCAGCGGAGACTTGGGTGGTTTTGCCAGGGCAGCCAGAGTGCGCTTCACTTTCACCGGATCTACCTTCTCCTTTGAAGGTGGATGTCTCTTTGCTCTCAACCCTTGAAACTAGTCATCCACTTCGGTTCGCGCGATCTTCGTGTTCTCCTCCGGGGTCCTCTCGTATGGTAACTTCTGTGGACTCTTCAGAGAAGGACCGAATCTGTATGTCCTCCCGCCTCTGGTTGTACTGCTAGACGCCGGCCGAGCAGACGAAGCGGTTGTCTTCTTTACTTGCTTATGAGGCGGAGGAGAAGGACTACGACGCGCCGGAGCAGCTGCTGGAGCGGCGGCGGTTCTCTTCCGCCCTTGCTGACGAGGCGGAGAAGGAGGAGGCTGGCTGCTCGGGCGCGCCGGCGCAGGCGGAGTACCGCCAAGCGCCGGAGAAGGAGCCGGCCGAGGGCCCTGATCGTCACTCGCCGGAGGAGGAGGCGGTGGAGGAGGCGGAGTGCCCTGACTTGCCGGAGGAGGAGGAGGAGGCGGAGGCGTCCAGTTCAGAAGGTTGATGAGCTCCTTCCGCCATAGGCATGGAGTCTTCAGAGCAGACCCCAGCCGAGTCTCCCCTTCACCGGTAGGGTGGTCAAGCTGGAGGTCCTCAAATCCCTCCGTTATTTCATCCAGCATCACCCTAGCATATCCTTCTGGAATCGGCCGGCAGTGAAAAGTTGCGCCGGGTTCAGTAGGATAAACAGAGCCAACAGCCGCCTTGACCTTCAAATTCATCCATTGCGTCATAAGGTGGCAATTTTGAGACTCCGTGATAGCATCCATGGGATAGCTGGCAGGAGCCATCAAGGCATGCTCCGGCTGAAGCAGCTCGGTGGAAGCCACGCTGCTTCTGCGCTGAGATGGCGGGGTAGCTTCGGGGGAAGCTTCGGCAGTATGTTTGCTGCGATTTGCTTCTCGTTCCTCTATCGCGTCTACCCTTGCTTGCAGCGCCTGCATTTGGGTCTACTGCACTTTTTTCCTCCTCTCATGGGATATGTAGCCGCCTGCGTCCGGAAACCCAACCTTCCACGGAATGGAGCCTAGCGTGCCTCGTGTCCATCTAGGGTGCTTAGGATTCCCGAGGGCCATTATGAGCTCGTCGTTCTCTCTGTCTGGAAAGAACTTCCCTTGCTGCTCTGCTTTGATATACTGCTTAAGCTTCCTGACTGGTATGTCCATTTGATCGTTCGTCCAAATGCACTTCCCTGTTACAGGGTCCAAGGTTCCGCCAGCCCCGAAGAACCAAGTCCGGCAACGGTCCGGCCAGCTAATTGTCTCTGGTTCGATCCCTTTATCAACCAGATCATTCTCAGTCTTGGCCCACTTAGGCCGGGCTACGAGGTACCCACCTGACCCCATGCGATGGTGAAGCATCTTCTTCGCAGCATTTTGCTTGTTTGTCACCGACACCTTCTTACTCTTTTCCGATGTCTTGTGGGCCACAAATGCGGGCCAGTGATCTCTGATCTTCTCATATCTGCCCTTGAATTCTGGTGTCTCATTATTTTCGACAAACTTATTCAGCTCTTTCTTCCACCTCCTGAATAGTTCTGCCATCCTCTTAAGAGCAAAAGACTTGATTAATTGCTCTTTAACTGGGTTCTCTGGATTATCCTCTGGCGGTAGGGTGAAATTTGACTTCAGCTCGGTCCAAAGATCATTTTTCTGCATATCATTGACATAAGACACCTCAGGGTCTTCTGTAGCTGGCTTAAACCATTGCTGGATGCTTATCAGGATCTTGTCCCTAACCAGAACCCCGCACTGAGCAACAAATGCGCTCTTGGAGGGGTTCAATCGGTTGGCCGTCGGGCGCGATTGCTATGATCTCAAACTTTTCATCCGAGCTCAACTTTTTCTTTGGGCCTCGTCTCTTTACCGAAGTTATGCTCGATCCGGAGGGCTAGAAAAAAGAACAAAGACTTAATTAATATGTGTACATACCAAAACAATGAATGCATCAATCAGCTAGTCAGCACAGGCTTAACTAATATATATACCTGGCCGGACTCGGTTCGGTCACCGGAGCTTGGCTTATACTTAGCTTTGTCAAAGTTAGATACGACTAAAACATGCTCTAATTAGTTATTCATGCATCTGCACATGGCCAATAAAAAATACACTAGAAAAAAGATAAATACACCACTATACATAGTTGTGGGAATATATCCAGTTACTCGGATAACAATATACAAATCAACGTGAGGAATCTAACAAATAAAACAATATCTACGAGAACGTATCACTAGGAAACAACTTTTTGACTGCATATGATTCTTTATTATATTTCTATGGATCAATAAAACTTTTTTAGGGTCAATATTTCAAAACTTGAATCATTGCATTTTCATAAAAAATTAAATAGAATTTTTTGGTCTTTAAACTGCTAGCTCGTGCAGGTGCACGGGTTGACGACTAGTGATTACATAACATGCATGACATGGTAGTTTTCTGTGAAGAATCGATTGTGAGATAACATGAGTATAATCATGCATGGCATTTCTATATTTTTGAACCTAGTATACATTTCCCTGTATTTTCCTCCCAGTTCAAACAGTAACATATCAATGATGTTTCTTGCATTATCCTACTCATACTCTGAATAATGCTAATCTTACATTAACAAATCTTGTCCTTTTTGATATGATGCAGTGCCCCTACAGTTACTACACTACTGCAGGATACTGCTAAAGCGACACTACGATCAGAGACCCTTTGCCGAAACTGTGTGCGATGCAATAATCGCAAACGATGGTGTAAAAAAACCATCAAAAAATATGCAAAACGTTTGTGATGGCGGAGCCATCAAACACGGTTCAGATTTTACTTACGTGTGCGATGCAGGACACACGGTTAATTCATTCAAACTATCTACAATGAGGCAGAACAACAGAAACATGCATCCATAACAATGTGTGTGTGTGATGTAGGACACACGGTTGATCCATTCGAATTGTTTGCGATGAGGTAGGACAACAGAAACGGGCAGCCATATCAATGTGTGTGCGATATACGGCATACGGTTAACTCGGACGAACTGTTTTCGATTAAGGAACATGACAGAAATGGTTCAACTTAACAAGATGTGTGTGATATGCGGCATACAGTTCGCATGGATGAACTGTCTGCGATGAGGCAAAACAACACAAACGAGTCGTGTAAACAAGATGTGTGTGATACGTTGCAAACAGCCGACTCGGATGAACTATTTGCGATGAGAAATTCCAACACAGACGGTCAATACAGTTACTTCGTGTGCGATTCTGTGTATACAAAATACTTTGAAAATGCAAACTAGTTGCTTGCGGTGGCGGAGTATCACACACGATGCGTCTGCGAGTACTCGTGTGCGATGGTTAGTGTGTTACACATACGTTTCCTTATGTTAACATTTTTGTGAATTTGCAATATGGACAGTTAATATGCAAATGCCTTCTGGACATCGGGCACACGCTTAAACTCAATGAACTGTGTATGATACTAATACTTTTCATGAAAATTTATGAACTTGGGTAACAGTATTTGAGTAACATATATATATAGTGGTTACACTATTTGACAAAAGGAGGATCTTTGTAACACAGTTTTGACAACCATATGGTCCATATCTACATACTTAACATAGTAACAATTATCACATTTTAAGAGGCTAAGGGCCAACAATCATATGGTCCATATCTATATACTTAACATATATAGTAACAGGTAGCACATTTTAAGAGGCTGAGGGCCAACAACCACAACTATCCACTGGAAGTAGCTTGATCACGGCGACTCGGCATCTCGTCAATGAAAAGGAAGAGCCCTCCTATGCCTTGGTAGAGCATGAGTAGAATAAAAAACAATTTTCATGAAGATATGTATAGTTTATGAGTATCAACATTAAAATAAGACTTTTTACCAGCACTTTTTGCACACAATTGGTCTTGTTCAGTGTGTGCACCATAGGTCTAATTAATCCCATTCAAAATCCAGCGTTCATACGCTATGCTATCTCTGTCAGATTATCAAAAAAGTTTATGACATGCTTCAAGTCCTTCTAGTGAAATTTGGTACGCTTAGTAACATACCACTAGTAGAAAAAGGGCTTTTTATCCCGGTTTATAAGACCCATCTATCCCGGTTCCGGCATCGGGACTCAAGGGTCAGTACTAATGCCCTACACCTTTAGTCCCAGTTGTTACACGAATCGGGACAGATGGGGCTCCACGTGGCCATTACGGCTTGCCCTGGCAGAGGGCCTTTTGTCCTGGTTGGTAGCACCAACCGGGACCAATAAGCTACCACGCATCAGCAGTTCAGGGGCTAGGGTTTTTGGTTTTTTTTATGAGGGGGGGTGGGGGGATTTTGTAGGGTTAATTTAGGTGTTTCATATATTGTGTTAGCTAGCTAATAGAGAGAAGTGTCCTCTCTCATCTCCGTGCTTGGTCGATGCTACGTACCATACGTATAGAGAGGACTCGACACGCTAGCTAGTAAGCAAATGAAGGAAACCATTAAGTACAGAAGATCGTCATGAACATATGCATACAGAGAGAAGTGATATCGACCTCTCCTTCTCCGAGAGATTGGTCGAACAACAAGTTTTCGTATATCTATTCGATGCTACTACTAGCTACATATATACAATATAAGATCTCTTACAATCCCCTAACATCTGAACTCATATTCCACATTGTATTCTCCGGCTTTATTGATGATGTGATCAAGAAAGAATTCCGCCAATTCCTCTTGAATTGCTTTCATGGGATCTTGTGGTAGGATATCATCCCGCATCTGCCACGTCTAATTTGGAGAAGGGGGTTAACACATATATATGAATGAAACTCAACAGAAATGATGGTGTAATAAAATAAAATTGTGAATATTATTGCTTATGCACTTCATATTGACTTTTAGAGTATCCCTGCTTATTTTTGCAAGTCGTGTTGTAGATGAACTCGCACATGTAGTATCCACAGTAATCATTCCTGGGTTCCTGCCACAAGCACTTTACAAGAAATAGAGGTCAATCAAACTGATAATGAAGCATTATAAATGGTATTGATGAAAGTAGCTAGAATCAACGGGATCGAGATGCGCGGAACTAGCTAGCTAGTACTACTTTCGGGTATGTCCATCGCAGCACCCCACGCAGTCCCGGAACTTGTGCGGTGAATACTTTCCAAACCTTGCAAGACAAAGAAAATAATTACTTCATATCAGGAAATGAACAAAGTTGCCAATATGGTGTGATAATGATTGATTAAACTTACTTCTCGAGCATTTTAGTCATGTCCGCATAGTCCTCGGGAGATTTTTGTCTCGAGTCTAAGACGGTTACTAGTCCCTACTCAAGCTTAATCTCTAGGAGAATATAATGGAACTTGCGCACGCATGCATAACTCATGAATTACATTACTACAACCTCGAATAATAAGGGAAACCGAATAAGCACAAGTCAGTAACACTCACTTTAAGTTGTAAGGGAAGAGTATTTCATCTTTGTTTTGATTTATTAGCAATGATTTGACCAAGTTGGCCTCGGTGTCTTTGGCATGAAATTTAACCGTAAATTCATCTATGAGATTTGTGTTAATGAACCCAATATCATAGATTTCTGCTTTTCTGCATTCAGCGATCTTCAATCTGCATAATATAGTGAGGATAATTATATATACATGCAATGAAAGAGCTGAGCTATACCTAGAGACTTAATGATAGAAGTAGTACTTACAGACAGTAGCAAGTGATCGTTAATTTATCGAGGGCCTTTTGATTGAAAAATTGGAAGAACTCCTCAAATGGAACAGTCAACAATTCAATTCCAACAAGGACGTGCTCCTCTTTAACTCTCAGTGTCAAAGTATCCTTCCCCCCAGACTCTCTGTAGGTTTTCATGTACCAATCATGGAATCTTCACATCATCGCTGTTAAGGAGTTCCATCTTTGACAAGAGGCTTCCCGTAATGGTATCTGAATTCGTCCACCTCCATTATATCAAAATGTGCATCATCGTCATGCATGTAATCTGCAGGATTGGTACCGGGCAAGATCCCTGGATGACTAGTGACGTTATCGCTAGACACCTTGAGAGGGGGAGGGGGCACGATTGATTCGCTTGTTCGCTGAGCTGGGCAATTTTTTTCCCAGCTCATCGTTCTGCTAACCTTCGATCACTCATAGTACTTCCCGACCGCACCATTTCGATATATGACCTTTCAATAATGCGCTCATAGTTGTTTTTTGGTGGAGACGGTGGTGGTTTCTTTAGGGCATCGATAGTGTGCTTTGCCTTCACCGGATCTATCTTCTCCTCTGGAGGTGGATGTTTCTTAGCTCTTTGCGTTTCAAAGAAGTCCTTCACATAGGCTTCAACGATCAGCGCATTTTCCTCCACGGTCCTCTCATATGGTAACTTCTCTACAGGCTTAAGAGATGGACCGAATCTGTATTGCCTCCCGGCTCTGGCTATACTGCTAGACGCCGGAGCAGACGGAGCGGCAGCGGCTGTCTTATTTCCTTGCATAAGAGGTGGAGGAGAAGGACTACAACACGCCGGAGCAGCCGGAGTAGCGGCAGCTCTCTTCCGCCCTTTCTGACAAGGAGGAGGAGGAGGCGGGCTGCTCGGACGCGTCGGCGCAGGGTGAGAAGGAGGCGGAGTGCCGCCACGCGCCGGAGAAGGAGGCGGAGTGCCCTGATCACTCGCCGGAGGAAGAGGCGGAGGAGGAGGCGGACTACCCTGCTGACTCGCCGTAGGAGGAGGAGGAGGCGGAGGCATCCAGTTAGGAAGGTTGATGATCTTCTTCTGCCATAGGCATGGAATCTTCAGAGCAGAACCCAGCTGATACGTCTCCAACGTATCTATAATTTTTTATTGTTCCATGCTATTATATATTCTATTTTGGATGTTTAATGGGCATATTTATACACTTTTATATTATTTTTGGGACTAACCTATTAACCGGAGGCCCAACCCTAATTGTTGTTTTTTTGCCTATTTCAGTGTTTCGCAGAAAAAGAATATCAAACGGAGTCCAAACGGGATGAAACCTTCGGGAGCGTGATTTTTGGAACAAACGTGATCCAGAGGACTTGGAGTGGACGTCAAGCAATCAGCAAGGAGGCCACGAGGCAGGGGGCGCGCCTACCCCCCTAGGCGTGCCCTCCACCCTCATGGGCCCCTCGTGGCACCACCTACCTACTTATTCATCCTATATATACCTACGTACCCGCAAACCATCAAGGAGAACCATGAAAACCTAATTCCACTGCTGCAACCTTCTGTACCCGTGAGATCCCATCTTGGGGCCTTTTCTGGCGCTCCGCCGGAGGGGGCATTGATCATGGAGTGCTTCTACATCAACACCATAGCCTCTCCGATGATGTGTGAGTAGTTTACCTCAGACATTCGGGTCCATAGTTATTAGCAAGATGGCTTCTTCTCTCTCTTTGGATCTCAATACAAAGTTCTCCTTGATTCTCTTGGAGATCTATTCGATGTAATCTTCTTTTGCGGTGTGTTTATCGAGATCCGATTAATTGTGGGTTTATGATCACGATTATCTATGAACAATATTTGAATCTTCTCTGAATTCTTTTATCTATCATTGGTTATCTTTGCAAGTCTCTTTGAATTATCAATTTGGTTTGGCCTACTAGATTGATCTTTCTTGCAATGGGAGAAGTTCTTAGCTTTGGGTTCAATCTTGCGGTGCTTGATCCCAGTGACAGTAGGGGAAATGACACATATTGTATTGTTTCCATCAAGGATAAAAATATGGGGTTTATATCATATTGCATGAGTTTATCCCTCTACATCATGTCATCTTGCTTAAAGCATTACTCCGTTCTTATGAACTTAATACTCTAGATGCATGCTGGATAGCGGTTGATGTATGGAGTAATAGTAGTAGATGCAGGCAGGAGTCGGTCTACTTGTCACGGACGTGATGCCTATATACATGATCATACCTAGATATTCTCATAACTATGCTCAATTCTATCAATTGCTCGACAGTAATTTGTTTAACCACCGTAATACTTATGCTATCTTGAGAGAAGCCACTAGTGAAACCTATGGCCCCCGGGTCTATTTTCCATCATATTAATCTCTCGTGAACAGGATATTTCTTGCGTCGTTTATTTTGCTTTTAGTCTTTATCTTATAAATACCAAAAATATTATCTTATCTTCTCTATGAGATCTCACTTTTGCAAGTGGCCTTGAAGGGATTGACAACCCCTTTATCGCGTTGGTTGCAAGGTTCTTATTTGTTTGTGTAGGTGCAATGATCTTGAGCGTGGCCTCCTACTGGATTGATACCTTGGTTCTCAAAAACTGAGGGAAATACTTAAGCTACTTTGCTGCATCACTGATACATCTCCATTGTATCTATAATTTTTCATTGTTCCATGCCAATATTATACAACTTTCATATACTTTTGGCAACTGTTATACTATTTTTGGGACTAACATATTGATCCAGTGCCCAGTTCCAGTTCCTGTTTGTTGCATGTTTTTCGTTTCGCAGAAAATCCATGTCAAACAGAGTCCAAACGGAATAAAAACAGATGGAGAATATTTTTGGAATATTTGCGAGATATAGGAAGAAAATCAGTGCGAGACGGTACCCGAGGGGGCCACGAGGTAGGGGCGCCCCTTGGGCGCGCCCCTGACCCTCGTGGGCCCCCCATAAGGTGGTTACTGCTCTTCTTTGGCCGCAAGAAAGCTAATTTTGGGGGGGGAATCGGGGCGAAAGTTTCAATCCAATCGGAGTTGCGGATCTCCAGATATATAAGAAACGGTAAGAGGGCAGAATCCCAGAACGCAGAAACAGAGAGAGATAGAGAGACGGATCCAATCTCGGAGGGGCTCATGCCCCTCCCATGCCATGGAGGCCATGGACCAGATGGGAAATCCTTCTCCCATCTAGGGAGAAGGTCAAGGAAGAAGAAGAAGAAGAAGAAGAAGAAGGGGGGCCCTCTCCCGGCCCCTCTCTCCCGGTGGCGTCGGAACGCCGCCAGGGCCATCATCGTGTGACGGCGATCTACACCAACACATATGTCATCTTCACCAACATATTCATCACCTTCCCCCATCTATCTACAGCGGTCCACTCTCCCACAACCCACTGTACCCTCTACTTGAACATGATCCTTTATGCTTCATATTATTATCCAATGATGTGTTGCCATCCTATGATGTCTGACTAGATTTTCGTTATCCTATCGGTGGTTGATGAATTGCTATGATTGATTTAATTTTCTTGTGGTTATGTTGATGTCCTTTGGTGCCCATCATATGAGCGCGTGCATGGATCACACCATAGGGTTAGTTGTATGATGATAGTACTATGTATTGGAGGGCAAGAGTGACATAAGCTTCAACCTAGCATCGAAATTGATGCATACGGGATTGAAGGTGGACCGATATATATTAATGCTATGGTTGGGTTTTACCTTAACGAACGTTAATAGTTGCGGATGCTTGCTAATAGTTCCAATCATAAGTGCATAGAATTCCAAGTCAGGGATGACATGCTAGCAGTGGACTCTCCCACATAAAATTTGCTATCGGTCTAGTAACATAGTCAATTGCTTAGGGACAATTTCGCAACTCCTACCACCACTTTTCCACACTCGCTATACTAACTTTATTGCTTCTTTATCTAAACAGACCCTACTTTTTATTTACACGCTCTTTATTATCTTGCAAACATATCCAAAAACACCTACAAAGTACTTCTAGTTTCATACTTGTTCTAGGTATAGTGAACGTTAAGCGTGCGTAGAGTTGTATCGGTGGTCGATAAAACTTGAGGGGATATTTGTTCTACCTTTAGCTCCTCGTTGGGTTTGACACTCTTACTTATCAAAAGAGGCTACAATTGATCCCCTATACTTGTGGGTTATCAAGACCTTTTTTTGGCGTCGTTGTCAGGGAGCAATAGCGTGGGGTGAATATTCTCGTGTGTGCTTGTTTGCTTTATCACTAAGTAATTTTTATTTGTTGTTCTTAGTTGTTCTCTATCTTTAGTTATGGATATGGAACACGAAATACCAAAAAAAATAGGTGTACCTGCTACTCATGGAGATGGGGAACCTCCTAAAACCCTCGATGCTGGTTATGTGAAAATTATTATGTACTACTTTGATATTCCTGAGAAAGCCCGATTCAATTATGTAATGGGAGACACGTTGGATCAATGTGAATACTTAAGGGATTATCTCTTGACTCAAAAAGGAAAACTATTATGGTATCAAATTCATATGTTGCATTGGTATGCTCGGGAACTATGCTTGAGATATGACTATACTTGTTGCTCTAGGATGAAGGCTCCACACGTTCCCTTTTCATGCAAATATAATGATGATAAAACCTTGGCTTCTTATGCTAATCGTATATATGATTACTATGATGTGGAACAAATAGAAGAATTGTTGCTTTTATGGGTGCTTATGAAATTGAATCTTTGTTTAAAGAGTGTGAAAATTTTGATGATTCAGTTTATAGACCTGAAAATTTAGCTATCCTTAAGTATTTCTATGAGAATTATGAATTCAATTCCGATATTGATGATTTTATTGAGAGAGTCTCCGCTGTCCAAGAAGAGATTAATATTTTGCAGGAGTCTATGGAAGAAGAAATTGATGAAACTGTGAGCTCATTGGATGAAAAAGATGATGAGGAGAGCGAAGAACAAAAGGAGGAAGAGAGGATTGATCACCCGTTCCCACCTTCTACTGAGAGTAACTCTTCAACTCATACAATGTTTAATTTCCCTTCGTGCTTACCGAAGGATGATTGCTATGAGGACTGTTATGATCCCGTTGATTCTCTTGAAATATCCCTTTTTGATGATGCTTGCTATGCTTGTGGCCAAGAAGCCAATATGAATTATGATTATGGCGATGAACTTGCTATAGCTCCTTATGTTAAACATGAAATTGTTGCTATTGCACCCACGGATGATAGTCCTATTATCTTTTTGAATTCTCCCGACTACACTATATCGGAGAAGTTTGCTCTTATTAAGGATTATCTTTATGGGTTTCCTTTTTCCGTTGCACATGATGATTTTGATGAATATAATATGCATGTGCTTGCTGCTCCTACTTGCAATTATTATGAGAGAGGAACTACATGTCCGCCTCTTTATGTTTCCAACACGAAAAAATTGCAAGAAACTGTTTATACTATGCACTGGCCTTTACTTTGTGTGCATGAATTGTTCTTTTGTGACATGCAGATGCATCGGAAGAGAATTAGACTGCGTCATTACATGATATATGTTACTTTGTGCTCACTACTAAATTACAAATCATTGTTAATTAAATTGGCTTTGATATACCTTGGGATCCGGGTGGATCCATTACTTGAGCACTATATGCCTAGCTTAATGGCTTTAAAGAAAGCGCTGCCAGGGAGACAACCCGAAAGTTTTAGAGATGCATTTATTTCTGTTGTGTTCTTTTATAAAGTTTAAAAATACAAAATAATGTGCCAAGGTTTGCCTTTAGGATATTTTTAGATTACTTGTTGGTTTGTACGGTGCAGGACAAAAACTTTGGTTGTAGTGCGTGATTTTACTTTTTTATTGGAACGTCAAACGGTTCTGAAACTTTTTGCACTGTCTTTCTATACAAATTTTTTATTTTTCCTAATTTTGGTAGAATTTTTGGAGTACCAGAGGTATGGTGAATGTTCATATTATTACAGACTGTTCTGTTTTAGACAGATTCTGTTTTTGATGCATAGTTTGCTTGTTTTGATGAAACTATCAATTTATATCAGTGGATTATGCCATGGAAAAGTTATATTATAGTAGATAAAATGCAAGAACAAAATATGAATTGGTTTTCAACAGTATTTAGAGTAGTGATTTGCTTTATTATACTACCGGATCTTACCAAGCTTTCTGTTGAGTTTTGTGTGGATGAAGTGTTCGAAGATCGAGGATGTCTCGATGTGAGGAAAAGAAGGAGAGGCAAGAGCTCAAGCTTGGGGATGCCGAAGGCACCCCAAGTAAATATTCAAGGACACTCAAGCGTCTAAGCTTCGGGATGCCCCGGAAGGCATCCCATCTTTCTTCAACAAGTATCGGAATGTTTTGACGAAATTAGTGATATAGAAGTGAGTCGGGTGATCTTCGTTTTGTTTTTCAGTACTGAAATCAGTATTCAAGTATTAAGGTGGATAATCGCAATACTGAATTTTAGTACCGAAATGAGTGATATAGAACAGAGTCGGGTCATCTTGGTGTTGTATTTCAGTACTAAAATCAATATTGAAATATTAAGGTGGATAATCACAATAGTGAATTTTAGTACCGAAATTAGTAATATACAATTCAGTCGGGTCATCTGGTGCTGTTTCTCAGTATTAAAATATGAACGGGGTTAATATCAATGCTATTTTTTAGTACCGAAATTAGTGATATAGAATTGAGTCATGTGTTCGTCGAGCTCTTTTTCAGTATTAAAATCAATACTACAATATTAACATGGATAATCGCAGTACCGAATATTAGTAAACAAATTTGTGATATACAGCTAATTCTCGTGATCATCGTTCTGTTTTTAAGTCTTGAAATCAGTATTGAAATATTAAGTGGATAATCGCAATACTGAATTTTAGTACCAAAGTAAGTGATATACAACTGAGTCGGGTCATCCTGGTGCGGTTTTTTAGTACTGAAATATACTAAATTTTAGTACCAAAATTAGTGATATACAACTGAGTCGGCTCATCGTGGGCTATTTTTTAATACTGAAATCAACATTGAATATTGACGTGAATAATCGCAATACTGAATTATATACCAAAATTAGTGACATAGAACTGAGTTGGGTGATCGTCGTTTTGTTTTCAGTACTGAAATCAGTATTGAAATATTAAGGTGTATAATCGCAATACTGAGTTTTAGTATCGAAATTAGTGATATAGAACTGAGTGAGGTGTTAGTCGTGTTATATTTGAGTACTCAAATTAATACTGAAATACTAACACGGATAATCGCAATACCGAAAGTAGTGATCTAGAAGTGGCTCGGGTGATTGTCGTTTTATTTTTGAGTACTAGAATCAGTATTGAAGTATTAAGGTGGATAATCACAATACCGAATTTTAGTACCGAAATTAGTGATATAGAACAGAGTCGGGTCATCTTGGTGTTGTATTTCAGTTCTGAAATCAGGATTGAAATATTAAGGTGGATAATCACAATACTGAATTTTAGTAGCGAAATTAGTAATATACAACTCAGTCGGGTCATCATGGTGTTGTTTTTCAGTATTAAATATTAACGTGGATAATCACAATACCGAGTTTTAGTACTGAAATTAGTGATATATAACCGAGTCATGCGTTAGTCATGCTATTTTTGAGTACTCAAATTGATACTGAAATACTAACATGGATAATCGTATTAGTAAATTTTATGCCGAAATTAGTGATATAGAAGTGAGTCGGGTGACCGTCGTTTTGTTTTTCAGTACTGAAATCAGTATTGAAGTATTAAGGTGGATAATTGTAATACTGAATTTTAGTACCGAAATGAGTGATATAGAATAGAGTCGGGTCATCTTGGTGCTGTATTTCAGTACTAAAATCAATAATGAAATATTAAGGTGGACAATCGCAATACTGAATTTTAGTACCGAAATTAGTAATATACAACTCAGTTGGGTCATCGTGGTGTTGTTGTTCAGTATTGAAATGTTAACATGGTTAATCTCAATGCTATATTTTAGTACCGAAAGGATATAGAATTGAGTCATGTGTTCGTCGAGCTGTTTTTCAATACTAAAATCAATACCGCAATATTAACATGGATAATCAGAGTACCGAATATTAGTAAACAATTTGTGATATACAGCTAAGTCTCGTGATCATTGTTCTATTTTTATGTCTTGAAATCAGTATTGAAATATTAAGTGGATAATCGCAATACTGAATTTCAGTACCAAAATTAGTGATATACATCTGAGTCGGGCCATCCCGGTGCAGTTTTTTAGTACTGAAATATACCGAATTTTAGTACCAAAATTAGTGATATACATCTAAGTCGGGTCGTCCTGGTGTTTTTTTTAGTACTGAAATCAGCAATGAAATATGAACATGAATAATCGCAATACTGAATTTTATACCAAAATTGTGACACAGAACTGAGTCGGGTGATCGTCGTTTTGTTTTTCAGTACTGAAATCAGTATTAAAATATTAAGGTGGATAACCGCAATATTAAGTTTTAGTATCGAAATTAGTGATATAGAACTAAGTCAGGTGTTAGTCGTGTTATATTTGAGTACTCAAATTAATACTGAAATACTAACACGGATAATCTCAATAGTAAATTTTATACCGAAAGTAGTGATCTAGAAGTGGCTCGGGTGATTGCCATTTTATTTTTCAGTACTAGATTCAGTATTGAAGTATTAAGGTGGATAATCGCAATACCGAATTTTAGTTCCGAAATTAGTGATATAGAACAGAGTCGGGTCAGCTTGTTGCTGTATTTCAGTTCTGAAATTAGTATTGAAATATTAAGGCGGATAATCACAATACTGAATTTTAGTAACGAAATTAGTAATATACAACTCAGTCGGGTCATCGTGCTGCTGTTTTTCAGTATTAAATATTAACGTGGATAATCACAGTACCGAAGTACTGAAATTAGTGATATAGAACCGAGTCATGTGTTAGTCATGGTATTTTTGAGTACTCCAATTAATACTGAAATACTAACATGGATAATCGTAATAGTAAATTTTATGACGAAATTAGTGATATAGAAGTGAGTCGGGTGATCATCGTTTTGTTTTTCAGTACTCAAATCAGTATTGAAGTATTAAGGTGGATAATCGCTATACTGAATTCTAGTACCAAAATGAGTGATATAGAACAGAGTCAGGTGATCTTGGTGCTGTATTTCAATACTAAAATCAATATTGAAATATTAATGTGGATAATCACAATAGTGAATTTTAGTACAGAAATTTGTAATATACAACTCAGTCGGGTCATCGTGGTGTTGTTGTTCAGTATTGAAATGTTAACATGGTTAATCTCAATGCTATATTTTAGTATCGAAAGGATATAGAATTGAGTCATGTGTTCGTCAAGCTGTTTTTCAATACTAAAATCAATACTGCAATATTAACATGGATAATCGGAGTATCGAATATTAGTAAACAATTTGTGATATACAGCTAAGTCTCGTGATCATTGTTCTATTTTTATGTCTTGAAATCAGTATTGAAATATTAAGTGGATAATCGCAATACTGAATTTCAGTACCAAAATTAGTGATATACATCTGAGTCGGGCCATCCCGGTGCAGTTTTTTAGTACTGAAATATACCGAATTTTAGTACCAAAATTAGTGATATACATCTAAGTCGGGTCGTCCTGGTGTTGTTTTTTAGTACTGAAATCAGCATTGAAATATGAACGTGAATAATCGCAATACTGAATTTTATACCAAAATTGTGGCACAAAACTGAGTCAGGTGATCGTCGTTTTGTTTTTCAGTACTGAAATCAGTATTAAAATATTAAGGTGGATAACCGCAATATTAAGTTTTAGTACCGAAATTAGTGATATAGAACTAAGTCAGGTGTTAGTCGTGTTATATTTGAGTACTCAAATTAATACTGAAATACCAACACGGATAATCGCAATACTAAATTTTATACCGAAAGTAGTGATCTAGAAGTGGCTCGGTTGATTGTCGTTTTATTTTTCAGTACTAGATTCAGTATTGAAGTATTAAGGTGGATAGTCACAATACCGAATTTTAGTACTGAAATTAGTGATATAGAACAGAGTCGGGTCAGCTTGTTGCTGTATTTCAGTTCTGAAATCAGTATTGAAATATTAAGGCGGATAATCACAATACTGAATTTCAGTAATGAAATTAGTAATATACAACTCAGTCGGGTCATCGTGGTGCTATTTTTCAGTATTAAATATTAACGTGGATAATCACAGTACCGAAGTACTGAAATTAGTGATATAGAACCGAGTCATGTGTTAGTCATGCTATTTTTGAGTACTCCAATTAATACTGAAATACTAACATGGATAATCGTAATAGTAAATTTTATACCAAAATTTTGACACAGAACTGAGTCGGGTGATAGTCGTTTTGTTTTTCAGTACTGAAATCAGTATTAAAATATCAAGGTGGATAATCGCAATATTAAGTTTTAGTATCGAAATTCGTGATATAGAACTAAGTCAGGTGTTAGTCGTGTTATATTTGAGTACTCAAATTAATACTGAAATACTAACACGGATAATCGCAATACTAAATTTTATACCGAAAGTAGTGATCTAGAAGTGGCTCGGGTGATTGTTGTTTTATTTTTCAGTACTAGATTCAGTATTGAAGTATTAAGGTGGATAATTGCAATACTGAATTTTAGTACCGAAATGAGTGATATAGAACAGAGTCAGGTCATCTTGGTGCTGTATTTCAATACTAAAATCAATATTGAAATATTAAGGTGGATAATCACAATAGTGAATTTTAGTACAGAAATTTGTAATATACAACTCAGACGGGTCATCGTGGTGCTGTTTTTCAGCATTGAAATATTAATGTGGTTAATCTCAATACTATATCTTAGTACCGAAATTAGTGATATACAATTGAGTCATGTGTTCGCCGAGCTGTTTTTCAGTACTAAAACCAATACTGCAATATTAACATGCATAATCACAATACCAAATATTAGTAAACAAATTTGTGATATACAGCTAAGTCTCTCGATCATCATTCTGTTTTTAAGTCTTGAAATCAATATTGAAATATTAAGTGGATAATCGCAATACTGAATTTTAGTACCAAAGTATGTGATATACAACTGAGTCAGGTCATCCTGGTGTGGTTTTTTAGTACTAAAATATACTTAATTTTACTACCAAAATAATTGATATACAACTGAGTCGGGTCATCTTGGTGCTATTTTTTAGTACTGAAATCAGCATTGAAATATTGACGTGAATAATCACAATACTGAATTTTATACCGAAATTAGTGACATAGAACTGAGTAGGGCGATCGTCGTTTTGTTTTCAGTACTGAAGTCAGTATTGAAATATTAAGGTGCATAATCGCAATACTGAATTTTAGTATCGAAATTAGTGATATAGAACTCAGTCCGGTGTTAGTCGTGTTACATTTGAGTACTCAAATTAATACTGAATTCTAACACGGATAATCCCAATACTAAATTTTATACCGAAAGTAGTAATCTAGAAGTGAGTCGGGTGATTGTTGTTTTATTTTTCAGTACTACAATCAATATTAAAGTATTAAGGTGGATAATCGCAATATCGAATTTTAGTACCGAAATTAGTGATATAGAACAGAGTCGGGTCATCTTGGTGGTGTATTTCAGTACTGAAATCAGTATTGAAATATTAAGGTGGATAATCACAATACTGAATTTTAGTAGCGAAATTAGTAATATACAACTCAGTCGGGTCATCATGGTGCTGTTTTTCAGTATTAAATATTAACGTGGATAATCACAATACCGAGTTTTAGTATTGAAATTAGTGATATAGAACTGAGTCGGGCCATCCTAGTGCGGTTTTTTAGTATTGAAATATACTAAATTTTAGTACCAAAATTAGTGATATACAATTGAGTCGGGTCATCTTGGTGCGCTTTTTCGTACTGAAATCAGCATTGAAATATTAACGTGAATAATCATAATACTGAATTTTATACCGAAATTAGTGACATAGAACTGAGTCGGGTAATCGTCGTTTTGTTTTACAGTACTGAAATCAGTATTGAAATATTAAAGTGGATAATTGCAATATTAAGTTTTAGTATCGAAATTAGTAATATAGAACTGAGTCTGGTGTTAGTCGTGTTATATTTGAGTACTCAAACTAATACTGAAATACTAACACGGATAATCGCAATACTAAATTTTATACCAAAAGTAGTGATCTAGAAGTGGCTCGGGTGATTGTCGTTTTATTTTTCAGTACTAGAATCAGTATTGAAGTATTAAGGTGGATAATCGCAATACCGAATTTTAGTACCGAAATTAGTGATATAGAACAGAGTCAAGTCATCTTGGTGTTGTATTTTAGTTTTGAAATCAGTATTGAAATATTAAGGTGGATAATCACAATACTGAATTTTAGTAGCGAAATTAGTAATATACAACTCAGTCGGGTCATCATGGTGCTGTTTTTCAGTATTAAATATTAACGTGGATAATCACAATACCGAGTTTTAGTACTGAAATTAGTGATATAGAACCGAGTCATGTGCTAGTCATGCTATTTTTGAGTACTCCAATTAATACTGAAATACTAACATGGATAATCGTAATAGTAAATTTTATGACGAAATTAGTGATATAGAAGTGACTCGGGTGATCGTCGTTTTGTTTTTCAGTACTCAAATCAGTATTGAAGTATTAAGGTGGATAATCGCAATACTGAATTTTAGTACCAAAGTATGTGATATACAACTGAGTCGGGTCATCCTGGTGCGGTTTTTTAGTACTGAAATATACTTAATTTTACTACCAAAATTACTGATATACAACTGAGTCGGGTCATCCTGGTGATGTTTTTAGTACTGAAATCAGCATTGAAATATTGACGTGAATAATCACAATACTGAATTTTATACCGAAATTAGTGACATAGAACTGAGTAGGGCGATCGTCGTTTTGTTTTCAGTACTGAAGTCAGTATTGAAATATTAAGGTGGATAATCGCAATACTGAATTTTAGTATCGAAATTAGTGATATAGAACTCAGTCCGGTGTTAGTCGTGTTACATTTGAGTACTCAAATCAATACTGAAATTCTAACACGGATAATCCCAATACTAGATTTTATACCGAAAGTAGTGATCTAGAAGTGAGTCGGGTGATTGTTGTTTTATTTTTCAGTACTACAATCAATATTAAAGTATTAAGGTGGATAATCGCAATATCGAATTTTAGTACCGAAATTAGTGATATAGAACAGAGTCGGGTCATCTTGGTGGTGTATTTCAGTACTGAAATCAGTATTGAAATATTAAGGTGGATAATCACAATACTGAATTTTAGTAGCGAAATTAGTAATATACAACTCAGTGGGGTCATCGTGGTGCTGTTTTTCACTATTAAATATTAACTTGGATAATCACAATACTGAGATTTAGTATTGAAATTAGTGATATAGAACTGAGTCGGGCCATCCTAGTGCGGTTTTTTCGTATTGAAATATACTAAATTTTAGTACCAAAATTAGTGATATACAATTGAGTCGGGTCATCTTGGTGCATTTTTTCGTACTAAAATCAGCATTGAAATATTAACGTGAATAATCATAATACTGAATTTTATACCGAAATTACTGACATAGAACTGAGTCGGGTAATCGTCATTTTGTTTTCCAGTACTGAAATCAGTATTGAAATATTAAAGTGGATAATTGCAATATTGAATTTTAGTATTGAAATTAGTAATATAGAACTGAGTCAGGTGTTAGTCGTGTTATATTTGAGTACTCAAATTAATACTGAAATACTAACACGGATAATCGCAATACTAAATTTTATACCAAAAGTAGTGATCTAGAAGTTGCTCGGGTGATTGTCGTTTTATTTTTCAGTACTAGAATCAGTATTGAAGTATTAAGGTGGATAATCGCAATACCGACTTTTGGTACCGAAATTAGTGATATAGAACAGAGTCGAGTCATCTTGGTGTTGTATTTTAGTTTTGAAATCAGTATTGAAATATTAAGGTGGATAATCACAATACTGAATTTTAGTAGCGAAATTAGTAATATACAACTCAGTCGGGTCATCATGGTGTTGTTTTTCAGTATTAAATATTAACGTGGATAATCACAATACTGAGTTTTAGTACTGAAATTAGTGATATAGAACCGAGTCATGTGTTAGTCATGTTATTTTTGAGTACTCAAATTAATACTGAAATACTAACATGGATAATCGTAATAGTAAATTTTATGACGAAATTAGTGACATTGAAGTGAGTCGGGTGATCGACGTTTTGTTTTTCAGTACTGAAATCAGTATTGAAGTATTAAGGTGGATAATTGCAATACTGAATTTTAGTACCGAAAAGAGTGATATAGAACAGAGTCGGGTTATGTTGGTGTTGTATTTCAGTACTAAAATCAATATTGAAATATTAAAGTGGATAATCACAATACTGAATTTTAGTACCGAAATTAGTAATATACAACTCAGTCGGGTCATCGTGGTGCTGTTGTTCAGTATTGAAATATTAATGTGGTTAATCTCAATGCTATATTTTAGTACCAAAATTAGTGATATAGAATTGTGTCATGTGTTCGTCGAGCTGTTTTCAGTACTAAAATCAATACTGCAATATTAACATCGATAATTGCAGTACTGAATATTAGTAAACAAATTTGTGATATACAGCTAAGTCACTCGATCATCGTTCTGTTTTTAAGTCTTGAAATCAGTATTGAAATTAGTACCAAAGTAAGTGATATACAACTGAGTCGGGTCATCCTGGTGCGGTTTTTTAGTACTGAAATATACTAAATTTTTAGTACCAAAATTAGTGATATACAGCTGAGTCGGGTCATCCTAGTGCTGTTTTTTATTACTGAAATCAGCATTGAAATATTGACGTGAATAATTGCAATACTGAATTTTATACCGCAATTAGTGACATAGAACTGAGTCGGGTGATCATTGTTGGTGTTTAGTACTGAAATCGATAGTGTAATATTAAGGTGGATAATTGCAATACTAAGTTTTAGTATCAAAATTAGTGATATAGAACTGAGTCAGGTGTTAGTCGTGTTATATTTGAGTACTCAAATTAATACTGAAATAGTAACACGAATAATCGTAATACTAAATTTTATACCGAAAGTAGTGATCTAGAAGTGAGTCGGGTGATTGTGTGTAAGTGCATCTAGTGCCCCTTAGTGATTTTGGTGTATAGAAGACTTATAGGTTAAGGGACTAATGCGTTTGTGAGTGTACACAGGTCTATAAGTCTATGAGGAGTTTGATATTTACAGAGAAAGTTGACCCCTAAAAATGAAGTTCTTCGACTAAAGACTTTGGATTTCTGAAGACTTTCTGAAGACTTTGGAAGTGAGAAATTGGTGTGACCTTCAAGACTTGGTATTCATTCGAGGAACATGCACTGGTAGAAAAAGGGCCTGTTGTCCCGGTTCGTAAGGGCCTTTAGTCCCGGTTCCTGAACCGGGACTAAAGTGTCGGTACTAATGCCCTGTCCCTTTAGTCCCGGTTCAATCCAGAACCGGGAATGATGGGCCTCCACGTGGCCTGTGCGCGGAGCCCAGGCAGGAGACCCTTTGGTCCCGGTTGGTGGCACCAACTGGGACCAATAGGCATCCACGCATCAGCATTTCTGTGGCTGGGGTTTTTGTTTTTGTTA
>NC_041386.1:599118669-599125912 GCF_002162155.2 Triticum dicoccoides | reverse complement strand
TTGGGGGTTTTGGGGGGTTAATTTAGGTGTTTCATATATTGTGTTAGCTAGCTATAATTAATAGAGAGAAGTGTCCTCTCTTATGTCCGTGCTTGGTCGACGCTACGTACTATACATACGTATAGAGAGGACTAGACATGCTAGCTAGCTAGTAAGCAAACGAAGGAAACAGAAGATCGTCATGAACATATATGCATACAGAGAGAAGTGATATCGACCACCTCTCCTTCTTCGAGAGATTGGTCAAACAACAAGTTCTCGTATATCTATCCGACACTACTGGCTACATATATACAATAATTATCTCTTACAAATATAATTGTACGGACTCATGGTCCACATAGTATTCTCCGTCTTCAGCGATCACGTGGTCAAGAAAGAATGCCGCCAATTCCTCTTGAATTGCTCGCATGCGAGCTGTTGCTAGGAGTTCATCCCACTTCCGAAACATCTAATTTGTAGAAGGGGGTCAATACATATATATATGAATGAATGAAACTCAATACAAATGATGGTAATAAAATAAAATTGTGAATGTTGTTATTTACGTACTTCATATTGTTCGTCAGAGTACCCGCCCCGCTCACAGGTCGTGTGGCGGATGGACTCGCAGACGTAGTATCCACAGAAATCATTCCCTTGTTCCTGCCACAACCACTTTACAAGAAATAGAGGTCAATCAAACTGATAAGCAAGAATGCTAAATGGTATTGATGAAACTAGCACTTGAATCACTAGGAGATGCGCGGAACATGCTACTATAGTACTTACTTTCGGGTGTCTAAATTCCAGCTCCTTCGGCAGTCCCGGAACTTTTCTGGTGAATTTTCTCCAAACCCTGCCGGACAAAGAAAACAATTACTTGATATCAGGAAATGAACAAAGTTGCTGATATGGTGGATAATGATCGATTTAACTTACTTCTTGAGGATTTCAGTCATGTCCGCATACTCCTGGGGATCTTTTCTTTTAGAGTCCAAGACGGTTACTACTCCCTGCTCAAGCCTAATCTCTAGGAGAATATAGTGGAAACTACACACGCATGCATAACTCATCAATTACATTACTATAACCTGGACTAATATATAAGGGAAACCGAATATGCACAAGACAGTAACACTCACTTGAAGTTGTAAGGAAAGAGTATTATATCTTTGTTTTCATTTTTTTGAATGATCGTAGCAAGTTGGCCTTGGTATCTCCGGGATGATGTTCAACCTCAGTTGCATCTATGAGATATGTGTTAACGAACCCAATATCACCGATTTGTCTTTTCTTTAATTCGGCGATCTTCATTCTGCATAATATAGTGAGGATAATTATAAATACATGCAATGAAAGAGATGAGCTATATAGAGAGACTTAATGACAGAAGTAGTAGTACTTACAGACAGTAGCAGGTGATCGTTGTTTTATCGAGGGCCAATTGATTGAAAAACTGATAGAACTCCTCCAATGGAATAGGCAACAGTTCAATTCCAACGAGGTCATGCTCCGGTTTAACTCTCGCATACAAAGTACTCCTCCCCCCAGACTCTCTGCAGATTTTCAAGTACCAATCATGTAATCTTCGCATCATCGTTGTTAAAGATTTTTCATCTTTGACGAGAGGCTTCCCGTACTCGTATCTGTGTATCTGCACCTCCATGGGATCATAATGTACATCGTCGGGCAGGTAATCGTCAACATTGCCATAACCGGGCACCATCCTCGGATCGATGATGTCGCTAGGCACCTTGAGGGGGGGGGGGGCACGATTGCTTCGCTTGTTCGCCGAGCTGGGCAATTTGTTTCCCAGCTGCTCGTCGTTCTTTCAGCCTTTGATCATTGACTGTACTTCCCGACTGCTCCGCTTCGGCCCATGTCTTTGCAATAATGCGATCATAGTTGCCTTTCGGCGGAGACTTGGGTGGTTTTGCCAGGGCAGCCAGAGTGCGCTTCACTTTCACCGGATCTACCTTCTCCTTCGAAGGTGGATGTCTCTTTGCTCTCAACCCTTGAAACTAGTCATCCACTTCGGTTCGCGCGATCTTCGTGTTCTCCTCCGGGGTCCTCTCGTATGGTAACTTCTGTGGACTCTTCAGAGAAGGACCGAATCTGTATGTCCTCCCGCCTCTGGTTGTACTGCTAGACGCCGGCCGAGCAGACGAAGCGGTTGTCTTCTTTACTTGCTTATGAGGCGGAGGAGAAGGACTACGACGCGCCGGAGCAGCTGCTGGAGCGGCGGCGGTTCTCTTCCGCCCTTGCTGACGAGGCGGAGAAGGAGGAGGCTGGCTGCTCGGGCGCGCTGGCGCAGGCGGAGTACCGCCAAGCGCCGGAGAAGAAGCCGGCCGAGGGCCCTGATCGTCACTCGCCGGAGGAGGAGGCGGTGGAGGAGGCGGAGTGCCCTGACTCGCCGGAGGAGGAGGAGGAGGCGGAGGCGTCCAGTTCAGAAGGTTGATGAGCTCCTTCCGCCATAGGCATGGAGTCTTCAGAGCAGACCCCAGCCGAGTCTCCCCTTCACCGGTAGGGTGGTCAAGCTAGAGGTCCTCAAATCCCTCCGTTATTTCATCCAGCATCACCCTAGCATATCCTTCTGGAATCGGCCGGCAGTGAAAAGTTGCGCCGGGTTCAGTAGGATAAACAGAGCCAACAGCCGCCTTGACCTTCAAATTCATCCATTGCGTCATAAGGTGGCAATTTTGAGACTCCGTGATAGCATCCATGGGATAGCTGGCAGGAGCCATCAAGGCATGCTCCGGCTGAAGCAGCTCGGTGGAAGCCACGCTGCTTCTGCGCTGAGATGGCGGGGTAGCTTCGGGGGAAGCTTCGGCAGTACGTTTGCTGCGATTTGCTTCTCGTTCCTCTATCGCGTC
This sequence comes from Triticum dicoccoides, assembly GCF_002162155.2. NCBI lineage: Eukaryota > Viridiplantae > Streptophyta > Magnoliopsida > Poales > Poaceae > Triticum > Triticum dicoccoides. The sequence continues at coordinate 599,123,057 of NC_041386.1, read as the reverse complement.
TACCCTTGCTTGCAGCGCCTGCATTTGGGTCTGTTGCACTTTTTTCCTCCTCTCATGGGATATGTAACCGCCTGTGTCCGGAAACCCTACCTTCCACGGAATGGAGCCTAGCGTGCCTCGTGTCCATCTAGGGTGCTTAGGATTCCCGAGGGCCATTATGAGCTCGTCGTTCTCTCTGTCTGGAAAGAACTTCCCTTGCTGCTCTGCTTTGATATACTGCTTAAGCTTCCTGACTGGTATGTCCATTTGATCGTTCGTCCAAATGCACTTCCCTGTTACAGGGTCCAAGGTTCCGCCAGCCCCGAAGAACCAAGTCCGGCAACAGTCCGGCCAGCTAATTGTCTCTGGTTCGATCCCTTTATCAACCAGATCATTCTCAGTCTTGGCCCACTTAGGCCGGGCTACGAGGTACCCACCTGACCCCATGCGATGGTGAAGCATCTTCTTCGCAGCATTTTGCTTGTTTGTCACCGACACCTTCTTACTCTTTTCCGATGTCTTGTGGGCCACAAATGCGGGCCAGTGATCTCTGATCTTCTCATATCCGCCCTTGAATTCTGGTGTCTCATTATTTTCGACAAACTTATTCAGCTCTTTCTTCCACCTCCTGAATAGTTCTGCCATCCTCTTAAGAGCAAAAGACTTGATTAATTGCTCTTTAACTGGGTTCTCTGGATTATCCTCTGGCGCTAGGGTGAAATTTGACTTCAGCTCGGTCCAAAGATCATTTTTCTGCATATCATTGACATAAGACACCTCAGGGTCTTCTGTAGCTGGCTTAAACCATTGCTGGATGCTTATCAGGATCTTGTCCCTAACCAGAACCCCGCACTGAGCAACAAATGCGCTCTTTGTCCGGAGGGGTTCAATCGGTTGGCCGTCGGGCGCGATTGCTATGATCTCAAACTTTTCATCCGAGCTCAACTTTTTCTTCGGGCCTCGTCTCTTTACCGAAGTTATGCTCGATCCGGAGGGCTAGAAAAAAGAACAAAGACTTAATTAATATGTGTACATACCAAAACAATGAATGCATCAATCAGCTAGTCAGCACAGGCTTAACTAATATATATACCTGGCCGGACTCGGTTCGGTCACCGGAGCCGTCATCACAGTCTCCTTCTTGCACCGGCATTGGGTCACCGGAGCCGTCCTCATGTTCTTCTTCTTGCACCGGCATTAGGTCACCGTAGCCAGCTTCTTCACCCTCTCCTTCCAGACCATTGGTGTCGTTGAGAAACAACGAGATGGCATCACTTCCTTCTGCGATTATGTCCCTCAACAACGCTTCTTTTGCTTCGTCTCGGGCGGTGTCCATAGTTTCTAAAAATATTTACAACATGGCAATTATTATTCAAACATGACGGATGGATATATTAGTGCCAAACATAGAACTAGCTACCTAATCATAGTAAGAAATCATATATATTAATTAGTGGCCTCGACCCCCCCCCCCACGTGTTGAAGCTATCGGGAGGGGGTATATATTGACAATGACGACACTACATCTATATGTCCCTCGACGACCCTCGTTCCCGATAAAAAAAGAGGAAGAAGAAGAAAAAAAAGAGGAGAAGAAAGAATACAGGAGAAGAACTCCTCTATTCTTTCTTCTCCTCTTCTTTTTCTTCTTCCTCTTCTTTTTTTATCCTCTTCTTCCTCTCATGTTTGAGAGTATCGCCGAGGGGTCGGAAGGTTTCATAGTGTCAAAGGATTCAACAAAACCATGTCTTCGTCATTAGGCGAAAGTAACATGTGCATGATGGTACGAAGCTCTCCAAAGTTATTTTGGAACGGAGTCCCAGATAAGATAATTCGCTTTTTGGTACAAAGTTCAGCAACACCTTCCAAATATCATTATTTGGAAGGCCTTTGCTGAAATTCATACAAAAAGGCAAATTATCTGTGACGCCCCCGATTTGACCGTACACTAATCATACACGCAAATGTGTACAATCAAGATCAAGGACTCACGGGAAGATATCACAACACAACTCTAGACACAAATTAAAATAATACAAGCTTTATATTACAAGCCAGGGGCCTCGAAGGCTCGAATACAAGAGCTCGATCAAAGATGAGTCAGCGGAAGCAACAATATCTGAGTACAGACATAAGTTAAACAAGTTTGCCTTAAGAAGGCTAACACAAACTGGGATACAGATCGAAAGAGGCACAGGCCTCCTGCCTAGGATCCTCCTAAACTACTCCAGGTCGCCGTCAGCGGGCTGCACGTAGTAGTAGGCACCTCCCGAGTAGTAGTAGTCGTCATCAACAGTGGCGTCTGGCTCCTGGACTCCGGCATCTGGTTGCGACAACCAGAAAGAAAGGAAAGGGGGAAAAGGGGGGAGAAAGCAACCATGAGTACTCATCCAAAGTACTCGCAAGCAAGGAGCTACACTACATATGCATGGGTATCAAATGGAATAAGGGTATCATATGTGGACTGAACTGCAGAATGCCAGAATAAGAGGGGGATAACTAATCCTGTCGAAGACTACGCTTCTGGCCACCTCCATCTTGCAGCATTTAGGAGAGAGTAGATGGTAAGTTCACCAAGTAGCATCAAGTAGCATCGTATAGCATAATCCTAACCGATGATCCTCCCCTCGTCTCCTTGTGAGAGAGAGATCACCGGTTGTATCTGGCACTTGGAAGGGTGTGTTTTATTAAGTATATGGTTCTAGTTGTCATAAGGTCAAGGTACAACTCCAAGTCGTCCTGTTACCAAAGATCACGGCTATTCGAGTAGATTAACTTCCCTGCAGGGGTGCACCACATATCCCAACACGCTCGATCCCATTTGGCCGGACACACTTTCCTGGGTCATGCCCGGCCTCGGAAGATCAACACGTCGCAGCCCTACCTAGGCACAGCAGAGAGGTCAGCACGCCGATCTAAATCCTATGGCGCAGGGGTTTGGGCCCATCGCCCATTGCACACCTGCATGTTGCGTACGCGGCCGGAAGCAGAACTAGCCCCCTTAATACAAGAGCAGGCTCACGGTCCAATACGGCGCGCGACACTCAGTCACTAACGTCACGAAGGCTTCGGCTGATACCACGACGTCGAGTGCCCATAACTGTCCCCGCGTAGATGGTTAGTGCGTATAGGCCAATAGCCAGACTCAGATCAAATACCAAGATCTCGTTAAACGTGTTAAGTATCCGCGAACACCGACCAAGGCCAGGCCCACCTATCTCCTAGGTGGTCTCAACCTGCCATGTCGCTCCGCCACAAAGTAACAGTCGGGGGCCGTCGGGAACCTAGGCCCACCTCTACCGGGATGGAGCCACCTGCCTCTTCAGCCCCCATCTCCAAACAGTATCACCGGTAATGTAACAGTGTAAAGTATATAGTATATGCCCGTGATCACCTCCCGAAGTGATCACGGCCCAGTAGTATAGCATGGCAGACGGACAAGAGTGTAGGGCCACTGATGGAACACTAGCATCCTATACTAAACATTTAGGATTGTGGTTAAGGTATCAATAGTTGTAACAATAATTACAGGCTATGCATCAAAATAGGATTAACGGAAAGCAGTAACATGCTACACTACTCTAATGCAAGTAGTATAGAGAAGAGTAGGCGATATGTGGTGATCAAGGGGGGGGGCTTGCCTGGTTGCTCAAGCAAGAGAGAGGGGTCGTTAACACCGTAGTCGTACTTGGTAGCAGCGGCGTCGGTATCGATGTCTAGCGAGAGAAGAGGGGGAAGAAACAATAAATATAATGCAAACAAATGCATGACGATGCATGACATGACAAAGCGTGATGCTAGGTGTGCCCTAATGCGGTACGAGGTGGTACCGGTGAATGGGAGAAACATCCGGGAAAGTATCCCCGGTGTTTCGCGTTTTCGAACAGACGAACCGGAGGGGGGAAAGTTGCATGTTTGCTATGCTAGGGATGCGTGGCGGACGAACGGGCTGCGTATCCGGATTCGTCTTGTCGTCCTGAGCAAGTTTCATGTACAAAGTTTTTCCATCCGAGCTACGGTTTAAAATATATGATTTTCTAAAGATTTTATTAATTTCTGAAATTTATTTAATTATTTAAATTAATTCAAAATTGTGTTTATGACATCAGCATGATGTCATGCTGACGTCAGCAGTCAACAGGGTTGACTGGTCAACCTGACCAGTGGGTCCCACTGGTCAGTGACACATTTTAATTAAACAATTTAATTAACCTAATTAGTATTAATTAGGGGTGGGCCCCACTATCATTCTCTGTTAGTTAGTTAATTAACAGTAGTTAATTAGGTTAATTAATCATTAGATTAATTAATCTTAGTTAGTTAATTTAATCAGAATTAATTAAGTTAATTAAGCTAATTAATTAATTAATTTTATTTTTATTATTACTTAATTTTTTATTTTTTTAAAG
>NC_041386.1:599111039-599117931 GCF_002162155.2 Triticum dicoccoides | reverse complement strand
TTGTTTTCTATTTTTTTGTGTTTTCTTTTCTTTTATTTATTTTCCTATTCTGTTTTGTTTAATTTAGGGCATTTAAGTATATTCTAAACATGTGCTTTCTTCACTATAATTACCTATGTAATATTTGGCACCGTCCGAACATTTTTGTTTTAATGTTTGAAAACTTTGTTGTTTGCCATATTTTGAATTTGAATTTTGAACCAGTTTCGAACTAACGTGAGATTATCAACACTAACCGAGGTGACGTGGCATCATTTCCAGAGGGTTACTGTAGCTTAATTACCCAGGCGTCACAATTCTCCTCCACTACAAGAAATCTCGTCCTGAGATTTAGGAGCGGTTGTAAGGTGGAAGGGACATGGTTATGAAATTCTAACGATTCTTCTCGGTCCTAGTTGCTCTCCTCGAAGAGGTCGGTCCATTACATTGATGTCTTCATTTCTCTATTTCAGGTCATCATGATGGAGTTGTTGTCCTTCCTTCAGGATCTTCACCGTATTTACGAAATGGTAAGAAGGGAAAACTCTATAAGGACGGATTCTAACAAGATCGAGCATCAGACGGTTAACTCGGTGGAACAAGCATAAGTATCTCCTGAATTGGAATTTAAGAAGATATCAAGAGCAACGTAAGAAGGTACCATGAGAATTTTCAAACGGATAGGCATGCGTTCGATGCCTAATCAGAAGGTGAAAGGGGTTCAGAGCAATGTGAACAAGTATTGCGTCTGATACCAGAATATATCACTAGGACGGTGGCCCGTGAATTACATACGAGGCCACACACGAGGAATAACTTTAGGAACAGGGGGTGTACAGGAGAGTCGGTTTCGATCCTGTGGAACTGTGGGTTATGGGCCCACCATGTGGTTAAAATTAGGAAGGTCGGTGACATCCTGCACGATCTTGTAAGCAAGGCATGTCAAAGATTAGTCTGTCGGTCATGTCGGCAACACATCAGTACCAAGGGCGGGGGACGAAGAGAACCATCTTCCTGCTCGTTGAACGAGGCGGCCAGTAGGCAAGATTCTCGTCCATCGGTGGTTACCGGAATGCCATCAACAAAAGTAACAGGGTCTTTCTAACAGAGTGGTACAACTGCTTATACCATATAGATCATAAGAAGGTTTAAACAAACCAATGTAAAGGAAAAATGATTATCAGGTCTAAACAGAACAATGGAAAGGAAAATGTGTTTAAACACATATTTCAAGGGTATATTCTTCCCAAGGACAAGCAGAACATATTATCCATGACAGGATATAATGTAGAAAACTCTTTAGGTAAGGGAAGAAAAATTTCATGACATTACCCATACAACGGTGTTTGGATAATGGACAAAGAAAATTTAGCATTGTGCTTCAAATGCTCCTATTGTAAAATCGGAGTACCACAGACATGCTTCGAGATAGCATTGGCATGGTCTCCAGGCAAAGGTCATACTTTGGATACCCAAAGGGTCCATCAGGATGGCTCATAGAATAAGTCTTCCAATTTCCTCATGGCAGAATGGCTAACCTTGCTAAAATGGAAACTACAACAATAGGTCCTCCGGCCAGGTGTGCTAGGCACGACATCACCTTACAGGGTCATATAAAGACCAATGTTATACTCTTGGAAATTTGTTCTAACCATCATATCTGACCGAGTTTCAAATCTGATTGGGGCCATGTTACCTCAGACTTAGGATGCCTGAGAAGAAAAGGTGCGACACAAATTGACGATAAGACATTGTATGATTCTCGGTAAATGAACTATGGAAACGAGTTCCAAAACAAGAGTTCATCATTAAACCAAGGAGAGGACGAGGAGGTGGCTGATGAACTTAATGACAATTCAATGAGATTTTCAAAAGATGGTTTACCACAACAAGGAGATAGCATTGGACAGATCAAATGATATAATGAGGTATGCTCAAGGAAAACATACACCATTAAACATTGGTTGAAAAGTGCACCCAAAATATGGGCTTAGGTAGCATGATCAATGTTAGAATGGTGATTCGATAACCAATGGTCTAAGAATGAAATATCGACCATTAACTTCAAAGCAATAGGGTTGCTAGAAGTTTAAATTTACACATCACAGACCATTTGTCGGTATTCCGGTTAGAAACAACACGAGGACCAAGAAAGAATGGTGATGTTAATAAGTGTCACTTGTATCTAGAGTTCTTAAGGGTGGTGAATTTCTCACGACATTCTTGACATAAAAGATGGTAATACTCAAAGGTAAAGAACAAATTCTGGATAGCAAGGAGTTCCATAACATGTACAAGTTTGTGTTGGAGGGAAGGCAATAAAGTGGTCGATGATAACACAAATCATCGAGGGAAAGGAGGGTACTTCTCATGATGAATTCAATTGATATCTTGGAAGGGGTCAAAATGTTGATGGTGATCACGACACATTTGTCGAGAGGTTTAAAGAAGATGTAACCGATCGGCGATGACATCAAGTCAACGGAATGATGAAGCAAGAAGTTATTGAAACCATAGGTACGACACAAACTTGAAATCAAGCTTGATGTTCAAGGAGAAATTATATGATGAGGAAGTTCGACGTAAGATTAGCTCATCGTCAAAAATCGTGTGCTGAGAAGAAGGACCAGGTAGCACAATTAAAAATTTAGCACGATAATGATATAGCCGATCAGGCTAGGAATGACGTGATTGTGTACAAACTCGTAAGTAAAGAAGATTACTAAAAGTTGTTGAACCGCAGTGCGGACTCGGTTCAGTTATCGGTGTCTATGAGTGTTTAATAACTCAGAGCCCGTGAAAAAAAATGGAATCAGTGAGAATGTAGTACTTGATGAAGAACTCATAAGAAGTTATGCAGTTCTATGATAATCTCGAGATACCAGGGGGGTAATACTCGACAACAGGTCAAAGTAGAGGTTGGACTAGGGTATTGCCCTGCAGAAGACAAGTGCTTAAACTTGTCCGAGAAATGGGATCAAAGAAGAACAATATGGTCAGAAACCACGATCATAAATGATTGAACCACATATACAAGATGAACTTATAACAAGGGGGTAATTATATTTATGAGCAGCTTCCATGATAAGGTATACATCGTGTCCATGGGCATGAACACAGGGTTCAAGGTCAACTCCCACTTGTTCAACGCATAACCGTTCATTTTACTTCTCGCTTTTGATGACGTTGTAGTGTAGAAATTTTATTTAGCAAAATACCAGATGAGTATGACTCGTGAAAACTTTCGATTTCACACATAATAAGGAAGGCATAGGTTCAACCCATCGGGGTATCATGGAAACATATTCCGCAAGCTTCAATAATAAACATCACCAGCTCGAAAGTAGAGCATTGTTCAAAAGCAGATGATACAATTTACCAAAGGTATTGTATACCCATGGAAAGGCTCACAAGGTTATTCAATATGAAGGACACTGTCGGATAAAATCCAACAAAGGAACCGATGGTCCACAAGGGATCTGATGTGAGCATCGGTACTCAACCAGAGGAAGAAAATGCAAGGAGATCTGATTATAGAAACAACTGACTAATTCAAAGTTCAAATGCAAAAGACTTATGATTTCCAAACCAGGGGATCAGAAGCAACGCTCTGATCAAGGATGGATAAGTTGAGTAGGCTTAGGGGTAAAATTGACAACAATTTGATTGGTCAAGATCCAGCTCATGTTTAAAATGACGTCTGAGCCGAAAGGATGAATTCTAGGATCTGATCGAGGATTGCGAGCATTCGCAATATTTTGAATCAATGGACTCAAAATGATAGTGACAAAGGCTGCCAATAAGAGTACTATACTTATGGGATTAACCATAATGCAAGTAAGCAAGAATTTCAAGAGCAATAAGCTGCTAAGGATTTTCGGAAGATCGAATATTATTTTGAAGACCTTAGTGAACACATAAACAACCGGGGATGGGCGGATACTCGGTATGTGCAAGGAATAATCCGTAGGGGTGTCCATGTGGTTAATGAACTGCAAGGCAGTAGGCACAAAGTATTCTCGGAACAATAGAGAGAATTTTTAGGGTATCTTGTAATAACAAGATCCATGGGATTGAAAAGGCAAGTGTATGTAGTTATCAGTAATGATATAACAGTTCTAGGGAATTGCAAAAGCAACGGACACAAAGTCTCAAAAGAGTATCGGAGAGTAACTTTGAAATCTTCTGGTGCAGTAGGCGATCATTTGTGATAAGGGGCTCTCCGGGTGAAGTATTTATGAGAACCTAGAGTTAGAGTTAGCAAAACCATTTAACCCGAATAGAAGAGAAGTTAGAATCCCAGAGTATAGGTCCAGGAGTAAAAGATTCTAATACCACCCAGATGGCGACGTGGGCCTGTAAGCCGCACAGCCATGTTAGTAAAAAGTTTTTCAATGACTAGACTCGACTTCGGCCAAGGAATTGGAAAGGGGGATTCCTACAGGCAGTCGGCTCTAATACCAACTTGTGGCGCCCCCGATTTGACCGTACACTAATCATACACGCAAATGTGTACGATCAAGATCAAGGACTCACGGGAAGATATCACAACACAACTCTAGACACAAATTAAAATAATACAAGCTTTATATTACAAGCCAGGGGCCTCGAAGGCTCGAATACAAGAGCTCGATCAAATATGAGTCAGCGGAAGCAACAATATCTGAGTACGGACATAAGTTAAACAAGTTTGCCTTAAGAAGGCTAACACAAACTAGGATACAGATCGAAAGAGGCGCAGGCCTCCTGCCTGGGATCCTCCTAAACTACTCCAGGTCGCCGTCAGCGGGCTGCACGTAGTAGTAGTCGTCATCAACGGTGGCGTCTGGCTCCTGGACTCTAGCATCTGGTTGCGACAACTAGAAAGAAAGGAAAGGGGGAAAAAGGGGGAGAAAGCAACCATGAGTACTCATCCAAAGTACTCGCAAGCAAGGAGCTACACTACATATGCATGGGTATCAAATGGAATAAGGGTATCATATGTGGACTGAACTGCAGAATGCCAGAATAAGAGGGGGATAAGTAATCCTATCGAAGACTACACTTCTGGCCACCTCCATCTTGCAGCATGTAGGAGAGAGTAGATGGTAAGTTCACCAAGTAGCATCAAGTAGCATCGTATAGCATAATCCTAACCGATGATCCTCCCCTCGTCGCCCTGTGAGAGAGCGATCACCGGTTGTATCTGGCACTTGGAAGGGTGTGTTTTATTAAGTATCCGGTTCTAGTTGTCATAAGGTCAAGGTACAACTCCAAGTCGTCCTGTTACCGAAGATCACGGCTATTCAAATAGATTAACTTCCCTGCAGGGGTGCACCATATATCCCAACACGCTCGATCCCATTTGGCCAGACACACTTTCCTGGGTCATGCCCGGCCTCGGAAGATCAACACGTCGCAGCCCTACCTAGGCATAGCAGAGAGGTCAGCACGCCGGTCTAAATCCTATGGCGCAGGGGTCTGGGCCCATCGCCCATTGCACACCTACATGTTGCGTACGCGGCCGGAAGCAGAACTAGCCCCCTTAATACAAGAGCAGGCTTACGGTCCAATCCAGCGCGCGCCACTCAGTCGCTGACGTCACGAAGGCTTCGGCTGATACCACGACGTCGAGTGCCCATAACTGTCCCCGCGTAGACGGTTAGTGCGTATAGGCCAATAGCCAGACTCAGATCAAATACCAAGATCTCGTTAAACGTGTTAAGTATCTGCGAACACTGACCAGGGCCAGGCCCACCTCTCTCCTAGGTGGTCTCAACCTGCCCTGTCGCTCCGCCACAAATTAACAGTCGGGGGCCGTCGGGAACCTAGGCCCACCTCTACCGGGATGGAGCCACCTGCCCCTTCAGCCCCCATCTCCAAACAGTATCACCGGTAATGTAACAGTGTAAAGTATATAATATATGCCCGTGATCACCTCCCGAAGTGATCACGGCCCAGTAGTATAGCATGGCAGACGGACAAGAGTGTAGGGCCACTAATGGAACACTAGCATCCTATACTAAGCATTTAGGATTGTAGTTAAGGTATCAACAGTTAACAACAATGACAGGCAATGCATCAGAATAGGATTAACGGAAAGCAGTAAAATGCTACACTACTCTAATGCAAGTAGTATAGAGAAGAGTAGGCGATATCTGGTGATCAAGGGGGGGGCTTGCCTGGTTGCTCTAGCAAGAGAGAGGGGTCGTCAACACCGTAGTCGTACTTGGTAGCAGCGGCGTCGGTCTCGATGTCTAGCGAGAGAAGAGGGGGAAGAAACAATAAATATAATGCAAACAAATGCATGACGACGCATGACATGACAAAGCGTGATGCTAGGTGTGCCCTAACGCGGTACGAGGTGGTACCGGTGAAGGGGAGAAACATCCGGGAAAGTATCCCCGGTGTTTCGCGTTTTCGAACAGACGAACTGGAGGGGGGAAAGTTGCGTGTTTTCTATGCTAGGGATGCATGGTGGACGAACGGGCTGCGTATCCGGATTCATCTCGTCATCCTGAGCAACTTTCATGTACAAAGTTTTTCCATCCGAGCTACGGTTTAAAATATATAATTTTCTAAAGATTTTATTAATTTCTGAAATTTATTTAATTATTTAAATTAATTCAAAATTGTGTTTATGACATCAGCATGATGTCATGCTGATGTCAGCAGTCAACATGGTTGACTGGTCAACCTGACCAGTGGGTCCCACTGGTTAGTGACACATTTTAATTAAACAATTTAATTAACCTAATTAGTATTAATTAGGGGTGGGCCCCACTGTCATTCTCTGTTAGTTAGTTAATTAACAGTAGTTAATTAGGTTAATTAATCATTAGATTAATTAATCTTAGTTAGTTAATTTAATCAGAATTAATTAAGTTAATTAATTAATTAATTTTATTTTTATTATCACTTAATTTTTTTTTTA
>NC_041386.1:599108125-599109943 GCF_002162155.2 Triticum dicoccoides | reverse complement strand
AGTTGGCCCAGTGGGGGGGCTCCTTTCCTCTTTTTTTTAGTTTGGTTTTCTATTTTTTTTTCTTTTCTTTTATTAATTTTCCTGTTCTGTTTTGTTTAATTTAGGGCATTTAAGTATATTCTAAACATGTGCTTTCTTCACTATAATTACCTATGTAATATTTGGCACAGTCCGAACATTTTTGTTTTAATGTTTGAAAACTTTGTTGTTTGCCATATTTTGAATTTGAATTTTGAACCTGTTTCGAACTAACGTGAGATTATCAACACTAACCGAGGTGACGTGGCATCATTTCCAGAGGGTTAATGTAGCTTAATTACCCGGGCGTCACATTATTCTATCTGGGACACCATTCCAAAATAACTTTGGAGGACTTCGTCATGCCCTGGTTACTTCCGGCTAATGATGAAGCCACGAATTTCTTCAATACTTTGACACTAGGAAACCTCTCTCGACCCCTCGGCAATCCTCGACCCCTCGAACCCTCGACGACCCTGGAACCCTCGACCCCTAGACGACCCTGGAACCATCGACCCTCGATCCCTCGACCCTATAGAACCCTCAAAAAAGGAATAGCTAGAGGAGAAGATCGAAGAAAAAAAAGAAGAAAAAAAAGAGGAGAAGAAGAAAGGAATAGTGGAGAAGAAGAGAAAATAGAATATTCTATTTTCTCTTCTTCTCCACTATTCCTTTCTTCTTCTCCTCTTCTTTTCCTTCTTTTTTCTTCTTCTTATTTATTTCTCCTCTTCTTTTCCTCTCCTCTTCTTCTTTCTTTCCTCTTCTTATTTTCTTCTTTCCTATCCTCAACGACCCTGGAACCCTCGACCCCTAGATGACCCTGGAACCCTCGACCCTCGATCCCTCGACCCTATAGAACCCTCGAACCCTCGACCCTGAAACCCTCGACCCTTGACCCCTTAACGACCCTCGACCCTCGATCCTAGTTTCCGACCCTCGACCCTCTACCCTAGTTCCTGACCCTCGACCCCTCGGCGATCCTCGACACCCTCGTTCCCGATAAAAATTAAGAAGAAGAAGAAGAAGAAGAAAGAGAAGAAGAAGAAAGGAATAGCTAGAGGAGAAGATCGAAGAAAAAAAGAAGAAGAAAAAGAGGAGAAGAAGAAAGGAATAGTGCATTTTTGACATAAATTTTTTTCACATAAATTTTTGACATATTTAGCACATTCTAAATTTTCCTAACTCTTTTACAACCACAAAAATTACTCCAACTTCATGACAGTACCCACACTCCATTTCACCAAAAACCTTCTGATCCATAGTTTAAATTTTTTAAATTTCATTCAAATGAAATTTGAACCAGATTCAAATTCCTTGCTGAAAACCTATTCTAAACCAATCAAAAAATTCTGAAATTTTGCCATCACCTTTGTCTTGCATCAGTACCTCACCACAAAAAATATCATAAATCCTAAAAATGCCCAAAGCCATCTAGCATTTGATCAAACACCCTCTATATGCACTATTCATATCTGTAAAAAAATTCAGAAATTTCAAAAAAGTTTGCTGCTGCTCCACTCCTTCTCCTCTCCTCTCCTTCTCCTCTCCTTCTGCTCTTCAATGCGTCGGGGCCGGCGGCGACCATGGAGCAGGGGCAGAGAGCAAGGGCCGCACTCGATCGGGACCATGGGAAAGGGGGGCTCACTTCGAGGGGGGCGGCGATGGCAGGAGTCCGGCGACGAGGACGGCGGGCTCGGGGCGGCACGCGGTGACGGGGACGGCGCGCGGCCGGCGACAGGGACGAGGAGGGGTGGGCTCGGGGAGGCACGCAGCGACGGGGACGACGAGGACGGTGGGCTC
>NC_041386.1:599106941-599107631 GCF_002162155.2 Triticum dicoccoides | reverse complement strand
AAAGGGGGGCATTGGTCATGGTTGGTGCCACGAACCATGACCAATGCCCCCTTTAGTCCCGGTTGGTGCCACCAACCAGGACCAATGGCCTTGTGCTGCCCCGCGCCCAAAAGATTAGTCCCACCTCGCTAGTTGAGAGGGCTCGGGAGTGGTTTATAAGCGCTGCTGCGCCCACCCTCCCGAGCTCCTCTCAATTGCAGGCTTTCGGGCCTAATCTGTCACTGCAATGCCTGTGGGCCTACTGGGCCTGCTGCGAGCCTGAATCCTGGCCCATGGTAGGGTTTCTAGTCGTATTCAGGCCGTGGTGGCCTAGTATGTGGCATTTTTTTTGTTTTTTTGTTGCTTTATTTATTTTCTTTTGTTTTTTGCTTTATTTTTTAATTCTTTATGCTTTTAGTTTTAGAAAAATTATAAACTTTTTGTTAATGCCATTAGTTTTCAAATTTGAAAATATTTTTTTAGTTTTTTTGTTTTCTTTGTTGCTTTATTTATTTTATTTTGTGATTAACTTTACTACAAAAATAGTTTTTTCCTGTTTTTTTGATTTGTTTTTTGCATTATTTATTTTCTTTTGTTTTTTGCTTTAATTTTTAATTTTGTTTCCTTTTAGTTTAGCAAAATTATAAACTTTCTGTTAGTGCCATTAGTTTTAGAAAAATTATAAACTTTCTGTTAGTGCCATTAGTTTTC
>NC_041386.1:599070495-599106537 GCF_002162155.2 Triticum dicoccoides | reverse complement strand
CTTTTTTAGTTTTTTTTTGTTTTCTTTGTTGCTTTACTTATTTTATTTTGTGATTAACTTTACTATAAAAATAGTTTTTTCCTGTTTTTTTGATTTGTTTTTTGCATTATTTATTTTCTTTTGTTTTTTGCTTTAATTTTTAGTTCTGTTTGCTTTTAGGTTAGCAAAATTATAAACTTTCTGTTAGTGCCATTAGTTTTAGAAAAATTATAAACTTTCTGTTAGTGCCATTAGTTTTCAAATTTGAATAGTTAAAATTTGAATTCTTTGAAAATTGTTTGAATCACAAGTTTGTGATTAACTTACTAAAAAAATGAGAGTAGATGCGCTTATAGAGAAAATTCAACCTAAATTCCTAGTAAATTTCTATGAATTTCAGAGAAATTCACTATGAATTTAGGTTAAACTTTTCTCTATTAGGGCATCTATTTTCACTTTGAGAGGAGCTCAACAAGGCAGAGAGGGAAGGGCTTATAAACCGGTGTGAGCCCCCTTCGGTTGGCGAGGTGGGACTAAACTCGGCCCGCAACGAGGACCAACCCTTTAGTCCCGGTTTGTGGCACAAACCGGGACTAATGGTCATGGGCCAGGGGCAAGGAGCAAAATTATAAACTTTTTGTTAGTGCCATTAGTTTTAGAAAGTTGAAAGTTGAAAGTTGGCATGGGCCAGGGACTAATGGTCATGGTATTACGAGGGCCGAACCATAAGACATGAAAGCATTTCAAATGAACTCTGAAAAAGTTGAAAGTTGGGATGGTATCATAATTTCACCCACATAGCACGTGCATGTACAAAACGGACAATGGTAGCATGTTCGTGTGTTACAAAGTTGCGGGAGAAAGTCTTCACTTTTTCTTCGCTTGTGTTATTTGCTTATTGCGCCGTAACCGTGGATAATCTTCATTGTTTATCAGGATGCTTTGGTCAGCCTTGACATTGAAGGGAGGAATTTCATGAAACTTTTCATAATCTTCAGACATGTCTGTCTTGCCTTCCGCTCCCAGGATGTCCCTTTTTCCTGAAAGAACTATGTGGCGCTTTGGCTCATCGTATGATGTATTCGCTTCCTTATCTTTTCTTTTTCTCGGTTTGGTAGACATGTCCTTCACATAGATAACCTGTGCCACATCATTGGCTAGGACGAACGGTTCGTTAGTGTACCCAAGATTTTTCAGATCCACTGTTGTCATTTCGTACTATGGGTCTACCTGTACCCCGCCGCCTAACAGATTGACCCATTTGCACTTAAACAAAGGGACCTTAAAATCAGGTCCATAGTCAAGTTCCCATATGTCCACTATGTAACCATAATATGTATCATTTCCGCTCTCGGTTGCTGCATCAAAGCGGACACCGCTGTTTTGGTTGGTGCTCTTTTGATCTTGAGCGATCGTGTAAAATGTATTCCCATTTATCTCGTATCCTTTGTAAGTCAATACAGTCAAAGATGGTCCCCTGGACAAGTACAACTCATCACAAACAGTGTTGTCACCTCTGAGACGTGTTTCCAACCAACTGCTGAAAGTCCTGATGTGGTCACATGTAATCCATTCGTCGCACTGCTCCGGGTGTTTGGAGCGCAGACTGTTCTTGTGTTCATCGACATACGGGGTCACCAAGGTAGAGTTCTGTAGAACTGTGTAGTGTGCTTGAGACCAAGAATATCCGTCCCTGCATATTATTGAATCTCTTCCAAGAGTGCCTTTTCCAGTCAGTCTCCCCTCATACCACGATTAGGGAGACCTATCTTGTTAAGGCCAGGAATGAAGTCAACACAAAACCCGATAACATCCTCTGTTTGATGGCCCATGGAGATGCTTCCTTCTGGCCTAGGGCGATTACAGACATATTTCTTTAGGACTCTCATGAACCTCTCAAAGGGGAACATATTGTGTAAAAATACGGGCCCCAAGATGACAATCTCGTCGACTAGATGGACTAGGACGTGCGTCATGATATTGAAGAAGGATGGTGGGAACACCAGCTCGAAACTGACAAGACATTGCGCCACATCACTCCTTAGCCTTGGTACGATTTCTGGGTCGATCACCTTCTGAGAGATTGCATTGAGGAATGCACATAGCTTCACAATGGCTAATCGGACGTTTTCTGGTAGAAGCCCCCTCAATGCAACCGGAAGCAGTTGCGTCATAATCACATGGGAGTCATGAGACTTTAGGTTCTGAAACTTTTTCTCTGGCATATTTATTATTCCTTTTATATTCGACGAGAAGCCAGTCGTGACCTTCATACTGAGCTAGCATTCAAAGAAGATTTCTTTCTCTTCTTTCGTAAGAGCGTAGCTGGCAGGACCTTTATACTGCTTCGGAGGCATGCCGTCTTTTTCGTGCATACGTTGTAGGTCCTCCCGTGCCTCAGGTGTATCTTTTGTCTTCCCATACATGCCCAAGAAGCCTAGCAGGTTCACGCAAAAGTTCTTCATCACGTGCATCACGTCGATTGAGGAGCGGAACTCTAGGTCTTTCTAGTAGGGTAGGTCCCAAAATATAGATTTCTTCTTCCACATGGGTGCGTGTCCCTCAGCGTCATTCGGAACAGCTAGTCCACCGGGACCCTTTCCAAAGATTACGTAGTGTAAATCATTGACCATAGCAAGCACGTGATCACCAGTGCGCATGGCGGGCTTCTTCTAGTGATCTGCCTCGCCTTTAAAATGCTTGCCTTTCTTTCGACATTGATGGTTGGTCGGAAGAAATCGACGATGGCCCAGGTACACATTCTTCCTGCATTTGTCCAGGTATATACTTCCAGTGTCATCTAAACAGTGCGTGCATGTGTGGTATCCTTTGTTTGTCTGTCCTAAAAGGTTACTGAGAGCGGGCCAATCGTTGATGGTCACGAACAGCGACGCCTTAAGGTTAAATTCCTCCTGTCTGTGCTCATCCCACGTACATACACCGTTTTCATTCCACAGCTGTAAAAGTTCTTCAACTAATGGCCTTAGGTACACATCAATTTCGTTGCCGGGTTGCTTAGGGCCTTGGATGAGAACTGGCATCATAATGAACTTCCGCTTCATGCACATCCAAGGAGGAAGGTTATGCATACATAGAGTCACGGGCCAGGTGCTATGATTGCTGCTCTGCTCCCCGAAAGGATTAATGCCATCCGCGCTTAAAGCAAACCATACATTCCTTGGGTCCTTCGCAAACTCATCCCAGTACTTTCTCTCGATTTTTCTCCACTGCGACCCGTCAGCGGGTGCTCTCAACTTCGCATCTTTCTTTCGGTTCTCACTGTGCCATCGCATCAACTTGGCATGCTCTTCGTTTTTAACAGACGTTTCAACCATGGTATTATAGGAGCATACCACATCACCTTCGCAGGAACCCTCTTCCTGGGGGGCTCGCCATCAACATCACCAGGGTCATCTCGTCTGATCTTATATCGCAATGCACCGCATACCGGGCATGCGTTCAGATCCTTGTATGCACCGCGGTAGAGGATGCAGTCATTAGGGCATGCATGTATCTTCTCCACCTCCAATCCTAGAGGACATACGACCTTCTTTGTTGCGTATGTACTGTCGGGCAATTCGTTATCCTTTGGAAGCTTCTTCTTCAATATTTTCAGTAGCTTCTCAAATCCTTTGTCAGCCACAGCATTCTCTGCCTTCCACTGCAGCAATTCCAGTACGGTACCGAGCTTTGTGTTGCCATCTTCGCAATTGGGGTATTACCCTTTTTTGTGATCCTCTAACATGCGATCAAACTTCAGCTTCTCCTTTTGACTAATGCATTGCGTCCTTGCATCGACAATGACCTAGCGGAGATCATCATCATCGGGCACATCGTCTGGTTCCTCTTGATCTTCACCAGCTCCCCCCGTTGCAGCATCACCGTATTCAGGGGGCACATAGTTGTCATCGTAGTCTTCTTCTTCACCGTCTTCCATCATAACCCCTATTTCTCCGTGCCTCGTCCAAACATTATAGTGTGGCATGAAACCCTTGTAAAGCAGGTGGGAGTGAAGGATTTTCCGGTTAGAGTAAGACCTCGTATTCCCACATTCAGTGCATGGACAACACATAAAACCATTCTGCTTGTTTGCCTCAGCCGCATCGAGAAACTCATGCACGCCCTTAATGTACTCGCGGGTGTGTCTGTCACCGTACATCCATTGCCGGTTCATCTGTCTGCATTATATATAATTAAGTGTCCAAATTAATAGAAGTTCATCATCACATTAAAACCAAAGTGCATACATAGTTCTCATCTAACAACATATAGCTCCCCAGAGCATCTAATTAATTAAACAATACATTGAAACTATGTAAAACATTTCAATGCGAAAACAAATGCGATCATAATTGCAACCTAGGTAACAATTGATCCAACGGCATAATGATACCAAGCCTCGGTATGAATGGCATATTTTCTAATCTTTCTAATCTTCAAGCGCATTGCATCCATCTTGATCTTGTGATCATCGACGACATCCGCAACATGCAACTCCAATATCATCTTCTCCTCCTCATTTTTTTTTTATTTTTTCCTTCAATAAATTGTTTTCTTCTTCAACTAAATTTAACCTCTCGACAATAGGGTCGGTTGGCATTTCTGATTCACATACATCCTAGATAATGAAAATCTATGTCACGTTGGTCGGCATAATTTTCATAAACAATAAATGAACCAATAGTTATAAAGATAATATACATACCACATCCGAATCATAGACAGGACGAGGGCCGATGGGGGCGGATACCAAAACCATCGCACTATATAAGATGCAATAATAAATGTAAGAAAATGATACAAGTATCTATCTAAACATACAAGTAAGAATATTTTTCCTTTCAGAAAGAAGATAAGAACAAGAGGCTCACCACGGTGGTGTCGGTGATGAGATCGGCGCGGATGATCGACGGCGGTGAAGACGGGGATGGGGCGTGACGGACCGCTAAATCTAGACAAATCTCGAGGGAAATGGAGCTTGGAGGTCGAGCTTTGAGAGGAGAAAGCTTAAGTAGTGTGGCTCGGGCATTCCATCGAACACCTCATGTGCATAGGAGGTGAGCTAGAGCACCACAAAGCCCTCTCCCCCTCGGCCAGAGAAAAACAGAGCACTGGGGTGCTCTACTCGCGAGCAAGGGGTATATATAGGCACCTCATTGGTCCCGGTTGGTGACATGAGCCAGGACTAAAGGGGAGCCTTTGGTCCCGGTTCAAGCCACCAACTGGGACCAATGGTGGTGGGCTAGGAACGAGGCCCATTGGTCCCGGTTCATCCCACCAACCGGGACCAAAAGGTCCAGATGAACCGGGACCAATGGCCCACGTGGCCCGGCCGGCCCCCTGGGCTCACGAACCGGGACCAATGCCCACATTGGTCCCGGTTAAGGACTGAACCGGGACTAATGGGCTGACCCGGCCTGGACCAAAGCCCTGTTTTCTACTAGTGATGAAGCGTGAAGACTTTTGTTTTCGTAGTTTCATTTTCTCTTTCTTGAGTCATAGGAAACACCATACTGTTAAAGGGGGTCGAGGAAATACTAAGGAAAAATTTCCATATGATGCTCAACTCAAATCCTACACCTACCAATCCCTTCGAGTGAAGCCATTGGAAATGTCATACAGTTCAGTCATATTCTTCAGTGACAGAGACGAAGTTCTTCTGGTCTCTGAGGAATTTGTTCTGACTGAGGAGTTAGGAATTCGCCAGTGCGGATTGCCTACATAGTGAGGAACATGATAGCCCTGAGGATTTCGCCACTCAAAATTTCGACCATTGTTGTGCTATGCGCCAGCTGTCCCAAAATATCTATCCACCTAACGGTCTTATCATTGAAGGGCATTTATGTCTTATCATGTCGGGCTGCTCCCTAGGCTATAAATAGCCACCCCCTACAACCACTAGCTGGTTGGCTGCTCAGAGAGAAACTGACACTTGTCATTTGAGAGCAACCCATCCTCCGAGGACTTTGAGCGAAAATCATCAAGTGAGGAAAACCCAAACCCAAACACCTACAAACCCCAAGTGATTGAGCATCACTGAAGAGATTGATCCTGCGTGGATCCGACGCTTGTTACCTTTGAAGACTGTGCTTCTTCCAGATGGTTAGGCGTCATGGTCTAGAGCATCCAAGAGGAATTGTGGATCGCCGAGTGACAAAGTTTGTGAAGGTTCGGAAGTCACCTGAAGACTTACCACGAGTGATTGGGTGAGGTCTGTGTGACCTTAGCTCAAGTGGAATACGGTGAGGACTGAGTGTCCTGAGCTGCGTGTTCAGGACTAGGTGTCCGAGACTGTGTGTCCTTAGGTTTAAATACCTAGCCGCCCTAACCAGACGTACAACTGAGACAACAGTTGGAACTGGTCTACCAAATCATTGTCTTCACCAAGCTTACTGGTTCTATTTCCTCAACTCTTTCATTTCCTCATAACTGTGTTGTGTGCATGTTCATATCTGTGCTTGAAGACTTTGACTGAAGATTTTCTCAATTTCCTCAGTTCAATTTCCTCAGTTCAATTTCCTCAGTTCAATTTCTTCAGTATGTTTGTCTTCATCCTGTGTTATCATGTGCTTACGCTTTCTGTACTCTGTGCCTGTCTTCATTTCATCATGATGACAATGGTTGTGTTCTGTTATGTTTACTTTTGAATAGTTATTCCGCTGGTAGTAGTTCTTCGCTAAGGAATTTCCTCACCTGCAAATTCCTCAGTGAAGAATTCATAAAAATCGACTATTCAGCCCCCCCCCCTCTAGTCGATATAATGCACTTTCATTGTCGTTTTATTTTTCAGTACTACAATCAATATTGAAGTATTAAGGTGGATAATCGCAATATCGAATTTTAGTACCGAAATTAGTGATATAGAACAGAGTCGGGTCATCTTGGTGCTGTATTTCAGTACTGAAATCAGTATTGAAATATTAAGGTGGATAATCACAATACTGAATTTTAGTAGCGAAATTAGTAATATACAACTCAGTCGGGTCATCGTGGTGTTGTTTTTCCGTATTAAATATTAACGTGGATAATCACAATACTGAGATTTAGTACGTAAATTAGTGATATAGAACCGAGTCATGTGTTAGTCATGCTATTTTCGAGTACTCAAATTAATACTGAAATACTAACACGGATAATCGCAATAGTAAATTTTATGCCGAAATGAGTCGGGTGATCGTCCTTTTGTTTTTCAGTACTGAGATCAATATAGAAGTATTAAGGTGGATAATCGCAATACTGAATTTTAGTACTGAAATGAGTGATATAGAACAAAGTCGGGTCATCTTGGTGCTGTATTTCAGTATTAAAATCAATATTGAAATATTAAGGTGGATAATCACAACAGTGACATCATGAGCCGTGCTATGCGTAGATGCAGGTTGTGATCTAGAATACATAGAGATGTGTGGGTGTTGCACAATATAATTTGTAGTAGATGAGTTCTATTACTAAAAATTATTTGGGCCGGTAGCAGATGAAATCTGTTACTCGATGTTCTTATTGCTTCCCTGGAATTTGCATATTTCTGATCTTGATAACGGCATGGTGGATTTTCAATGTTCTAGCAATCCGTGATCCTAATTGATCAACGAAGTTCTAACAGTTCGTTGAAATCCACCATAGTTAGAAAGAAAGATGAAATTTCGCAGACAAAAGGGCAATGCAGATATGATCTGCACGGGGGTCATGCATATGACGAAGTTCAATATGGGGCTTAAGATTTTATTATCTCGTGTTTCATACACCCCGCAAAGTTAATCTAGCGACTTGAATTAACATACTTGATGATGTACGTTGGTAGCTTCGGTTTGTTTCGAAACCTTAGAAGCCACGAAAAACAAGTTTTTGCATGAACCGATTAGAGGCATCTAACTTGGTTTTGCAGGAGGGTTTGCATGTGCATGTGATGTGGTATAGAAATGCTCACAATAATCTGATTATGTATGAGATGACTATATGATGTAATTAACATGACCTGCATGTCATGATTCGGCATGATGGCTGGAGCCATATGATTGCACTTTAATGACCTGCGTGTCAACCTTAAGTAATGCATTTATTTTATCCGCTATGGAGATAGCGATATTATCTGGTGCATCAACAAGGTGGTGGCAATCTTCGTGAAGGTGAACACCGACGCGAATGCCGAAGACGAAGAAATACTTGACTTCTCCGTCAGAAGAGGCTATACCATATCATGCTATTATGAATTTCCTGAGATGTTTATCCCTCTTGATGCACCCTTCTTGATTGCACGGTAGTCACTTTTATTAGGGTGATCTCTCAAAAAAATATCAAGTAGTTAGTGTTCTCCCAAGTGTAGCACCATCACGGCACCTAACTTTTCGGGGTATCGTGGGATCTCCCTGGGTACAAATGATTAGGGATCTTGTCTTGATGTTCTGGAAGGATCTCCCTGAGCTCGGAACACGCCCATCGAAAGATGAACAAGAGTCACATAGAGATGTGATCGGCAAGTTTGCCTACCGATTGAATTTCGTGCCATCAGTGTTCATCTCGTTCAATGGCGTTGAATGTATATGCGGGTCTTGTGTCACTCATAATCAATTTTGAGAGATATTGATTTGAGTGGGAGCACACTGTTGAATTAACATGTTTGATTCTCATTGAAATTAATTATGAACACTGTCTAAGTGTTTTTTGCAAAATAGTTGTAGAATAATGGCTCTCATTTCCACCTTCCGTGTTAAAATTGAATAGCTGTTAAATATCTGGTTAAAACTTTATGATTGGTAACGTAATGTGAGGATTGTCCTCAAAAGTGCCGAGAAGGACTTTGTCCTATCGCAGTATACTGCCGCTAAATGTAATGGATGATGAGACTCTCGTCCTTCGATCCAGAAGCTAGAATTCCAATACGGTCAAGTGCAATATGTTTGCTTCCATGAAACCCGAACTTAATGTGAGGATTGTCCTCAAAAGTGCCGAGAAGGACTTTGTCCTATCGCAGTATACTACCGCTAAATGGAATGGATGATGAGACTCTCGTCCTTTGATCCAGAAGCTAGAATTCCAATACGGTCAAGTGCAATATGTTTGCTTCCATGAAACCCGAACTTTGAAAGTTTTGGGATAGTTATGTGATATTCATGGAACTGAAAATTATTTTTCAGATACAAACAAAGGCTGAAAGATATGAAATATCCAAAGCAATGTTTGTTTGCAAATTATTAGTAAAGTGTTTACTATGCATTAGAATTGTAAGAGAGGGATCCAGAAGAACGCCTGTCATATGATGAAAGGTGAATAAAACAACAACTTAAAGAGAAAGGAAGTGTCCAAAGGGTGTTAGTATACTTACACTCCTAGGAAGTCCGGGGCTAACGTCACTCTTAAGTTGGGTGCTTCTTTTGCGAGTAGGAAATACTAAAAGTTAAACTGTTAGAAGTATAAAGGCAGAAAGAAAGATGACTGGAATATCCAGCTCATGTATGAATGTCATACAAGTTTTTGATGTATAGAAGGCTGGTCAAAGATATAGTTCTTGGGAGTTATGGTTAAACATGTTAATCACTAATTCTAGGGTATTGTGAGTTAATCACAAAGATACCCGCTCGATTGCATTTTGTTGCAACTCGATGTAAGAACTACTATGGCCTAAAAGATTGGCCAGGAATGAGGTTTTAATACATGTTGGGAACATAGTAAAAGTTACTATACCTTCCATCAGTGTATTACCTATGTACTTTCTTTCATAATTCATTTTAGAGTTTCACACACTCTAGCCCTTTGCATAAGGTATCTTGCAAGAAGGTTGTTCATAAGAGAACTTTTGATGTTTAGTATTATGAATAAACATAAGGGCCATACTTTCATTATGAATGAGATGTATGTTATGAATAATGATAGTAATATATTGCCTCTATGTTTACTTTCATAATTCATTTTAGAGTTCCTTACACTCTAGCCCATTGCACAATGTTTATTGCAAAAGGGTTGTTCATAAAAGAACAATTATTGTTCAATATTATGAATAACATGAAGGGCCATGCTTCCATCCAAGATGGGATATATGTTATGAATATTGATGGTAAAATGATACATCCATAACACTGATGCTAAATGTCGCAAGACTATGAGAATACCACACATGTGTGGCACTGCATTTGGTCACATTGGAGAAACCCGCATGGAAAAATTCCATTATGATGGATTTTGAAGTCATTTGATTTTGAATCATCTGGCACTTGCAACTTTTCTCTGAAAAGTGAAGTGACTGAAATACCGTTCACGGGCCATAAGGAACGAGCAACAAACTTATTGGTGATCATACATTTTGATGTGTGTAGTTCAATAAATGTTGTTGCAAGTAGTGGATTTGTATATCTTCATAAATGACTCAAGTAGATATATGGATATTTGCTTGATGAGACGTAAGTCTGGATCTTTTGAAATCATTCGAAAGGTTTTCAAAAATGAAGTAGAAGTTATTGTAACAAGGAAATTATGTTTCTGCAATTCTATTGCAGAAAGGAATATTTGAGTTACAAGTTTAGCGGATGTCTGATGAGTTGTGAAAAGATTTTCATAACTTACAACTCCCTGAACACCACTATGAGTGGAATGTCTTGAAGATGTAATCAAACCATTTATGACATGGTAAGATCAAAGATGACATAAATAAATTTGTCATTATCACTTTTAGAGAGTAATGCTTTAGAGACTGCGGCTTTTACACTGAAAAGAGCTCCATCAGGTTTGTTAAAATGACGGCATGGTATGGTACGCCCAACCATGTTATATCTTTTCTTAACATTTGGAATATGGGGCTTGTATAAAAGGTTACAAACCTATTCCAAATCAGACAAGTGCTACTTTGTAAGTTGTCCCAAGTCATTGGGTACTCCCCCACCAATATACCGAGGCAAAGGATTTTTGCCACAAAACGGTATGCTTTTAAAGAGAATAGTTCTTACAAAAGGGTAAGTGGGAGGACAGCGCAACTCGACGAGATAACAAGTATCTTCATCATCAGGTCAAAGGAAAGGAACCTTGGAAGTAATTCCAGAGTTTCCTACTGCGACTGATACGGAAGCCTCTACATTACATGTATGGACTTCGGTCGATCTTGTAGCTGAACAACATAGGCAAAAGCTCATGCAAACCTCTCAGGTGCGCAAACGAGATATTGTTGTTAGACAACAGTATACCTATGATACACAAGGAAGCGTTGATGGGCCCTAACTCCGGAATTGGCTGAATGCCAATATAATCCGAGATAGTTTCCATAAATGATTCAAGATTTAAATCTTGATAAACCCTCCGAAAGACTTGGAGTCTAACGGATTGTAATGGGACTATAAACTGATATGGATAAAAATGTTTTATCCATTAAGCTCGACTTGTTGCAATAACAAGTTCAAGGAGTTGACTACAATGAGATTGTCTCACCGTAGCAATGCTTAAAGTCAGTTCGGGTTTAACTAGCAATTAATACATATTTCAAAACGTGAGATATGAAACATGGATGACAAAAGAATTTCCATGAAATGAAATTACAACCCAGGACTTGTATGTGATACATTCCAAAGTATTTTGTCGGTCCAAAGGATGCTAGTAAGTATGCTAGCCTCAGAGTTCCAGCAATGGACAGAAGAGAGCAAAATGGAGTTGGAATCTTCGTTTTTTATGGAATGGTCAAAGGGATTTGACTTCATCAATGGGTAACGAAGATGCTTGTGGTTTCAAGAAAGTAAGTGGGAGCATAATAATAATTCTGAAAACCTTGTGTGCTTGACACATTGTTAATTGGAAATAAATTTCTTGACACAAATTAGGACTTCATTTGAAAATAGTTTTTCGATGAAGTGCTTGGGCTAAATAGCCTTGATATTAGGCATAATGATCTATGGAGATAGATTTACCTAATAGGGCTGAGAAAAATTACATATTGACAAGATGCTAAAACCGTTTAGCACTAAGAACGACAAGGAGTGATTCTTGCCGAAGTCACATGGAAAGAGTTTTTGCAAGAATCAGTGTCCCAAAACACTGATGAGCAAAATACATGATGGAGATTCTACACACTCTTGTGTTTGGATTAATCATGTATTCCATGGTATGTAAAACAACCAGATATCTCCAATACTCCCAAGATGTTGCGAGTATAGATACCAAAGTGATCAAAAGTACTGATCATGGGACAATAGTGAAAAAGGATCATTGAGTACTAAAGTAGCACTGATGACATGTTTTCTCGCAAGTGGAGATCATGAAGAGTTCGTTGTAAAAGGTTACATCGATACAATATTCATCATTTCTCCATGCAATTTTCGATTTAAATTGAGGATTTTGTGTAACACACAATATAGTGGTGCAGTTAGTTGGAAATTGTTCCAAACAAGTTACTGTGGCAAATTCTATAACAAAGGCGAAGTATGTTGCCGCTTTAGAAGAGACAAAGACAAAGATGTTGAATCATATAGTTCATTCATGAACTTAGTATGGTTCCAAGAAGGCTTTGGTCAATGTGACACTATTGCAGATAGCTGCTCCATAACTCAGTCTAAGAATCAGGTTTCAACCAATGATTCATATATATACAAAGCCAAGTCCGCACAAAATATGAATTTTGTGAAAGCATGAAAACATGAGGATATGCAGTACACATGGAGTTGAAGTTGTCAGATCCGATGGACATCAGGCTATACCACATGCGAAGCATTTTTTACACCAGTATGCCATAGGTGTAAAGTGCATTAGCATTAACTAGATTATTGACTCTAGTGCAAGTGGGAGTCTATAGGAGATATGCCCTAGAGGCAATAATAAATTATATTATTTATCTCCAAGTTCATAATTATGTTTATGTTCCATGCTATAACTTCTATGGTTCTCGAGTCTGCAATAACACGAGGCTCGGAGGAAGACTCATATGCACATGTGGAATAATAAACGGTAAGAAGTATTGTTAGTCTGGCCTCTAAGACTAGCTCAAGTGTTGCATGATGGTTCTATTTTCCTGGTCATGGGCATGTCTATGCCAACAACTTTGAGGGCACAATGTTAAGAGAACATTTGTGTTGAATCGACTCGGATTGATGTTATGCTATGAGATTCATTCATCACAAGTTAATGGCACATAACACAGAGATGGTTAATGTTTGCATGATTCCTTGGACCATGAGAGCATCGAGTTTCTTCATGCTTACTTCATGAACTTTGGGGTTTTTTAAACGTCATCCGTAAATGGGTGGCTATTACGGCGGCTTACGGGTTCATGGAAAAGTATGTCAAGTAACTTGATAGCTCAAGATTGGGATTTGCTCCTCCGATGATGGAGAGATATCTCTAGGCCCTCTCAGTGTTACGGTATACATCATCGTCTGGCCAGACACTTTGTGATTTGATCACGGGGATGCCGGAACACGGGAGCAAGAAAAGAGAACAATACCGGTAACGAGGTAACTGGCATAGTGGACAAGTTGTTGATACAGGGATGCCAACATGTATCACCTCAGGTATTTGTAACATATCACGAAGCAACAGGAATAGAACACGGCAACTGGAGGTTCGCTCGAATATTCATTCGTGTGGGTACAGGGGTCAATATGGGTGTCCACGGCTCCGATGTTGATCATTGATCGGAAAGTGTTCCGGTCATGTCTATGCTTCACCGAACCTATAGGGTCACACGATTAAGGGTCATCTATCTGCTGAATACTATACAGAGAGTTTGAGAGAAAATCACCGAAAAAGTTTCGGACACCGAAATGTTTCGGCCAGCTGAAAAGTTCCGCAAAGAGAGGTCATCGGATGAGTTTCGGTGAAACCGAAAGTTGTTTCGGGATATACTATTAAGTCAAATTGGTTTTGACACATGCTTGATAATTCTTGGAGGGTGCCAGAGCCATTCTGGAAACTTTCTGGAATTTTCCGGGATAAAAGCTGGAATTGTTCTGGAGCTGTCGGTACCGGTTTGGTTGCTTTTCGCAGATGAAATTCACTAATCTGAAATTGTTTCGGAATGAATCCAAAATCATTTTAGTGGGTACTGGAATGATTCTAAGACCCACAGAATTTTTTTTGGATTTAATGGACGCAAAAAATTGTCTTCATGAATAGTGAAAATGCATTCTTGTTTGCTTTTCGCAGATGAAATTCACTAAACAAAAATTGGTTCAGAACGCAATGAAAATTATTTTAGTGGGTATTGGAAATGTTATGAGCCCACATAAATATTTTCTGTTCGAATGGACGCTGAAAAATGTGGTCGTGAACAGTGAAAGTGCTTTTTGCTTGGCTTCTTGGAGAAGTCACCTTGAGGGCCTTTTGGTATTATCCCCTTTGGCTTCTTGGAGAAGCCACCCTTGGGCTTGGCCTATAGATAGGGGTGGAGGGGGCTGCATAAAGACACACTCTTTCTCTCATACAAATGCCATGCATGATCTGGCTCTCTCTCTCCCTCCCAGCAAAATAGTTTCGTAGAGCCGAAAGGATGTCTAGGTTCTGGTAGGAACTAGTTTTGGACGGCGAAGCCCTGCCGGATAGATGACACCATATGTGTGCAACCCCGTAGAGAGGTCGTAATTTCGATCCTTTTGCCCGAGGGGCTGTTTTGAGAGTGCCTCCCGAAGGGCTGTCCAAGTGACTGTCCGAGTTCTGTGAGTCCTCCCGAAGGGCTGTCCGAGTGATCGTCCGAGTTTTGACGGTCCTCCCGAAGGGCTGTCCACGACACCGTCCGCGGGACTGTCCGACCGCCTCCCAGAGGGCTGTCTGTGGGGCGGATGAGGGTATACATCCTCGCGGTTGGGAGGTTGTAAATCCTAGCTACGGGGATCTGCACCGCCGTTCGTCATCGACTCTACTTCCGCTGCGCTACGAGTCGGTAACGAAAAAGGATCAAACCATGTGTGCAGTCTCCATAGTGGTCCTGGGCCGGTGCGTAGGTCGGAAATTTTTTGTTTTCTGCTGCGTTACCCTACATCCCACTCATCATGCAATTTTCTAGGAATTGACACTTCTAATTCCAAGTTTTCTTCAGAAGCTTTCATCGTAGCATCAATAATATGTTTCTAAAAGCTTTATTTTTTTCATAAGCATGAGGTGAATTTTTCACAGATTGCAACAAAGAAATACAATCAATCAAAGAGCAACTATCATAATTAAAGGCTTTGTAATCCAAAAGAGTGGGCACATCACTAGCTAAAGTTTTGACCTCTTCAAACCCACTTTTATCAATTTTCTCGACAAGATTTTCACCCTCCGAAATATTGGGACGCCTTGTACCTAAAGTTTACTCTTCTCCGGTCCCTTTTTCATCAATATTAACTTTACTAAACAAGGAACCAATAGAAGAAACACCAATCATTTTAAGATCTTCATCACTTTTGCGAAAGAAATCATTAGAAAATGCTTTTTTTCTAAAAATTCTCTTTTAGCTCTAAGCATAGCGGTTCTTTTCTTACTTTCATCGATAGAAACATAAAGAGCTTTAATTGATTCATCAACTTTAGGCACAAAAAATTTCATCTTGAGATTTTCCACATCATCAGCAATTCTATCAACACTTCTAGACAAATCATCAATCTTACTCAATGTTTCTTCTATGGAAGTGTTGAAAACTTTTTGTGAATTGATAAATTCTTTAATATTATTCTCAAGATCGGAGGTGTTCCTATTATTATTATCAGATTGATTTCCATATGAATTACCAGTATTATTAGAGGAATTACTAGAAAAGGCCTAGGATTAAAATTACCTCTATAAGCATTGTTGTTGAAATTATTTTGAGAGATAAAATTCACATCTATAGCATCACTATTTTTCTCAATCAAAGTAGACAAAGGCATATCATTATAATCAATAGGAGCACTTCTACTAGCAACCAATTTCACAAGAGCATCAACTCTTTCACTCAAAGAAGAAATTTCTTCAACCGAATTAACTTTTTTACTAGTATGAGCTCTTTCCGTATGCCATTGCGAATAATTTGCCATAATATTATCAAGCAATTTGGTGGATTCACCCAAAGTAATTTCCATATAAGTACCACCCGCGCTGGAATCTAAAAGATTACGAGAAACAAAATTCAACCCCGCATAAAATTTTTGTATGATAATCCAAAGATTTAACCCATGAGTTGGGCAATTCCTTAGCATCATTTTCATCCTTTCCCAAGATTGTGCAACATGCTCATGTTCAGGTTGCTTGAAATTCGTGATCTGGGTTTTAAGGGAAATAAATTTTGCGGGCGGAAAATACTTAGTAATAAAAGCATCTTTACACTTATTCCAAGAATCGATACTATTGCGAGGCAAAGAAGAGAACCAATTTTTTGTAGAATCACGTAAAGAAAACGGAAATAACTTCATCTTGACCACATCATTGTCCACATCCTTTTTCTTTTGCATATCGCATAATTCCACGAAGGTATTAAGATGGGACGCGGCATCCTCATTACGAGTATCGAAAAATTTGTCTTTCATAACAAGATTCAGCAAAACAGTATTAATATCACAAGTCTCCGCACTAGTGGCGGGAGGAGCAAGCGGAGTGCCGATAAAATCATTGTTGTTGGTATTTGAGAAATCACATAACTTGGTGTTCTCTTGAGTCATGATGACCACACAACAAGATTGCACTCAAAAACAAATCCGACAAGAAAACGGCGAATGGAAAAAGAGGGGCGAATAAAACGGCAAATTTTTGTGAGGTGGGGGAGAGGAAAATGAGAGGCAAATGGAAAATAATGTAAATTGCAAAGAGATGAGATTTGTAATTAGGAACCTGGTATATGTTGAAGCTCCTCCCCAGCAACGGCGCCAGAAATTCCTTGTGAAGTTGCTTGAAGCTACGTTCGTATTTCCCCAAAAAGGAAGGGATGATGTAGCACATCGGCGGTAGGTATTTCCCTCATATATGAAACCAAGATTATGAACCAGTAGGAGAACCAAGCAACACAATGTAAACAACCCCTGCACACAGATAACAAATCCTCGCAACCCGACATGTTAAAGGGGTTGTCAATCCCTTTCGGGTAACGGTGCCAGAAATTGGTGCGTGACGGGAAAAGTTGTACTAGATTGAATAAATAGATCGATAATAAAATAAAGTGCAGCAAAGCAATTTTGGGTTTTTGGATTAATATATCTGAAAATAAAAGCAAATAAAATTAGATCGCAAAGGGAAATAATATGAGAAAGAGACCCGGGGGTCGTAGGTTTCACTAGTGGCTTCTCTCGAAAAAAATAACAAACGGTGGGTGAACAAATTACTGTTGGGAAATTGATAGAACTTCAAATACTCATGATGATATCCAGGCAATGAGCATTACATAGGCATCACGTCCAAGATTAGTAGACCGACTCCTGCCTGCATCTACTACTATTACTCCACACATCGACCGCTATCCAGCATGCATCTAGTGTATTAAGTTCATGGAGAAACAGAGTAATGCAATAAGAATGATGACATGATGTAGACAAGATCTATCTATGTAGAGATAGACCCCATAGTTTTATCCTTAGTAGCAATGATACATACGTGTCGGTTCCCCTTCTGTCACTGGGATCAAGCACCGTAAGATCAAACCCACTACAAAGCACCTCTTCCCATTGCAAGATAAATAGATCAAGTTGGCCACACGAAATCCAAATATCGGAGAAGAAATACGAGGCTATAAGCAAGCATGCATAAAAGAGATCAAAGAAACTCAAATACTTTCATGGATATAAAAAGAGATAGATCTGATCATAAACTCAAAGTTCATCGGATCCCAACAAACAAACCGCAAAAGAGTTACATCGTATGGATCTCCAAGAGACCATTGTATTGAGAATCAATAGAGAGAAGCGATGACATCTAGCTACTAACTACGGACCCAAAGGTCTACAAAGAACTACTCATGCATCATCGGAGAGGCACCAATGGAGGTGGTGAACCCCATCCGAGATGGTGTCTAGATTGGATCTGGTGGTTCTGGATTCTGTGGCGGCTGGATCAATATTTTGTCGACTCCCCTAGGGTTTTGGGAATTGATACGTCTCCGTCGTATCTACTTTTCCAAACACTTTTTCCCTTGTTTTGGACTCTAACTTGCATGATTTGAATGGAACTAACCCGGACTGACGCTGTTTTCAGCAGAATTGCCATGGTGTTACTTTTGTGCAGAAATAAAAGTTCTCGGAATGACCTGAAAATCAACGGAGATTATTTTTGGAATATATAAAAATACTGGAAGAAAGATCCACGTCAGGGGGACCACACCCTATCCACGAGGGTGGGGCGCACCCACCCCCACTGGGCGCGCCCCCTGCCTCATGGGCCCCCTGACGCTCCACCGACCTCAACTCTAACTCCATTATTTCGTGTTCGGGGAGAAAAAAATCAGGGAGAAGGATTCATCGCGTTTTACGATACGGAGCCGCCGCCAAGCCTTAAACTCTCTCGGGAGGGCTGATCTGGAGTCCGTTCGGGGCTCCGAAGAGGGGAATCCATCGCCATCGTCATCATCAACCTTCCTCCATCACCAAGTTCATGATGCTCACCGCCGTGCGTGAGTAATTCCATCGTAGGCTTGCTGGACGGTGATGGGTTGGATGAGATTTATCATGTAATCGAGTTAGTTTTGTTAGGGTTTGATCCCTAGTATCCACTATGTTCTGAGATTGATGTTGCTATGACTTTGCTATGCTTAATGCTTGTCACTAGGGCCCGAGTTCCATGATTTCAGATCTGAACCTATTATGTTTCCATGAATATATGTGAGTTCTTGATCCTATCTTGCAAGTCTATAGTCACCTATTATGTGTTATGATCCATTAACCCCGAAGTGACAATAATCGGGACCACTACCGGTGATGACCGTAGTTTGAGGAGTTCATGTATTCACTATGTGTTAATGCTTTGGTCCGGTACTCTATTAAAAGGAGGCCTTAATATCCCTTAGTTTCCGCTAGGACCCCACTGCCACGGGAGGGTAGGACAAAAGATGTCATGCAAGTTCTTTTCCATAAGCACATATGACTATATTCAGAATACATGCCTATATTACATTGATGAATTGGAGCTAGTTCTGTGTCACACTATATTATAACTGTTGCATGATCGATCGCATCTGACATAATTCTCCATCACTGATCCATTTCCTACGAGATTTCCATATATTGTTCTTGGCTTATTTACTTTTCAGTTGCTACTGTTACCATCACTATAAAACCCAAAAATATTACTTTTGCCACCGTTACCATTATTATCATATTACTTTGCTACTAAATACCTTGTTGCAGATATTAAGTTTCCAGGTGTGGTTGAATTGACAACTCAGCTACAAATACTTGAGAATATTCTTTGGCTCCCCTTGTGTCGAATCAATAAATTTGGGTTGAATACTCTACCCTCGAAAACTGTTGTGATCCCCTATACTTGTGGGTTATCAAGACTATTTTCTGACGCCGTTGTCGGGGAGCATAGCTCTATTCTTTGAGTCACTTGGGATTTATATATGCTTATCATTATGTAGACTTGAAAGATCAAAGAACCAAGATTTTTCCCTCAACTACGAGGGGAGGTATGGAACTGCCATCTAGCTCTGCACTTGATTTACCTTCTGTTTTGAGTAAGCTTGCGACACCTAAACCTGCTTCTGCTATTAATTCTGATATGTCACATGTTATTGATGATGCCACTTCTGCTATGCATGATACTTATGATGAAACTACTTCTATGCTTGATACTACTGTGCCACTTGGTGAATTTCTTGATGAACAACTTGCTAGGGCTAGAGAGAATGAAATTATTGAAACTGATAATATTGATGAAAGTGATGATGAAGATTCTCCCCCTAGATATGAATTACCTGTTGTTCCTGAGGGTTATGTTATGGATGAAGAAACTGCTAGAGACTTTCTTGCTTGCAATGATAGGTGTGGTCTTAAGAAACTATTAGCTAAGCTGAAACAAAAATCTCTGAATGCTAGAATGAAATATGATCTTGCTTATGCTACTTCACCTATCTTTTTACTGATAAGGATTATGAATTCTCTGTCGACCCTGATATAATTACTTTGGTTGAATCTGATCCTTTCTATGGCTATGAATCTGAAACTATTGTGGCACATCTTACTAAATTAAATGATATAGCCACCCTGTTCACTAATGATGAGAAAACTCGCTACTACTATATCCTTAAAATATTTTCGTTCTTATTAAAGGGTGATGCTAAGACATGGTTTAATTCTCTTGATCATGGTTGTGTGCGTAGTCCCCAGGATATGGTTTATTACTTCTCTGCTAAAAATTGCCCTGCTCATAAGAAACAAGCTGCTTTAAGGGAAATATATAATTTTGTGCAAATTGAAGAAGAGAGTCTCCCACAAGTTTGGGGGAGGCTTCTCCAAGTACTTAATGCTTTGCCTGATCATCCTTTGAAGAAAAATGAAATACTTGATATCTTTTATAATGGACTAACCGATGCTTCCAGAGACCACCTGGATAGTTGTGATGGTTGTGTTTTCAGGGAAAGAACTGTTGATCAAGCTGAAATTCCATTGAATAATATGTTGACTAATGAAAACAATTGGACACTTCCTGAACCAACTCCTAAGACAACTCTGAAGAAAAGGGGTATTCTATTTCTAAGTCCTGAAAATATGCAAGAGGCAAAGAAATCTATGAAAGAAAAATGTATTAAAGCTGAAGATATTAAGAACTTACCTCCTATTGAAGAAATACATGGTCTTAATTTGCCGCCTGTTGAAGAAATACATGGTCTTGATAACCTGACACAGGTAGTAAAGGCAAATTCTCTCTATAGATATGATAAAGCTGAAATCCCTCTTACTAAGTTTGCTAGCCAATGCTTAGATGAGTTTGATAAATTTATGGTTAAGCAAAAAGATTTTAATGCTTATGTGGGTAGACAACTGAAACATAATGCTTACATGATTGAACACTTGAGTGATTATATGGCCGGTGTTAAAGGTGAACTTAAACTTATTAGTAAACATGCTTCTATGGTTACCACTCAAGTAGAACAAGTACTTAAAGCTCAGAATGATTTGCTCAATGAATTAAATAGTAAGAATAATGACTTTGTTGTTAGAGTTGCAACTAGAGGGGGTAAAGTGACTCGGGATCCTTTGTATCCTAAGGGCCACCCTAAGAGAATTGAGCAAGATTCTCAGATAATTAATGTTGATGCACCTAGTCCTTCTAAAAAGAAGAAAAAGAAAAATGGTAGGACTTTGCATGCTCTAGTGAACCTGTTGTTGACACACCTGAGAAACCCAATGATATTTCTATTTCTGATGATGAAACACAATCTGGTAATGAACATGAACCTAGTGATAATGTTAATGATGATGTTCATGTTGATGCTCAACCTAGCAATAATAATGATGTAGAGATTGAACCTGTTGTTGATCTTGATAACCCACAATCAAAGAATCAATGTTATGATAAGAGAGACTTCGTTGCTAGGAAGAACGGTAAAGAAAGAGAACCATGGGTTCAGAAACCCATGCCCTTTCCTCCTAAACCATCCAAGAAAAAGGATGATGAGGATTTTGAGCGCTTTGCTGAAATGATTAGACCTATCTTCTTGCGTATGCGTTTGACTGATATGCTTAAAATGAATCCTTATGCTAAGTATATGAAAGATATTGTTACAAATAAGAGAAAGATACCAGAGGCAGAAATTTCCACCATGCTTGCTAATTATACTTTTAAGGGTGGAATACCAAAGAAGTTAGGAGATCCAGGAGTACCCACTATACCATGCTCCATTAAAAGAAACTATATTAAAACTGCTTTATGTGACCTTGGAGCCGGTGTTAGTGTCATGCCTCTCTTTATATCGTAGACTTGATTTGAATAAGTTGACACCTACTGAAATATCTTTGCAAATTGCCGATAAATCAACTGCTATGCATGTCGGTATTTGTGAGGATGTGCCTGTTGTGGTTGCAAATGTTACTATTTTAACAGACTTTGTTATTCTTGATATTCCTGAGGATGATAGTATGTCTATTATTCTTGGAAGACCCTTTTTGAATATTGCAGGGGCTGTTATTGATTGCAACAAAGGCAATGTCACTTTTCATGTTAATGGCAATGAGCATACGGTACACTTTTCGAGGAAACAACCTCAAGTTCATAGTATAAACTCTATTGGAAAAATTCCATAGATTATTTTTGGAGGTTTTGAATTTCCTCTACCTACTGTCAAGAAGAAATATGATATTCTTATTGTTGGGGACATGCATATCCCCGCTGAGGAAATAATGAAGAGATTTTTGAGGGGCTCGTCAAGCCGAAGCTCGAAGGACAAGCAAAGTGAGGAGGATAAGAGGCCCAAATATAATCTCCCTCGCACCGTCGAAGTTCGGCCGTGTGAATGGCCTTGTGATGATTTCTTGAGAGCAGCCGAGATTTATGATTATTTCTATGAGTTGGCTGAGAATGCAGGCCTCACCGCCTTCCTCCATGACCAAGGCGAACAATATCTCTTACTCACCAATATCTTTGTGCAAAACTTTCATATCCATGCTAGGATCACACCACTTTCGGTGGAATTTTACTTATATGATGAGCATAAGGAGATGTCACTTCGTGACTTTTGTCGGATTTGTTTGATCCCTTTTGAGGGCAGTGTAGAGGAACCGCATCGTGACAATCTGGAAGGGTTTATTGATACAATTGCTGTAGGGGAAACGAGGAAAGTTTCCGATGCGAGAATCACTAGCATACATTTTCCTATTTTACGTTACTTTGCAATATTTTCTAGTAGATGCTTAATTGGTCGCGAAAACTGTGGCAACCTTAGCGCCCCTAATATTGTTATTTTGTGCCATGCCTTGTTTCGTGATGGCACATTTAGTATGGGTGCTATTATTGCAAAGCAGTTAAATCTTAACCGTACTAAGGGCCCCATCTTGGGAGGTATCTGTGACGCCCCCGATTTGACCGTGCACTAATCATAGACGCAAACGTGTACGATCAAGATCAGGGACTCACGGGAAGATATCTGATGACCGACAAGTATAGGGGATCTATCATAGTCCTTTCAATAAGTAAGAGTGTCGAACCCAACGAGGAGCAGAAGGAAATGATAAGCGGTTTTCAGCAAGGTATTCTCTGCAAGTACTGAAATAAGTGGTAACAGATAGTTTTGTGATAAGACAAATTGTAACGAGCAACAAGTAACAAAAGTAAATAAAGTGAAGCAAGGTGGCCCAATCCTTTTGTAGCAAAGGAAAAGCCGGAACAAACTCTTATAATAGGAAAAGCGCTCCCGAGGACACATGGGAATATCGTCAAGCTAGTTTTCATCACGTTCATATGATTCGCGTTCAGTACTTTGATAATTTGATATGTGGGTGGACCTGTGCTTGGGTGCTGTTCTTACTTGAAAAAGCATCCCACTTATGATTAACCTCTATTGCAAGCATCCACAACTACAACAAAATTATTAAGGTAAACCTAACCATAGCATGAAACATGTGGATCCAAAACAGCCCCTTACGAAGCAACGCATAAACTAGGGTTTAAGCTTCTGTCACTCTAACAACCCATCATCTACTTATTACTTCCCAATGCCTTCCTCTAGGCCCAAATAATGGTGAAGTGTTATGTAGTCGATGTTCACATAACACCACTAGAGGCTAGACAACATACATCTTATCAAAATATCAAACGAATACCAAATTCACATGACTACTAATAGCAAGACTTCTCCCTTGTCCTCAGGAACAAACGTAATTACTCACAAAGCATATTCATATTCATAATCAGAGGGGTAATAATATGCATATAGGATCTGAACATACGATCTTCCACCAAATAAACCAATTAGCATCAACTACAAGGAGTAAATCAACACTACTAGCAACCTACTAGCACCAATCCCAGACTTTGAGACAAGAATTGGATACAAGAGATGAACTAGGGTTTCGAGATGAGATGGTGCTGGTGAAGATGTTGATGGATATTGCCCTCTCTCGATGAGAGGAACGTTGGTGATGATGATGGTGATGATTTTCCCCTCCCGGAGGGAAGTATCCCCGGCAGAACAGCTATGCCGGAGCTCTAGATTGGATCCGCCAAGGTTCCGCCTCGTGGCGGCGGAGTCTCGTCTCGAAAAGTTTCTTCCTATTTTTTCTCATCGAAAGACCTCATATAGGAGAAGATGGACGTCGGAGAGCCACCAGGGGGCCCACGAGGTAGGGGTGCGCCCTAGGGGGGGGGGCGTCCCCCACCCTCGTGAGCAGGGTGTGGGCCCCTGGCCTTCATCTTTGGCGAGGATTTTTCTTTATTTATTTTAAGATGTTCCGTGGAGTTTCAGGACTTTTGGAGTTGCGCAGAATATGTCTCTAATATTTGCTCCTTTTCCAGCCCAGAATTCCAGCTGCCAGCATTCTCCCTCCTTATGTAAACCTTGTAAAATAAGAGAGAATAGCCATAAGTATTGTGACATAAAGTGAAATGACAGCCCATAATGCAATAAGTATCGATATAAAAGCATGATGCAGAATGGACGTATCAACTCCCCCAAGCTTAGACCTCGCTTGTCCTCAAGCGAAAAGCCGATAACCATAAATATGTCCTCATGTTTAGAGGTAGAGGCATCGATAAAAAATAAAATATGGACATGAAGGCATCATGATTATTCTCATAACAGCAACATATATAGATTTTGTCATATGATTACTTATGTTCAAGTGATGATCTATTCACAATGCAAAAGAATAAATCATAAACCTTATTGGGCTCCAACAAACCATAATCTCAGTCATTGCAGCAATTGCAATTTATCATAACATCAGAAAGAGTCTATGTTAGAGCTAAAAAGCAAGTCCACATACTCAACTATCATTTAGTCCTCCATAATTGCTAACACTCACGCAATACTTGTGGTTACGGAGTTTTAATCGGACACAGAGAAAGATAGGGGCTTATAGTTTTGCCCGACAACCTTTTACCTCAAGGGTAAAGTCAACAATAATGGTTCATGCTCCCCTACATCCAATTAGATATATATATATCATGTTCTTTCCAACATGTTGAGCTTGCCAAAGGATAAAATGAAAAATAAAAGGTGAAGATCACCATGACTCTTGCATAAGGTAGAAGATAATAATAAAGGATAGGCCCTTCGCAGAGGGAAGCAGAGGTTGCCATGCGCTTTTATGGTTGGATGCATAAAATCTCAATGCGAAATAACGTCACTTTATATTGCCCCTTGTGATATGAACCTTTATTATGTATTCTGTCGCTTTTATTACTTCCACATCACAAGATCGTATAAAGCTTATTTCTCCCACACCAATCAATCATACATATTTGGAGCAATATTTATTGCTTTGCACCGATGACAACTTACTTGAAGGATCTTACTCAATCCATAGGTAGATATGGTGGACTCTCATGGCAAAACTGGTTTAAGGGTATTTGGAAGCACAAGTAGTATTTCTACTTAGTGCTGAGAATTTGGCTAGCATGAGGGGGAAAGGCAAGCTCAACAAGTTAGAGGATCCATGACAACATACTTTATCTCGGATATAAGAAAGACATAACTCATTACGTTGTCTTCCTTGTCCAACATCAACTCTTTAGCATGTCATATTTTAATGAGTGCTCCCAATCATAAAAGATGTCAATGATAGTATATCTATATGTGAAAACCTCTCTTTCCTTATTACTTCCTATTAATTGCAACAATGACCAAAGCTATGTCTGCCAACTCCCAACAACTTTTAATCATCATACTCTTTCTATGTGAAGTCATTACTCTCAATAAGATCAATATGAACTTTTTGTTTCTTTTTATTCTTTTTCTCTTTTCTTTTATCCACCCAAGATCATGGCAAAATAATCAAGCCCTTGACTCAACACTAATCTTTATTATATATAGCTCACGGACTCGATTACAAAGAGAGATCATAAAGCAAAACTCAAAACTAGTTCATGCCATAAACTTTATTCTACTAGATCAAGATACTACTAATAGGATCGAACTAAGAAAAACGGTAAAGATAGGAGTTGTGATTGTGATACGATACTGGGGCACCTCCCCCAAGCTTGGCAGTTGCCAAGGGGAGTGCCCATACCCATGTGATTATATCTCCTTTGTTGGTGAAGAAGGTGGAGGTGGCGGATAATCGCACATCGAGCGTAAGAGGTCCTCCAGCTTGCGAATAATGCCCTTGAGTGCAACAATATGCTCCTTCAACAAAATATTTTATTGTGTGAGATACTTGTTTTGTATACGAGCTAACTCAATCATCTTGAAAGCTTCGATCTTAGTTGGGGTAAGAAGGTTATGATCAAGTTGAAGGATGTCTTTTGCTGCCGGAGCTTGATCCTCCGTGGCCTTCTTGATCCTTTCATCCTTGTTGGCCCTCGTGGGTTCTTCCCTCTTCAGATCTATCTTCATTAGCCAAGCATCGTTGTCACCATTGTTGGAGAAGGGAGACGACATGATGCCTAGCCTGGAAAACCCTGACAGAAAACAGCTCGAAACAAGAACAGAGGAGGTTTGCGTGATACGGGAGTCAAAACCTTCGGGAGGTTATATAATGAATTTTTACCGACTAAAATACGTAACGTGCAAGAAAACGGAGTTCGAAAGGCACACGAGGTGCTCACGAGGTAGGGGGCGCGCCCACCACCCTCGTGGGGCCCTCGTGTCCTTCTCGGACTGCTACTTATTTTTCTATTTTTCTAAATATTCCAAAATGGATAAATATTGCCTTAAAAATTGTTTTGGAGTCGGTTTGCTTACTGTACCACATACATATTCCTTTTCGGAGTCCGAAACGTTCCGGAAAGTCGCCCTTATGTATTCCTCCGGGGTTACGGTTTCAATAAATATTGGTTTCAACATTTATGGGATTACCTGAGATATAATGTTTAATTCTTTGACCATTTACCACCTTCGGATTTGTGCCCTCGAAGTTGTTGATTTTTATGGCACAGGAACGATAGACCTCTTCGATAACATAGGGGCCTTCCCATTTAGAGAGAAGTTTTCCTGCAAAAAATCTTAAACGAGAATTGTATAGCAATACATAATCACCTACATTAAACTCACGCTTTTGTATCCTTTTGTCATGCCATCTTTTAACTTCTTCTTTAAACAACTTGGCATTTTCATAAGCTTGGGTTCTCCATTCATCAAGTGAGCTAATATCAAATAACCTCTTCTCACCAGCAAGTTTAAAATCATAGTTGAGCTCTTTAATAGCCCAATATGCCTTATGTTCTAGTTCGAGAGGTAAGTGACATGCTTTTCCATAAACCATTTTATACAGAGACATACCCATAGGATTTTTATATGCAGTTCTATAAGCCCATAATGCATCATCAAGTTTCTTGGACCAATTCTTTCTACACCTATTAATAGTCTTTTGCAAAATTAATTTGAGCTCTCTATTGCTCAACTCTACTTGACCACTAGACTAAGGGTGATAAGGAGATGCAATTCTATGATTAACATCATACTTAGCAAGCATTTTACGGAAAGCACCATGAATAAAGTGTGAACCACCATCAGTCATTAAATATCTAGGGACTCCAAACCTCGGAAAAATAACTTCCTTAAGCATTTTAATAGAAGTGTTATGATTAGCACTACTAGTTGGAATAGCTTCTACCCACTTAGTAACGTAATCAACAGCAACTAAAATATGTGTGTATCCATTAGAGGCAGGAAAAGGTCCCGTATAATCAAAGCCCCAAACATCAAACGGTTCAATAATAAGAGAATAATTCATAGGCATTTCTTGACATCTACTAAGGGCCTCTTTGATTCATAGGATTGTCAAAATGAAGGAATAGGAAAAATGCAGGAATAGGATGGCATGTCCCATAGTATCCTACAGGATTTGAAAGAATGTTTGATAGCACGGGGAAAACAAAGGAATTCTACAAAGAGGTTTGAGTGGATGGAAATTTTCCTCCAAAATGTAGTACAAATGGATCCGATGGAAAATTTCCTAAGGATGCCAATCCTATGAATCAAACGAGCATCACAGGAAAAATTCCTAAGGGTTCAAATCCTCCAAAAATCCTATGCAATTCCTTTGAATGAAAGGAGCCCTAATATTACCAACTCTTTGACATTCATCACATTACAATACAAACTTACGGGCATCCTCGAAGAGAGTAGGGCAATAAAAACCAGATTGCAATACCTTATGTGCAGTTCTATCTCCAGCGTGGTGTCCTCCATAAGACTCGGAGTGACACTTGCGTAGGATCTGTTCCTGTTCATGCTCAGGTACACAACGTCTAATAACACCATCTACTCCTTTATAAAGATGTGGGTCATCCCAAAAGTAATGTCTCAAGTCATATAAAAACTTTTTCTTTTGCTGGTATGTGAAGCTAGGTGGTATAAACTTAGCAACAGTATAATTAGCATAATCAGCATACCATGGAGTACTATGAGAAGTACTTATAACATTTAATTGTTCATCAGGAAAGCTATCATTAATAGGTAGTGGGTCATCAAGAATATTCTCTAACCTAGACAAGTTGTCTACAACGGGGTTCTCAGCTCCCTTTCTATCAACAATATGCAAATCAAATTCTTGTAGCAAGAGAACCCATCTAATAAGTCTAGGTTTAGCATCTTTCTTTTCCATAAGGTATTTAATAGCAGCACGATCAGTTTGAATAGTTACTTTAGAATCAACAATATAAGATCTGAACTTGTCACAAGCAAATACAACTGCTAAAAGCTCTTTTTCAGTAGTAGCATAATTTCTTTGAGCATTGTCTAGAGTCTTACTAGCATAATGAATAACATTTAATTTCTTATCAACTCTTCGCCCTAGAACAGCACCTACAGCATAATCACTAGCATCACACATAATTTCAAAGGGTAAATTCCAATCAGGTGGCTGAACAACAGGTGCAGAGACTAATGCTTTCTTAAGTATTTCAAATGCTTCTACACAATCATCATCAAAGACAAATGGTATATCTTTTTGCAATAAATTAGTCAGACGCCGAGAAATTTTTGAGAAGTCCTTAATGAACCTCCTATAAAATCCGGCGTGACCAAGGAAACTTCTTATACCTTTGATGTCCTTGGGACATGGCATCTTTTCAATAGCATCAACCTTGGCTTTATCAACTTCAATACCTCTTCCAGAAACTTTGTGCCCCAAGACAATACCTTCATTAACCATAAAGTGGCACTTTTCCCAATTCAAAACAAGATTAGTTTCTTCACATCTCTGCAAAACTCGATCAAGATTGCTCAAGCAATCATCAAAAGAGGAACCATAGACGAAAAAATCGTCCATGAAAACCTCACAAATCTTTTCACAAAAGTTAGATAATATAGCCATCATGCATCTTTGAAAGGTAGAAGGTGCATTACATAAACCAAAAGGCATACGTCTATAAGCAAAAGTACCAAAAGGGCATGTAAAAGTAGTCTTTGATTGATCTCTAGCCGGCACAGGTATTTGAGAGAAACCAGAATAACCATCTAGAAAGCAATAGTGTGTGTGTTTGCATAATCTTTCTAGCATTTGATCAATAAAAGGTAAGGGGTAATGATCTTTTTTAGTAGCTTTATTTAATTTTCGGAAATCAATTACCATCCTATAACCTGTGATAATTCTTTGTGGAATCAATTCATCTTTATCATTAGGAACAACAGTAATACCTCCCTTCTTAGGGACACAATGGACAGGACTTACCCACTCACTATCAGCAACGGGATAGATTATACCTGCCTCCAGAAGCTTCAGTATTTCTTTTCTTACCACTTCTTTCATTTTAGGATTCAGACGTCGTTGAGGATCACGAACTGGTTTGGCATCTGCTTCCAAATTTATTTTATGTTGACATAGAGTGGGACTAATGCCCTTAAGATCATCAAGAGTATATCCAATAGCAGCACGATGCTTCTTCAGAGTTTTCAATAATATTTCTTCTTCATGCTCTAAAAGGTTAGCACTAATAATAACAGGATGTATCTTCTTTTCATCAAGATAAGTATATTTAAGGTTATCAGGCAAAGGTTTAAGCTCAAACACGGGATCACCCTTGGGTGGAGGTGGATCCCCTAAAATTTCAACAGGCAAATTGTGTTGCGGAATAGGTTCCTGTTTAAAGAATACTTCATCTATTTCCCTTCTTTCATTCATGAACATATCATTTTCATGGTCTAGCAAATAGTGTTCTAAAGGATCACTAGGAGGTATGGCAATAAAATCAAGACCAATAATTTCATCCTTACTAGGTAATTCTTCCTCACGATGTTGTTTACTAAATTTAGAGAAATTAAACTCCAAGCCAACAGTAACAACATTCTTTGTGCAATCTATGGTAGCATTGACAGTATTTAAGAAGGGTCTACCAAATATAATGGGACAAAAGTTATCTTGTGGGGAACCAAGAACAAGAAAATCAGCAAGATATTTAGTTTTCCCACACAAGACTTCAACATCTCTAACAATTCCAATTGGTGAAATAGTATCTCTATTGGCAAGTTTAATTGTGACATC
This sequence comes from Triticum dicoccoides, assembly GCF_002162155.2. Lineage (NCBI taxonomy): Eukaryota > Viridiplantae > Streptophyta > Magnoliopsida > Poales > Poaceae > Triticum > Triticum dicoccoides. The sequence goes on along the minus strand of NC_041386.1, from coordinate 599,076,073 downwards.
AATATCTTCTAACTCAATAGGTGTAATGTCATGCATAATTTCTTTGTATAAGTCAATAGGTATTACACTAGCACTCGCACCCATATCACATAAGCCATGATAACAATGATCTCCTATTTTAACAGAAATAACAGGCACGCCTACCACAGGTCTATGTTTATCTTTATCACAAGGTTTAGCAATTCTAGCAGTTTCACCTTCGAACTGAATAACATGCCCATAAATATTATCAGACAAGAGATCTTTAGCAATAGAAATATTAGGTTCTACTTTAACTTGCTTAGGGGGTGTATAAGTTCTAATATTGCTTTTACGAACAACAGTTGAAGCTTTAGCATGATCCTTTATTCTAACAGGGAAAGGTGGTTTCTCAACATAAGAAGTAGGAACAATAGGATCATTATAAGTGACAGTCTTTTCTTCAACTTTAATAGGTGCAGCTACTTTTACTTCTATGGGAGGATGATATTTGAACCACTTCTCCTTAGGGAGATCAACATAAGTAGCAAAAGATTCACAGAAAGAAGCTACTATCTCATAGTCAGGTCCATATTTAGTGCTAAACTTACAAAAAATATCGGTATCCATAAAATATTTAACACAATCAAACTTAGGTGTCATACCTGACTCCTTACCTTCGTCGAGGTCCCAATCTTCAGAGTTGCGTTTAATTCTATCCAATAAATTCCATCTGAATTCAATAGTCTTCATCATAAAAGAGCCAGCACAAGAAGTATCGAGAATGGTGCGATTGTTTTCAGAAAGCCGAGCATAAAAATTTTGAATGATCATTTCTATTGAGAGCTCATGATTGGGGCATGAATATAACATTGATTTAATCCTCCCCCAAGCTTGAGCGATGCTTTCTCCTTCGCGAGGCCAGAAATTATATATATAATTGCGATCACGATGAACAAGATGCATAGGGTAATACTTTTGATGAAATTCCAACTTCAATCTTTTATAGTCCCATGATCTCATATCATCACGTGGCATGTACCATATCAATGTGTCTCCCTTCAAAGATGAAGGGAAGACCTTCTTCTTAGCAACATCATCGGGTATACCTGCAAGCTTAAATAATCCACAAACTTCATCCACATATATTAAGTGCTCATCAGGATGCTTTGTTCCATCTCCTATAAAAGGGTTAGCTAGCAGTCTTTCCATCATACCCGAAGGAAATTCAAAAGGAGTTTCATTTTCAATAGGTTCAGTAGGTTGAGGAGCAACTCTTTGCTCTACTGGACGGGGTGAAGATACCCCGAAAAAGCCCCTCGGAGAATTACTTTCCATAGTAACAAGTGATAGTAAATTTCAGCACACTATATAAATTTTTCTTTACCAAATTCCACATACCAAAGGCGCTACACTCCCCGGCAACAGCACCAAAAAAGAGTCTTGATGACCCACAAGTATAGGGGATCTATCGTAGTCCTTTCGATAAGTAAGAGTGTCGAACCCAACGAGGAGCAGAAGGAAATGATAAGCGGTTTTCAGCAAGGTATTCTCTGCAAGTACTGAAATAAGTGGTAACAGATAGTTTTGTGATAAGACAAATTGTAACGAGCAACAAGTAATAAAAGTAAATAAAGTGCAGCAAGGTGCCCAATCCTTTTGTAGCAAAGGACAAGCCGGAACAAACTCTTATAATAGGAAAAGCGCTCCCGAGGACACATGGGAATATCGTCAAGCTAGTTTTCATCACATTCATATGATTCGCGTTCGGTACTTTGATAATTTGATATGTGGGTGGACCGGTGCTTGGGTGTTGTTCTTACTTGAACAAGCATCCCACTTATGATTAACCTCTATTGCAAGCATCCGCAACTACAACAAAAGTATTTACGTAAACCTAACCATAGCATCAAACATGTGGACCCAAATCAGCCCCTTACGAAGCAACGCATAAACTAGGGTTTAAGCTTCTGTCACTCTAGCAACCCATCATCTACTTATTACTTCCCAATGCCTTCCTCTAGGCCCAAATAATGGTGAAGTGTTATGTAGTCGACGTTCACATAATACCACTAGAGGCTAGACAACATACATCTTATCAAAATATCAAACGAATACCAAATTCACATGACTACTAATAGCAAGACTTCTCCCTTGTCCTCAGGAACACACGTAATTACTCACAAAGCATATTCATGTTCATAATCAGGGGTAATAATATGCATATAGGATCTGAACATATGATCTTCCACCAAATAAACCAATTAGCATCAACTACAAGGAGTAATCAACACTACTAGCAACCTACTAGCACCAATCCCAGACTTTGAGACAAGAATTGGATACAAGAGATGAACTAGGGTTTGGAGATGAGATGGTGCTGGTGAAGATGTTGATGGAGATTGCCCTCTCCCGATGAGAGGAGCGTTGGTGATGACGATGGTGATGATTTTCCCCTCCCGGAGGTAAGTATCCCCGGCAGAACAGCTCTGCCAGAGCTCTAGATTGGATCCGTCAAGGTTCCGCCTCGTGGCGGCGGAGTCTCGTCCCGAAAAGTTTCTTCCTATTTTTTTCTCATCGAGAGACCTCATATAGGAGAAGATGGACGTCGGAGAGTCACCAGGGGGCCCACGAGGTAGGGGCGCGCCCTAGGGGGAGCGCCTCCCACCCTCGTGAGCAGGGTGTGGACCCCCTGGCCTTCATCTTTGGCGAGAATTTTCTTTATTTATTTTAAGATGTTCCATGGAGTTTCAGGACTTTAGGAGTTGCGTAGAATAGGTCTCTAATATTTGCTCCAATTCCAGCCCAGAATTCCAGCTGCCGGCATTCTCCCTCCTTATGTAAACCTTGTAAAATAAGAGAAAATAGCCATAAGTATTGTGACATAAAGTGAAATAACATCCCATAATGCAATAAATATCGATATAAAAGCATGATGCAGAATGGACGTATCAATATCACAACACAACTCTATGAATAAAATAAGTCATACAAGCATCATATTACAAGCCAGGGGGGCTCGAGGGCTCGAATACAAGAGCTCGATTATAGACGAGTCAGCGGAAGCAACAATATCTGAGTACAGACATAAGTTAAACAAGTTTAACTTAATAAGGCTAGCACAAACTGGGATACAGATCGAAAGAGGCGCAGGCCTCCTACCTGGGATCCTCCTAAACTACTCCTGGTCGTTGTCAGCGGGCTGCACGTAGTAGTAGGCACCTCCCGAGTAGTAGTAGTAGTCGTTGACGGTGGCGTCTGGCTCCTGGGCTCCAACGTCTGGTCGCCGCAATCGGGTATAGGAAGGGGGAAAAGAGGGAGCAAAGCAACCGTGAGTACTCATCCAAAGTACTCGCAAGCAAGGAGCTACACTACATATGTATGCATTGGTATCAAATGGAATAAGGGTATCATATGTGGACTGAACTGCAGAATGCCGGAATAAGAGGGGGATAGCTAGTCCTATCGAAGACTACGCTTCTGGTAACCTCCATCTTGCAGCAGGAGAAGAGAGTAGATGGTAAGTTCACCAAGTAGCATCGCATAGCATAATCCTAACTGATGATCCTCCCCTCGTCGCCCTGTGAGAGAGCGATCACCAGTTGTATCTAGCACTTGGAAGGGTGTATTTTATTAATTATCCGGTTCTAGTTGTCATAAGGTCAAGGTACAACTCCGGGTCATCCTTTTACTGAGGGACACGGCTATTCGAATAGATAAACTTCCCTGCAGGGGTGCACCACATAACCCAACACGCTCGATCCCATTTGGCCGGACACACTTTCCTGGGTCATGCCCCGCCTCGGAAGATCAACACGTTGCAGCCCTACCTAGGCACAACAGAGAGGTCAGCACGCCGGTCTAAATCCTATGGCGCAGGGGTCTGGGCCCATCACCCATTGCACACCTGCACGTTGCGAACGCGGCTGGCGAGCAGACCTAGCAACCTCCATTTCAAAGGAAGTTGCGTTACGCTGTCCAACCCGGCGCGCGCCGCTCAGTCGCTGACGTCACGAAGGCTTCGGCTGATACCACGACGTCGAGTGCCCATAACTGTCCCCGCGTAGATGGTTAGTGCGTATAGGCCAGTGGCCAGACTTAGATCAAATACCAAGATCTCGTTAAACATGTTATCTTGAAATAACCACGAACGTCGACCAAGGCCAGGCCCACCTCTCTCCTAGGTGGTCTCAACCTGCCCTGTCGCTTCTCCACAAAGATCCACACAGAGGGCCGTTGGAACAAAGGTCCTTTCAGCCCCCAATCTGTGAATCACTCGCGGGTGCTCCACGAGCTGACCCGACTTTAGTCATCACATGTATCATGTATAAAGTATATAGTATATACCCGTGATCACCTCCCGAGTGATCATGGCCCGATAGTATAGCATGGCAGACGGACAAGAATGTAGGGCCACTGATGATAAACTAGCATCCTATACTAAGCATTAGGATTGCAGGTAAAGGTAACAACAGTAGTAGCAAGGACAGGCTATGCATCAGGATAGGATTAACGGAAAGCAGTAACATGCTACACTACTCTAATGCAAGCAGTATAGAGAAGAGTAGGCGATATCTGGTGATCAAGGGGGGGCTTGCCTGGTTGCTCTGGCAAGGAGGAGGGATCGTCAACACCGTAGTCGTACTGGGTAGCAGCGGCGTCAGTCTCAGTGTCTAGCGAGGGAAGAGGGGGAAGAAACAATAAATATAATGCAAACAAATGCATGACGATGCATGGCATGACAAAGCGTGATGCTAGGTGTGCCCTAACGCGATACGAGGTGGTACCGGTGAACGGGGGAAACATCCGGGAAAGTATTCCCGATGTTTCTTGTTTATGGACAGATGAACCGGAGGGGGAAAGTTGTGTGTTTGCTATGCTAGGGATGTGTGGCGGACGAACGGGGTGCGTATCCGGATTCGTCTCGTCGTTCTGAGCAACTTTCATGTACAAAGATTTTCCATCCGAGCTACGGTTTATTTTATATTAATCTTAAAAGGTTTAAGTCATTTTTAGGATTTATTTAATTATTTAAATCAACATTATCCATAATAGTGTATGCTGACGTCATCATGACGTCAGCAATCAACAGTGCGGCTGACTGGGTCAAAACTGACCTGTGGGTCCAGCAAGACCCATGTGTCATTGTTTGTTAGTTAATTAACAGTAGTTAATTGGGTTAACTAGTTATTTAGGTTAATTAAATAATTTGTTAATCTAATCAATTATTTAATTCATTTAATTATTATTTATTTATTTTTATTATTTTTAAATTAATTTTTTTTATTTACTAAATGCTCTGGGGCTAGGCCCCACATGTCATTGGGCCATAGGGCCATACCGGGTTCGAGCGAACGGGCTCTGGGTGCGAGCCCGCAAGAGCGCTTGCCCCGGACAGCCACGCGGCTGGACTGGCGGGGCGCCGGCGAGGCAACAGCCCCAGCACCAGGGGTGGAGTGGGGGGAGGCAGAGCGGTTGGGGGCGGCGGCAGCGGGTGCTGGGCGGCCATGGAGAGGGCAGCAGCGGTGACCGCCGGCATGGAGGTGTGGGCGCACTGTGAGGGGCGAAGGCAACGGGGCGGCCTGGAGCACAGTGGGGAAAACAGGGGCGTGGGCCGGCT
>NC_041386.1:599069782-599070399 GCF_002162155.2 Triticum dicoccoides | reverse complement strand
GCGGGTCAGGCGATGGCGCGCTGCAAGCCGCGGCAGCAGCAGGGGGTGCGTGCATCGGGGCGCCGTTCTAGGCGCGGCGCGAGGAGGCTGTGGCCGTGTGCGCGTGCGCAGGGGGGGCGGTGGCCGGCGGGGGTGGGGCACGACGGCAACACATGGTGAGCAGAGAGGGGAGGAGGGGTGGCGGCTCACAGGGGGCCGGACGGGGAATGGCGGTGGGCTCGGGGTTGGTGCGACGAGGCGGAGGAGCTCTGGTCGTGGAGGTGGATGAAGACGGGCGGCGAGGTGGCGCGGAGCACGGCGACGGCAAACGGCAAGGGTTGGTGAAGCACGTCGAGGAGGAGGCAAGGCGGTCCGGCGACGGCAGGATGGCGACGGGACGTCGGATGCAGGAGATCGGGGGCGCCACCGCGGGTGGTGGCTCGGGCCGGGGTGGCCGAGGCCGGCACGAGCGACAGACTGGAGCAGGGGGGTGAGGTGGTGGCGATGGTGGTCGACTGACGGGCGGGGCGCCGGTGGATCGGGATCGGAAGCTCCTCTCCCGATCTGATCGAGCAGATATTTCGGGGAAGGAGGTTGTGGTGTCGGTGGTTTAGTAGGCCAGTGGGCAACGGGGTGGT
>NC_041386.1:599062406-599069711 GCF_002162155.2 Triticum dicoccoides | reverse complement strand
GGGGGGGCTTTGCCTTTTATTTTCATTTTGAATTTTGTTTATTTTATTTACTATCTTGTTTTAGTTTAGACCACAAATGACTTTGGAGTGTTACAAAACGTAATTCTAAATTAGTAACTTACCAAAACCCGCTGAGATAAATTGTCCCAACATTATTTTAACTTAGTTTACAATTACTTATCGAATTAAAAGTATTTATTAATTATTTTAAATGGTGTTTTAATTACTTTGGTGCATTAAATTATTTTATAAAAGTGTAGTTTCATCACCCACATTACTTATGAAATATCCGACACACTCGGGACATTTTAGTTTTAACGTTCAAAAACTTTTATTGTTTAACTAATTTGAATTCGAATAGGTTTGATTTAATGTTGGACTTAGCAACAGTAAAACGATGACAGGGCATCATTAGCAATGGATTATTGTAGCTTGATTATCCGGGTGTCACAATTCTCCTTCATTACAAGAAATCTCGTCCCGAGATTTAAGAGATTGGGTAGGGGGAAGTTCTGGTTACGAAATGCTAACGGATCTTCTAGGCCTTGGTTGCTCTTCTCGAAGTGGTCGATCCATAGTGCTGATGTCTTCATTCATATGCATCAATGCATCATGATGAGGTTGTCGTCCTTTCTTTAGGAACTCCACCGTACTTACGTAAAAGGATAAGTGGTAACTCGGAAGAACGGAACTCTACACGGTTGCTTATCCGGCAGATAACATTAGGGAAGGTGGCAAAAAGTAACTCTCGAATTAAAACTTAAGAAATTATCAAGAGCAAAGTAAGGAGGTATCATGGGAAGTTTCGAGCGGGTAGGCAATCGTTCGATGCCTGAAACAAAGTATTGAAGGGGTTTAGAGCAATGTGACTAAGCATTGCATCTGATACCTGAATAGATCAACAGACAGGTGGCCCGTGAATTACATACAAAGTCAAGCGCGAGGAATAACTTTGACAACAGGGTGTACAGGAGAGTCGGGTTTTGATCCTGTGGAACTATGGGTTATGGGCCCACCATGTGGGTTAAAATTAGGAGCGGTGACATCTTGCACGGTCATGATAGAAAGGCATGTCAGAGGGTAGCGTGTCAGTTATGTCGACAACAATGTCGGTACCAAGGGCGAGGGACGAAGAGAACCATTTTCCTGCTCGTTGAACGAGGCGGACCATTAGGCAAAGTTCTCGTCCATCGGTGGCTACCGAAATGTCATCAACAATAGTAACAAGGTCTTGCTAGACAGAATTGTACACCGAGGTGTTTACATAAGCAGGAGGATATTACTGCTTAGATCATATAGACCTCAAGAAAGGTCAAACCAATCAATGGAAAGGATAATATGATTATGAAATTAAACAGAACAATGGAAAGGAAAATGTGTTTAAACACATATTTCAGGGGTATATCCTTCCCAAGGTCAAATAGAGCATGACATCCATGACAGGATAGAAGTAGAAAATCATTTAGGTAAGGGGAGAGGAATTTCATGACATTACCCATACAATTGTGTTTGGGTAATTGAGCAGGAAACATTTAGCATTGGGCTTCAAATGTTCTTGTTGAAAATCGGAGTACCATAGACATGCTTCGAGATAGCATTGACATGGTCAATAGGTGAAGATCAGACTCTGGAGACACAAAGGATCCATCAGGAATAACTTGAAGAATAGGTCTTACAATTCCCTCATGGAAGAAGGGATAACCTTGCTGAAAAGGAATCTATAACAACAAGTCCTCCGGCCAGGTGTGATAGGCATGACCTCACCTTACCGATATATAAGGACCAATGTAATAACTCTTGGAAATATGTTCCAACCATCATAGCTGACCGAGATTCAGATCTGATTGGTGCCAGGATGCCTCAAACTCAGGATGCCTGAGAAGAAAAGGTGCATCACAATTGACGAGACAACATTGTAAGATTCTCGGGAAATGTACTATGGAAGCGAGTTTCGAATCAAGAGTTCATCATTAAACCAGGGAGAGGACGAGGAGGTGACTGAGGGACTCGGGGACAATTCATCAAGATTTCTGACAAGATGGATTTCCACAATTATGTGAACAAGGAGATAACTTTTGTCGGATCAATAATACAATGATGTATGCTTGAGGAAAACATACACAATTAAGCATTGGTTGAAAACTGCACCCAAAATATGGTCTTAGGTAGCATGATCAAGGTTAGAATGGTGATTCGATATCTAATAGTATAAGAATGAAATATCGACCATTAACTTCAATGCAATAGGGTCGCTAGAAGTTTTGAATTCGTACATCCAAGTTCAGTTGTCGTTTTTTTGGTTGGAAATAACACGAGGACCAAGAAGGAATGGTGATGGTGAGAAGTATCACTTGTATCAAGAATTTTCAAGAGGTCGTAAAATTCCCACAACATTCTTGACATAAAAGGTGATAATATTCCAAGGCAAAGAAGGACAAATGCTGGATAGCAAGGAACTCAAGGCATAACACAAAACACGAACAAGTTTGTGTTGGAGGGAAGCAATAAAGTGGCCGATGATAACACAAATCATCAAGGGCAAGGATGGCATTTCTCATCATGAATTTGATTGATATCTGGAAGATCTCATAAGGTTGATGATGATCATGACACATTTGTCGAGAGATTCCATGAGGATGTAATCGATCAGCGACGACATCAAGTCAAAGGAATGATAAAGTGAAGGGTTATTGGAACCATGAGTACGACACAAACTCAAAATCAAGCTTGCTATTCAGGGTGAAATGATATGACGAGGAAAATCGACGTAAGCTTAGCTCATCGTCGAAAGTGGTGCTCCAAGAATAAGGACCAGGTAGCACAGTTAAAATCATCACGACAATGATATAGCCAAACAGGCTAGGAATGGCGTGATCAGATACAAAGTCATACTCAAAGAAGATTACTAAGAGTTGTTGAATCGTAGTGCGGACCCGATTCAGTTATCGGTGTCTTTGAGTGTTTAATAACTCAGAGCCCATGAAAATTTGTAACCAGTGAGAATGTAGTACTTAATGAAGAACTCATAAGAAGTTATGTAGTTCCAAGATAATCCCGAGATACCAGGGGGTAATACTCGACGACAGATCAAAGTAGAGGTTGGACTAGGGTATTGCTCTGCGGAAGATAAGTGCTTAAACTTGCACGAGAAATGTTATTCAAAGGAGAACATGGTCAGAGCCACGATTGCAAAGGACCAAATATAGATACCAGATAAACTTATAACAAGGGGATTAGTATTATCACAAGAAGCTTCCATGATAAGTTCCACATCGGGTCCATGGGCATGAACACAAAGTTCAAGGTCGACTCCCACTTTTCCAATGCATAACCTTTCATCCACTCCCTGTTTTGAAAATGGCATTAGTGTCGAAAGTTTTACCTGGCGAAATACAAGATGAGTATGACCCGTGAAATCTTTTGGGTTCACACGGATTTATGGAAGGCATAGGTTCAACCCATCGAGGCATCATGGAAACATAAACCACAAGCTTCAATAGTAAATATCACCAGCTTGAAAGCAGAGCATGGTTGGCCAATCAAGGAATAGGATTTACCAATGGCATTATGTATCAGGGTAAGAACTTCCAAAGTGATTGAATATGAAGGACGTTGTCGGATAAAATACAACAAAGGATTCGATGGTCCACAAGGGATCTGATGTGAGCATCGGTACCCAACCAGAGGGAGAAAGAATGCAAGGAGATCAGATTATAGGAACAACTGACTAACTCAAAGTTCAACGCTAAGGAATTATGAATTCCAAGATAAGGGATCAGAAGCAATGCTCTCATTAGGGATGGATAAGTTGAATAGCCTTAGGGGCACAATCGATGGCAAAATTTGATTGGTCGAGATCCAGCTCATGTTCAAAATGACGTCCGAGCCGGAAGGATGAATTCTAAGATCTGGTTGAGGATTGCGAGCATTCGCACTTATTGAACCGGTGAGCTCAAAAATGATAGTGGCAAAGGATGCTAATAAGATTACTATACTTATGGGATTAACCATAATGCAATCAAGCAAGAATTTCAACAGCAATAAGCTGCTGAGGATTTTCGGAAGATCAAATAGTATTTTGAAGACTTTGGTGCAACACATGAACAATTGGGGAGAAACAAATCTTTGGTGTATGTGAGGATTAATTTGCAGGTGTATTCAGGTGACAAGGAAGTGCAAGGTAGTAGGCACAAGGATTCTCGGAACAACAATGAGTATTTTGGGGTATCTTGTAATAACAAGAGCAACTTGGGACTAAGGTAAGAATGGCAGTGCATGTAGTTATCTATAGGGGTTAACGGTGGAAGGGAATTGCAAACGCAATGAGCACAAGTTCTCGGGATAACTACGGAGAGTATCTTCTGAATCTTCTAGTGCAGTAGGTGACCATCTGTAATAAGGGGCTCTCCGGAAGGAAGTAATTACGAGAAGCTAGAGTTAGAGTTAGCAAAATCTTTTAACCCGAATAGAAGAGAGATCAGAGTCCCAGAGTATAGATGAGGAATAAAAGATCCTAATACCACCCAGATGGCGACATGGGCCCGTAAGGCACACAGCCATGTTAGTAAAAAGTTTTGTAATGTCTAGACTCGACTTCGGCCAAGGAGTGTGAAAGGGGGATTCCTACAGGCAGTCACCTCTGATACCAACTTGTGATGCCCCCGATTTGACCGTACACTAATCATACACGCAAACGTGTATGATCAAGATCAGGGACTCACGAGAAGATATCACAACACAACTCTACAAATAAAATAAGTCATACAAGCATCATATTACAAGCCAGGGGGCCTCGAGGGCTCGAATACAAGAGCTCGATTATAGACGAGTCAGTGGAAGCAACAATATCTGAGTACAGAGATAAGTTAAACAATTTTGCCTTAAGAAGGCTAGCACAAACTGGGATACAGATCGAAAGAGGCGCAGGCCTCCTGCCTGGGATCCTCCTAAACTACTCCTGGTCGTCGTCAGCGGGCTGCACATATTAGTAGGCACCTCCCGAGTAGTAGTAGTCGTCGTCGACGGTGGCGTCTGGCTCCTGGGCTCCAACGTCTGGTCGCAGCAATCGGGTATAGGAAGCAGGAAAAGAGGGAGCAAAGCAACCGTGAGTACTCATCCAAAGTACTCACAAGCAAGGAGCTACACTACATATGTATGCATTGGTATCAAATGGAATAAGGGTATCATATGTGGACTGAACTGCAGAATGCCGGAATAAGAGGGGGATAGCTAGTCCTATCGAAGACTACGCTTCTGGTAACCTCCATCTTGCAGCAGGAGAAGAGAGTAGATGGTAAGTTCACCAAGTAGCATCGCATAGCATAATCCTAACCGATGATCCTCCCCTCATCGCCCTGTGAGAGAGCGATCACCGGTTGTATCTGGCACTTGGAAGGGTGTATTTTATTAAGTATCTGGTTCTAGTTGTCATAAGGTCAAGGTACAACTCCGGGTCGTCCTTTTACCGAGGGACATGGCTATTCGAATAGATAAACTTCCCTGCAGGGGTGCACCACATAACCCAACACGCTCGATCCCATTTGGCCGGACACACTTTCCTGGGTCATTCCTGGCCTCGGAAGATCAACATGTCGCAGCCCTACCTAGACACAACAGAGAGGTCAGCACGTCGGTCTAAATCCTATGGTGCAGGGGTCTGGGCCTATCGCCCATTGCACACCTGCACGTTGCGAACGCTGCCGGCGAGCAGACCTAGCAACCTCCATTTCAACGGAAGTTGCGTTACGCGGTCCAACCCGGCGCGCGTCGCTCAGTCGCTGACGTCACGAAGGCTTCGGCTGATACCACGACGTCGAGTGCCCATAACCGTCCCCGCGTAGATGGTTAGTGCGTATAGGCCAGTGGCTAGACTCAGATCAAATACCAAGATCTCGTTAAACGTGTTAACTTGAAATAACCGCAAACGCCGACTAGGGCCAGGCCCACCTCTCTCCTAGGTGGTCTCAACCTGCCCTGTCGCTTCGCCACAAAGATCCACACAGAGGGCCGTTGGGACAAAGGTCCTTTCAGCCCCCAATCCATGAATCACTCGCGGGTGCTCCACGAGCCGACCCGACTTTAGTCACCACATGTATCATGTATAAAGTATATAGTATATACCCGTGATCACCTCCCGAGTGATCACGGCCCGATAGTATAGCATGGCAGACGGACAAGAATGTAGGGCCACTGATGATAAACTATCATCCTATACTAAGCATTAGGATTGCAGGTTAAGGTAACAACAGTAGTAGCAAGGACAGGCTATGCATCAGGATAGGATTAACGGACAGCAGTAACATGCTACACTACTCTAATGCAAGCAGTATAGAGAAGAGTAGGCGATATCTGGTGATCAAGGGGGGGCTTGCCTAGTTGCTCTGGCAAGGAGGAGGTATCGTCAACACCGTAGTCGTACTAGGTAGCAGCGGCGTCGGTCTCAATGTCTAGCGAGAGAAGAGGGGAAGAAATAATAAATATAATGCAAACAAATGCATGATGATGCATGACATGACAAAGCGTGATGCTAGGTGTGCCCTAACGCGGTACGAGGTGGTACCGGTGAAGGGGGGAAACATCCGGGAAAGTATTCCTGGTGTTTCTTGTTTTCGGACAGATGAACCGGAGGGGGAAAGTTGCATGTTTGCTATGCTAGGGATGTGTGGCGGACGAACGGGCTGCGTATCCGAATTCGTCTCGTCGTTCTGAGCAACTTTCATGTACAGAGTTTTTCCATCCGAGCTACGATTTATTTTATATTAATCTTAAAAGGTTTAAGTTATTTTTAGGATTTATTTAATTATTTAAATCAACATTATCCATCATAGTGTATGCTGACGCCATCATGACGTCAGCAGTCAACAGTGTGGTTGACTAGGTCAAAACTGACCTGTGGGTCCAGCGGGACCCATGTGTCATTGTCTGTTAGTTAATTAACAGTAGTTAATTGGGTTAACTAGTTATTTAGGTTAATTAAATAATTAGTTAATCTAATCAGGATTAATTAACTTAATTTATTATTTAATTAATTAATTATTTAATTCATTTCATTATTATTTATTTATTTATATTATTTTTTAATTAATTTTTTTATTTACTAAATGTTCTGGGGCTAGGCCCCACATGTCGTTGCGCCATAGGGCCATAACGGGTTCGAGCGAACGGGCGCTGGGTGCGAGCCCGCAGGGGCGCTTGCCCCGGACAGCCGCGCGGCTGGACTGGCGGGGCGCCGGCGGGGCGACAGCCCCAGCACCAGGGGGTGGAGTGGGGGACGCGGAGCGGTTGGGGGCGGCGGCAGCGGGTGCT
>NC_041386.1:599061574-599062151 GCF_002162155.2 Triticum dicoccoides | reverse complement strand
GCAGGGGGGATGCGTGCGTCGGAGCGCCGTTCTAGGCATGGCGCGAGGAGGCCGTGGCCGTGTGCGCGTGCGCAGGGGGGAGCTGTGGCCGGCGGGGGCGGGGCACGACAGCAACACACGGTGAGCAAAGAGGGGGAGGAGGGGTGGCGGCTCACAGGGGGCCGAACGGGGAATGGTAGTGGGCTCGGGGTTGGTGCGACGAGGTGGCGCGGAGCACGGCGATGGCAAACGGCAAGGGTTGGTGAAGCACGTCGAGGAGGAGGCGAGGCGGTCCGGCGACGGCAGGATGGCGACGGGCGCGTCGGATGCAGGAGATTAGGGGCGCCACCGTGGGTGGTGGCTCGGGCTGGGGTGGCCGAGGCCGGCACGAGCGACAGACTGGCGCGGGGGGGCGAGGTGGTGGCGACGGTGGTCGACTGACGAGCGGGGCGCCGGCGGATCGGGATCGGGAGCTCCTCTCCCGATCCGATCGAGCAGATATTTCGGGGGAGGGGGTTGTGGTGTCGGTGGTTTAGTAGGCCAGTGGGCAACGGGGTGGTTGGCTGGGCCGGCCGGATGGATAGCCAGTTGGGCCGAG
>NC_041386.1:599055637-599061335 GCF_002162155.2 Triticum dicoccoides | reverse complement strand
TTTCATTTTGACTTTTGTTTATTTTATTTACTATCTTGTTTTAGATTAGACCTCAAATGACTTTGGAGTGTTACAAAACGTAATTCTAAATTAGTAACTTACCAAAACCCGCTAAGATAAATTGTCCCAACATTATTTAACTTAGTTTACAATTACTTATCGAATTAAAAGTATTTACTAATTATTTTAAATGGTGTTTTAATTACTTTGGTGCATTAAACTATTTTATAAAAGCGTAGTTTCATCACCCACATTACTTATGAAATATCCGACACACTCGGAACATTTTAGTTTTAACGTTCGAAAACTTTTATTGTTTAACTAATTTATGAATGTGAATTCGAACGGGTTTGATTTAATGTGGGACTTAGCAACCGTAAAACGATGACAGGGCATCATTAGCAATGGATTACTGTAGCTTGATTATCCGGGTGTCACAGTATCTTTGCCTCGCGCCTCGCTGCACACTTTAACATACCTATTAGGCATTATGAGAAGAAAGAGAAGTTGTTGCCTCCTATTTTTCTAGACTATAAGAGTATGGTAGCACATGATTTTATCGTTAAGAATAAGGAAAAGATGCTTAAGTACAAGTTGTTATTTGATAAAAATCACCCTGAGACTATTACTTTGCCTGCTCCTTCCTTGTTTGACTTATCTGCAAGCAAGTACCTTGTTCCGCCGGAGGCCATTTACGCCTATTGAAACCCCACATCAGCTACGGAGCCAGAGCTATAATCACAATTTGATCCTCACTGGCAGTCTTTTTATCAGTAGAATATGGAAGAGATCGCCAACCAGTGGCACCAGGGGGATCCATCTCAGTACGACCCCAACTACAACTTTGGATATCCGCCAGGCCAGCCGTGGCCATAAACCAACTTAGGCCAAAAGCCTAAGCTTGGGGGAGTACGTATTTCTCACCGACATTACATTTATGTTCATAAACTCATGCTAGTTGTCGGTGCTCATGCTTTTTCATTATAATATCCATGCTAGTTTATTTTCCTTTTCATGTTTTCTTCTTGTGTGTTTGATAAACCTTAGAAAAACAAAAAAATTAGTTGTAGCTTTTAGCTAGTTTACTTTTCATGTTGTAGTAGTAGTAATTAAATAGAAAACCTGAAAATATTTCTCGTTCTTCTTTTGCTTGTTGGGAGCTTTCCCGTGTAAATAGTTTTATTTATTTTCTTGTTCTTTGGGGATCGAGAGGACTAGACCATAATGAAAATGTTGAGTGGCTCTCATATGCATTATTGTTAATATAAGAAAGATCCCATATTACCTTGTCTTCTCTCTTGAATTGAATGCTTGCATATTCCAGCTTAGTCCAATGCAGGTGCATTATTATATTTTCCACACTATTCCGTCGTGCAAGTGAAAGGCAATAATGATGATTATAAGATGAACTTATTGAGATGAGAAAACTTGGTATGAACTCGGCCTCTCTTGTTTTTGTAAATATGATTAGTTCATCGTTCCTAATTCAGCCTATTATGAATAAACATGTTTGCAATGACAATTAGAGATTATAGTTGCTTATGCCATGCTTAATTAGCTAGGAGTTGATAATTGTTTACCTTGCATGCCAACATGCTATTAAAATGGTTGTGATGTGGTATGATAGGGTGGTATCCTCTTTTGAACGATTCGAGTGGCTTGACTTGGCACATGTTCACACATGTAGTTGAAACAAAATCAACATAGCCTCTACGATATTTATGTTCATGGTGACATGTTCACACATGTAGTTGAAACAAAATCAACATAGCCTCTACGATATTTATGTTCATGGTGCATTATATCCTACTCATGCTTGCATTCGGTGTTGATTAATTTTAATGCATGTTCATGACTGTTGTCGCCCTCTAGCTGGTCGCTTCCTAGTCTTTTTCTAGCCTTCACATGTACCAAGCGGGAATACTGCTTGTGCATCCAACTCCATAAACCCCAAAGTTATTCCATATGAGTCCACCATACCTACCTATACAAGGTATCTACCTGCCGTTCCAAGTATATTTGTATGTGCCAAACTCTAAACCTTCAAATAAACATTTTGTTTTGTATGCTCGAATAGATCATGTATCAACTAGGGATGTCTGTATCTTCCATGTTAGGCGGGTTATTCTCAAGAGGAGTGGACTCCGCTCCTCACTCACGAGAACATGGCTGGTCACCGGGATGCCCGGTCCCATGCTTTATGCAAATCAAATCAAAATAACTGCAAATAAAACTCCTCCAGGATTGTTGTTAGTTGGAGGCACTCGTTGTTTCGAGCAAGCCATGGATTGATGCTTGTTGGTGGAGGGGGAGTATAAACTTTACCATTCTCTTTGGGAACCGCCTATAATGTGTGTAGCATGGAAGATATCGAGATCTCTCGATTGTTATGTTGACAATGAAAGTATACCGCTCAAAACATTATTCATATCTATTTCAAAATCGAGCTCTCGAACCTCTACAAATCACTGCTTCCATCTGCGAAGGGCCTATCTATTTACTTTTATGTTGAGTCGACATCCTCTTATTAAAAAGCACCAGTTGGAGAGCACCACTGTCATTTGCATCCATTACTGTTAGTTTACATTGAGTATGACTTGATTGGATCTCTTTTACCATGAATTACAATGTCTAGTCAGTCCTTGATCTTTAAAGGTGCCTTGCATTTATGTTTTGCGGTCTCAGAAAGGGCTAGCGAGATACCATCCTGGTATATCATATTATGATTGTTTTGAGAAAGTGTTGTCATCCGGGATTTATTATTATTGCTCGCGAGTTGATTATGCCATTGATATGAGTAAACATGAGACCTAAATGTTATTGTGAATATGGTTAGTTCATAATCTTCGCTAAAAACCTCAATGCTGGCTTACAAATTTACAACAACAAGAGCAAACAGAGTTTGTAAAAGTTTTTCTTTATCACTTTCAGTTTATCAACTGAATTGCTTGAGGACAAGAAAAGGTTTAAGCTTGGGGGAGTTGATACGTCTCCGTCGTATCTACTTTTCCAAACACTTTTGCCCTTGTTTTGGACTCTAACTTGCATGATTTGAATGGAACTAACTCGGACTGACGTTGTTTTCAGCAGAATTGCCATGGTGTTATTTTTGTGCAGAAATAAAAGTTCTCGGAATGACCTGAAAATCAATAGAGATTATTTTTGGAATATATAAAAAATACTGGAAGAAAGATCCACGTTAGGGGGGCCACACCCTGTCCACGAGGGTGGGGGCACGCCCACCCCCCCTGGGCGCACCCCATTGCCTCATGGGCCCCCTAACGCTCCACCGACATCAACTCCAACTCCATATATTCGTGTTCGGGGAGAAAAAAATTAGGGAGAAGGATTCATCGCGTTTTACGATACGGAGCCGCCGCCAAGCCCTAAACTCTCTCAGGAGGGTTGGTCTCGAATCTGTTCGGGGCTCCGGAGAGGGGAATCCGTCGCCATCATCATCATCAACCTTCCTCCATCACCAATTTCATGATGCTCACCGTCGTGCGTGAGTAATTCCATCGTAGGCTTGCTAGACAGTGATGGGTTGGATGAGATTTATCATGTAATCAAGTTAGTTTTGTTAGGGTTTGATCCCTAGTATCCACTATATTCTGAGATTGATGTTGCTATGACTTTGCTATGCTTAATGCTTGTCACTAGGGCCCGAGTGCCATGATTTCAGATCTGAACCTATTATGTTTCCATGAATATATGTGAGTTCTTGATCCTATCTTGCAAGTCTATAGTCACCTATTATGTGTTATGATCTGTTAACCCCGAAGTGACAATAATCGGGACCACTACCGATGATGACGGTAGTTTGAGGAGTTCATGTATTCACTATGTGTTAATGCTTTGCTCCGGTACTCTATTAAAAGTGGGCCTTAATATCCCTTAGTTTCCAATAGGACCCCGCAGCCACGGGAGGGTAGGACAAAAGATGTCATGCAAGTTCTTTTCCATAAGCACATATGACTATATTCGGAATAAATGCCTACATTACATTGATGAACTGGAGCTAGTTCTGTGTCACCATATGTTATAACTGTTGCATGATCGATCGCATCCGACATAGTTCTCCATCACTGATCCATTGCCTACGAGCTTTCCATATATTGTTCTTCGCTTATTTACTTTTCCATTGCTACTGTTACCATCACTATAAAACCCAAAAATATTACTTTTGCCACCGTTACCATTATTATCATATTACTTTGCTACTAAATACTTTGCTGCAGATATTAAGCTTCTAGGTGTGGTTGAATTGACAACTCAGCTGCAAATACTTGAGAATATTCTTTGTCTCCCCTTATGTCGAATCAATAAATTTGGGTTGAATACTCTACCCCCGAAAACGGTTGCGATCTCCTGTACTTGTGGGTTATCAGGAATATTGGGGTATTTATAGAACAAAGAGGCGGTCCAAGGGGCACCCGAGGTGGGCACAACCCACCAGGGCACGCCTGGGCCTCCTGGCGCACCCTGGTGGGTTGTGCTCCCCTCGGGGCACCCCCCAGGCGCAGCTAGGGCCCATTGTGTTCCTTCTGGCCCATAAAAATTCTCCGTAAAGTTTCGTGGCATTTGGAATCCGTTTGATATTGATTTTCTGCGATGTAAAAAACATGGAAAAAACAGCAACTGGCACTTGGCACTATGTCAATAGGTTAGTACCAAAAAATGATATAAAATGACTATAAAATGATTATAAAACATCCAAGATTGATAATATAATAGCATAGAACAATCAAAAAAATTAGATAAATTGGAGACGTATCAGCTGCCCAGACGCTCTTCCAGATTCCTGTGACGCTCTCTCCGTCTGCCCTGACTGGCCTTCTTCGTGCAGGAGGCGTAGAGATCTCTCTGGCTGGCAGCCGCTTCTGGCTGCTGGCCAGAGAGGATTTCGACGAGGAGGCTGGGTCCTCGCCGGACTTGCAAGGTATGAACATTAATTTGGCCAAATACCTCATTGATTCTGATGATTCTGGAAAATCGAGTAGAATAAAAATGAAAAAATAGAGGCATATTTCTTCCAGTGGTAAAAAAATTGTTGATATTAGACCACGCTCTAGTTCTGTTTTAGTGGAGGTAGTAGTAACAAAATTACTCAAACCCAAATCTTATTTTGGAGAGAGATTACTGAAAAGATGAGTAGAAAACAGTATGCCCAAATTCCAGATTTCTGGTCTAATGAGGCAGTTTATATTGAAGAGATGGAAATTAGCAAAGGGCTAGGTGGTAGAGATGCTAATAACCCTGATGTCACATCCCTAGTTCTGGCCTGTCCTATGCTTGCTTCCATGTGTGCATCATGTTTAAATTCAAATGAAATTTGAATTGAGGAATTTTCAAAAGCCTCAGGAAACCTCTAAAAATAACCAACAATTAAATCTTCTCAAATGTGTCCAAGAAAATGTTCCTGATATTCCTTGGAAATATTGGTAAGAGGTAAAATTCAAACCAATATTTTTGGAGTCACAGAGATAATTATTTTGGCCATTTGAATTAATCCAATAACTATTTGCTTTGGAATTATATTTAATATATATTAAATATGACTCCAATAATTCTGGAAGTTTGTGAGTGGCTTTATATATATTTTAGCAAGCCACATAAAATTCTACAGAATTTATTTAAATGATTTAGTTGCTAAACTAAATCAAAACAAACTACAGAAAATAGAAAACAGAAAAAAAAA
>NC_041386.1:599053290-599053700 GCF_002162155.2 Triticum dicoccoides | reverse complement strand
AAAAAAAAAGGGAGCAGAAGCCTACCTGGCGCTCACCTGGTAGCCAAACCGGCCCAGCACTGTAGCTGGCCGGCCCAGCCCGCCACCGCTACCCCTGTCGTCTTCCTCCCTGCCAGGAGGACGGGCACGCGCCCGGCGCGCGCGGCCACGCGCCCCGGCCACCTCCTCCCTGCCTGGCTGCCTCCTCCTCCCCTGGTCGCCTCCCGCGACGCCACGCAGCCCCTGGCTCCCTCTCTCACTCTCCTCGCTCCTTCCCTCCGTCCCTATCCCCCTCCTCTGTTCTCCTCACCGAGCGGAGCCCGTCGCCGCCGCTCGCCATAACCACGGCCACCGGGCCTCCCTCGCTCCCCCGACTAGCCTAGAGGCTCCGCCTCGACCCCCTCTTTCCTCTCCACCGAGCCACGAGGCCC
>NC_041386.1:598997606-599051740 GCF_002162155.2 Triticum dicoccoides | reverse complement strand
ATGGTAGCTTGCTACTGCTCCGGAACACTTAGGCTGGCCGGCATGTGTCCTTCTTCGTTCCTGTGTCTGTCCCTTCGGGGAAATGTCACGCGATGAATACCGGAGTCCTGTTAGCCCGCTACAGCCCGGTTCACCGGAGTCCTGCTAGCCCAGTGCTACAGCCTGGATTCACTCGCTGATGACCGACACGTTCGATGCTGGGTCATGGATGCCTGTCCCTGTAAGTCTGTGCCACTTTGGGTTTACGACTAGCCATGTCAGCCCGGGCTCCTTATCATATGGATGCTAGCGACACTGTCATATACGTGTGCCAAAAGGCGCAAACGGTCCCGGGCAAAGGTAAGGCGACACCCGTGGGAATACCGTGCGTGAGGCCGCAAAGTGATATGAGGTGTTACATGCTAGATCGATGTGGCATTGAGTCGGGGTCCTGACAGCGTTGGTATCAGAGCTTGACTGCCTGTAGGATTACCAAGCCAAACTGGTCGAGGTTGAGTCTAGAAATTCTTTAGTTATATAAGGGAACTGATTGTGGGATGGAACGTAAGGCTCTTTTTACTCCTTATACCTCATGGCCTTCTGATCTGAGTCATCTTATCTTTCCTGCGGGGATTAAGAACTAGGCTTTCTCTTCTTTCTATCAGGATCACGTGTTACTAATCCGTAGACTTATAAGATTGTTGGATTTAAGCTTGAGTTCAGTTTCTACTACTTCCGTATGTTAATTGTTGATCTCGAAACCTTGATATCGTGCTTCTGAGTGGTTATGCCACCATTTTTGTGAATGTCTCAAATCTTTTCTGAGCATTTACAGCCGTTATGCTGTCCGAGTCATCCCAGGTTTCTAAATAGTCCGATGCATTTGCAAATCCCTTCCTTTTGTTTTCGATGTTCCCATGGGCCAGATTAACCACACTAATCGGTGTGTTGAGGTAATTATTGCCTCGACATATATGTTGGAATTATTATTATGACCCTAAGTGCTTAGGGGATCATCTAGTGGTCTAGCCATGATTTGTGTCCTAGTGTGAAGATTCTGGCCTTTATTCTCGGAAGCATCCCGTGATGCTACTTAGTAGTAGGTATTCTACTCCTGGGTTCTGAACCCGAGATTCACTCTACCTACTTCATGTTGATAGTAATTGCTAGTGCCTTTAGGATAGTAGTAACCTTGCGATAGTCCTTGAAGTCCGTGGTATCTTCTTCTTCCAAATACCATGAACTACTTATGGCAGATGTTTATTGGATCAAAAAAAATCACAATTAGAGTACTCTTGAGGAGTTCTCCATTCATAAATCGTGACTCTGCCAGTTCTACCTTTCTGCATGGTTTATCCGGAAGAAATATGTTGAACTTGGTTCGACATACTAATCTATGCATCCACAACTCAGAAAGTTATATGTTCCTTTGAGTTGTTCTCTTTAGTTGCATTCTGACCCTCGTCTATCAATTGATAGTCAAGAGTATGCGTGCGTTCGTTCATCGATGCCTATGACTCTTGTGGTCTGTCAAGCCATTCTATTCCGGAATGACTAGGAGAAACAAACTCCAGTACCTCTTCCATATCTAGGATTGGGTCAAAGTAGTTGTATTCCGCAGATCAAATGCCAATCCAGCTTTTGGTTCTGCTCTACCTTGGAGTATTACATATTTTTATATCGAGATTGTTATAGGAATTGCACACCATCCCATGAACTCTTGGTACAGTGACACTTCTTGCCATCACTGTTCATTCATCGGCCCTCGTGTTGATGCAACCGGACTACCGACAAATGAATTGTGATGTGTGAAATCAATACTGCTAGCAACTCTGTTGCTTGGTAGTTAAAGGATAATAATTTCATTCTTAGTATGTTGGTTTTCGAATCATCCTTCTAAGACTGATCGTGCTACCTAGTCCTTATTTCGGTGCACCCTTCGATTGATGAGTTAGGATCTTGTCAAGTCCTCACTCATTTGATCATATCGTCTTGCCCTCAAAAGCAAGATTGTTCTCGAGCTTAGTAACATACCGGTGGTTCGTGACTTTCCAAATATCTTCTTGGAGGTGTTACCGGGTTGTCACCTGACCGCTATGTTGAGTTCGTGATCAAGTTGGTTTCTTGTGAACCACCTTCTCTCCAAGAATCGGTGTTAGATATCCCTGAGCTAGTTGGTTAAGCTAGACAACAACTTGGAGAGTTGGAAGATAAAAGCTTGTCTGACTTAGTTCGTTCCAAAGGGATATTCTTGTGTAGTGTGTGTTGAAGAAAGATGATATCTTCATCGATTGGTCCCTGTGATCAGTTGCTGGACCTATTGTCTTATCAATCCTTTGATTTGAGTGTGGGCTATCGTCAAATCAAATCAGTACCAACGATGCTCGTAATGTTGTCTTATTCGTGGTTGATCCCTCGAGCATACACCATTATATCTTTTGGGTCTGACCAATGCTATCACTTGTTCACTTAACTATGGAATTCCTTTTAAAAGGAAACCAAGATGAATTGTTGTTGTGCCCATTGACAACATCCTTGTCTTCTCCATAATTTTGCTGAACATTAAGCTAGTGTTGGAAACTTTTGAAAGCATTTGTTCATGCTAGCTCATGAAGCATATGTTTGGATGAAGGTAGTGACTTCCTTTAATTCATGTGCATCTGATGCAAGTTGCCGCCGTGGATTCGAGAAAGTCAATGTTGTTTCTTTGGAATCATCCCAAATCAGTCATGCATACGTGCGAAAGTATTCTGTGGTTCGGAGACTTGCAACCTCCATTCCATATGTGTTCCGTAGCACCCCAAGCCACTGACTGATTTGTTCGAGAAAAGGAGTTAAGTGTTAATCCATGGTAATGCACAAGACTTCGATACCCTCGTTGATGGTTCCCCCCTCCTGAACTCGGTAGTGTTTTATTATAAGACTACTATGTGGTCATGCTTGTCTGGGACAACGTGTTCACATGTTAGTAGCAGAACCAGCTCATGTTTTGGAGCTTGCTATCGTAGTTCATCTCCCGAGAATCCCGCAACATTATCTCGTCGATTTGTGTTGCAAACTTTCATTTTTCTTTCTAGACTTGATGAGTCTGGGGTATCCTGACACCAACCAGATCTGAATCTCAGGCAGATGTGATGGTTGGAACATTTCCCAAGAACTATAATATCGGTCCCTCGGAAACCGGTAATGTGGATGTCGTGGTCAACACACCCAGCCGGAAGACCTGTTATTATAATATCTTGATTGAGGAAGTTGGCCACCTCCCCATAGGGATTTCGTAGGATTACTCCCTAGTTGCCCCTATGGATTTCTGTGTTCCGAAGTCCGACCTTTTTACTTGATGTTCTAGATATCAAACCATATCTATGGGTGGGTTACACTAGCACATCAAGGAGAACATTAGAAGCGGAGTGCTAAATGTCTCTCGGTCGATCATCCAGATTTTTATTTCCTTGGCCTCGCTAAGGTGAAATCTGAGAAGGTGTTATCTTCCTTTGCATCTGCATCATCCATCATTAGCCATCATGGTAGCAAGTTGTGTTGCCAGGATCCTTGACACGGATGTTGGTAAAACCTTGATGAATGTGGAAATGCTCAAGTTCTTGAGAGCACGCTCAAGCGCTAGGTGTTATCATCGACGCTAACTGGGATTCCTCTTAGTTTCCTCGGCAATGCTATGACCTTTTCAACCAGTGAATTAACTCTCTAGTGTTGGGTTCTTCCCCAGTTACCAGAATCATTCCCAGCATTTGCATTTTGTTCCCAGCTTGCACCGCCAATGTGCCATTCTACCATGGGTCTCTTCCATTTCCGGTGATAAGCAAATTCATCCATTACGTTGTCTTCAACAAGGTAATCCACATCATCCAAGTCCGAGTATGCCATTCTACCGACCCCCTCCAAACGATCGTTGTGAATTGCCTTAGGCTGGTATGAAGAGTTTTCAATGATCTCTGAATCAAAGGTAATCCTTTTTGCCACTTAAGGAAATAATCTACGAATCACCCTCCTCCAGGATGTTTCGTCGTGGTTTCATGGCAACTAAACTCCTCGCTACGTGGACAATATTTTACCACCTTCTTAAATGTGGAATTGTTGTCTACCTAGTGAACCTTCGTCATCCGTTTCTTTCCACCCCTCTTGATGTGTATCTCGTGTCTCAACTCGAGAGATGGTCCCATGTCTCATTCCGTGAGTTGTTCGATCATCGAGGAGATCGACCCTTCTAGAGTCTCCTTCTTCCCTCCATGTCATGTTGGCAGGATTTCTCAGAGCAAGACATCAAGACAATGATGGTGAATGAATCAACGTTTCTATGAAGTGCACCCTGGATCATGAAGATTATACTAGTTACGTTTCCCCTTCACCTTACCCTACGCTTGAATCTCGAGACGAGATTCTTGTTTAGTGGGGGTGAGTTGTCACATCCCTAGCTTCAGGCATTGCTCTAGGTTAGCTTCATGTGTGCATCATGTCTATATTTTTGAAACTTGAATTGAGGAATATTGGAAGCCTCAAAACCCTAAATAAAAGAGGGGCAAAAACCCTAGAAATCTCATTCATTGCTCCAAAATGCTCCTCTTAAGTGTTTGATAATTTTTGGTAAGGATTCTGGTCCCAACCAAAATATTGAACATTTTTAAGGAGTTATTTTTGGGACTTTGAATTTAATTCATTAGTTATTTGAATTTGAATTATATTCATATAATTAGAATATAATTTCAAATATCCCTGAAATATTTTATAAGCTTTTGGAAAAGTCCATCTAGCAATATAAAATATTCAGTGGAGTTTTTGGCATTGTTTGAATTATTTTTAAAATTCAAAACAGTGGCAAAATAATTTAAATAAAACAAAAACAGAAGAAAAATATAAAACAGAATAGAAATAAAAGAGAGGAGAGAAACCTTACCTGGACCTCGCAACGCCGCCACCATCGCCGTTTCGTCGCCGGCCACCGAAGCTCGCCGCCGTTCGATTCGCCGCCGACAGGACATCCCCGAGCCCACTGACCAACCCTGCGGAACCGCGGTGAGCTCCTCTGCCGTTCGCCCCTTTTTCCCGTCGCTCCGCACGCTCCCTAGCGCTAGCGCTGCCGTGCCCGAAGCTCGCCGCCGCCGCGCCTCATCGCCGGCGTGGCTAGAGCCACCACAGCTCGAATCCGAGCACACCGCTGTGCTCAGAGAACTCCCAGGAGCCCGTAGCGCCCACCAGCCCCTCCTCCCATGCACCATAGCGCCATCTCCGCTGTTGCCCGAGCTCCGGCCGCCGCCGCGAGCTCGACTCCGGCGAGTACAGCGCACCCCGTCCGCTCCTTCCTGCTCCGTTGGATGCGGAAGAGCACGGGCTACGCCCCGGTGGTCTCCGCGAGTCCAGCCGCTGCCTGTAGCTCAAGTCCGGCGAGCTCCCGCCGCAGTTTTGGTCGTCGCCGGCCGAACTCCGGCGAAGTCGACGTGGCTTAGTTAATTAGTCACTAACCCCCCACCTACTGACGCTGACAAGTGGGCCCCAGGGCTTAGTCAAAGCTAACCAGCCCGGGTCAACGCGGGATTAGTCCCTGTGTCACTGACGTGTGGACCCCACACGTCAGGTTTGACCCGGGGCAGCCCTGTTGACTTGCTGATGCAAGCATGACGCAGTGCTGATGTCATAACTCATTTTCTGGATTTAACTTAATTCTGAAATTCCAGAAAATAACTAAAACTTCAATAAATCATAGAAAATTAACCGTAACTCCAAATTAAATAAATTATATATGAAAAATTATCAGAAAAATTCAAGGAATCCATCTGTACCATTTTCATGCATGTTAGAACAACTTATAGCTGCTGTTTAGCACAAATCAATTAAAGGGCATTTAAATAATCACATATGGAGTTTGAATTTGAATCTTGTATTCAAACCAACTTCATTTAATCTGTTGCTAGTTGCATTAGCTCAAAACACATTCATATTGCCATGTCATGAGCATGCATCATATTGTGCATTGCATTGATTGTATTTCTTCTTTGTTGCCGGTATTTGTCCCCTCTCGATAGACGTGATACCGATGATGTGATCGTTGACACTGATGAAGACTCAATGTTATCTTCAGAAGTGCCAGGCAAGCAAAACCCCCTTGTTCATTCCGATACAATCCTACTCTCTCGCTCCTGCTCTCTTTTACTGCATTAGGACAACAACGATTCATCTGTTACTTGCTGCGGTAGCTGAACCCCTTTATCCTTTGCATGACCTGTCATTCCACAGTAAATAGATGAAACCCACTAGTATGAGTAGGAATTGTTTGAGCCCTGTTGTGCCTACTCATTCATGCTTGTTTGTCATGCCTGCTACTGCTTAGAGTTGAGTCAGGTCTGATTCATCGGGGATGAATCAGAGGCGTGTGAACATGTCCTATTGTGTGTGAGCTAAGTGTGTGAACACGATTTGGTAAAGGTAGCGGTGAGAGGCCATGTAGGAGTACATGGTGGGTTGTCTCATTGAAGCCGTCCTCAGGAACTGAGTTCTGTGTTTGTGATCCATGATTCAGCTACTACCATACATTGGGCCCTGAAATATGACCCCGCTCGACTTCTTATTCACCCTTGTCCTCTGTCCAGGAGTTGCAAGTAGTTTCTGGTGTTTGTAGTATGCTGGAGCCCGTGGACAGCGCTGACCGTAGGGGTGGGCTGTGATGCGGTAGGCACGTGGCCGGGTATACCGGGCGCCCGTTTGGTGTCATGGAACCCTGTTCACATCATTTGGGGCTGTGAGCGAAACTCCGGCCGGATCTCCTCATGGATGGAACCCGAATAGGTGATAAACCTGGACTAGAGACTTGAGTGTTTAGGTAGGTCGTGGTCTACACCCACGTCGGCTTTCGCTTGAAGTCTGCCGAGCACATGTCGTGTGCAGACGCTAAGTGGTGGAAACATGTATGAAGAAGTACACCCCTGCAGGGTTAATATGATCTATTCGAATAGCCGTGTCCGCGGTAAAGGACTTCTGGGTTGCTTATATCAGTTCATAGACAAGTGAAAGTGGATACCCTAAAATACGCAAGATAAGCGTGAGTGCTATGGATGGCGTTCTCGTAAGGAGACGGGAGCGGATCCATAGTGGTGTATTGATATGGTGAATATGTGGACTCGTGTGCGCCACCTCAAAAGAGTCGCTTGCAGTCGTAGTCTAGGATAGCCACCGAGTCAAAGCTGGCTTGCTGCAGTTAAACCCCACCATCCCTTTGTTGATAATGATGCATATGTAGTTAGTTCTGATGTAAGTCTTGCTGGGTACATTTGTACTCACGTTTGCCTATTTTATGTTTTTGCGGAGAGACTTCGGTCTCACTAGTAGTTCCACGTGGACTTCGACGTTTAGCTTGATACCTCAGCTACGATCTTGTGCCCTCGGCAGGATCTGGTAGATAGTCAGGCTTCTCAGCCTTTTTCATTTATAGATGTCTGTACTCAGACATGATAGCTTCCGCTTGTGCTTTGATTTGTATGCTCTGATTGTTGGGTCATGAGACCCATGTTTGTAATATCTCGCTCCTCGGAGCCTATTGAATAGATTACTTGAGTCATAGAGTCATGTTGTGATGCCATGTTGTATTTGCACATATCGAGCATATTGTGTGTATGTTATTGAAATGCTTGGTATGTGTGGGATCTGACCATCTAGTTGTTTATCTTTAGTAGCCTCTCTTACGGGGAAATGTCTCCTAGTGTTTCCACCGAGCCATGGTAGCTTGCTACTGCTCCGGAACACTTAGGCTGGCCGGCATGTGTCCTTCTTCATTCCTGTGTCTGTCCCTTCGGGGAAATGTCACGCGATGAATACCGGAGTCCTGTTAGCCCGCTACAGCCCGGTTCACCGGAGTCCTGCTAGCCCAGTGCTACAGCCTGGATTCACTCGCTGATGACCGACACGTTCGATGCTGGGTCATGGATGCCTGTCCCTGTAAGTCTGTGCCACTTTGGGTTTACGACTAGCCATGTCAGCCCGGGCTCCTTATCATATGGATGCTAGCGACACTGTCATATACGTGTGCCAAAAGGCGCAAACGGTCCCGGGCAAAGGTAAGGCGACACCCGTGGGAATACCGTGCGTGAGGCCGCAAAGTGATATGAGGTGTTACATGCTAGATCGATGTGGCATTGAGTCGGGGTCCTGACACCTGATCAGGGGGAGACAAGATGGAAAAGCTAGAGAAGGGCAAATAAGGAAAAAGGAAGATACGGCTTTGAAGAATACACTATCAAAGATCTTTACTCATATAAATGACGAGCCCCTCCTTCTGTTGAAAGGAGAGAGTGATCCCTTCATGGAACTAGGGTTTCCCATCCCCCCGCCGCCACCAGAGCTAGAAGAAACTAGTGAGGGGAAGATAATGAATAGAGGTTTGGGAGGGAATTTGGGGGAGATTCAGCGGAGGGGGAGGGAAAATTTCCAGTATATGAAAAAGGAAGAAGAGGTGGACAGATCCAAAGAAAACTATCGGCAACGCGGCAGAAGTGGGGAAGGGTTTGTGACTAGATTCAACCCTGGTAGTTTTAACCATTAGAAGGATGGTGGAATGGGATCTCGAAGAGAAGCAAGATTTGCTGATGAGATCAAGGAGAAACCTACTTAGAAGCAAGAGGTGGAGTAAGCAGTACATGATTGGAAAGGTAAAGAAAATGTATACACTTTCAATCCTTCGTTTGAGATGCTCCAACAACAGCAGTGTTTTGGGGCTTTACTTGCACAAATGGCCCAACAAGGAGTGGGTGCCTCATCAGGGGGGGTGGATGTCCTCTAGAAGGGCTGAAAGAGATTGAGGATGACAAGGGAAGAGGAAATATTGTGGAAGACAGACAGCAGCAGGGGGGAGAGTTTGATGTAGGGCCAGGCAACAGACAAGGGCTGAACAATTGGGGGCAGCAGCTAGGTTTAGTCAGAGAGAAGGCATTGGTGACTTATCAGAATAAAAATGGAGCTAACTTCAGGGTGATGTGCCACAAGTGCAAGGATTTCAGACATCTGACCAGAGAATGCAAACTCCCTAATTGCATCATCTGTGGGAAAAATTCTCACATCACTAAGGACTGCACTTGGCTCAAACAGATCAAACTAACGCCCAAATTTTTAGGTTATGCTGCAAGGGGTTTGGGACTACTCCTAGTCCAAAATTTTAAGGAAGTGGTGAGCAGTGAGCAAATCAACCCAATGGCAATTGTTAACATTGCCTCGGGAGAGAGAAATGAAACACAATTCTTGGAAGGCTTCAACTACATGTTCAAATGGGACTGGCAGTGGACCTGCAAAAAATAGGGTGACAGAGCATATCTTATGAGGTTTCCAAACAACAGTAGGTTCATAGAGCTCCACAAGTTTGGAAATTTCAATCTGCTGGGAACTAAAGCCATCATAAATGTTGATA
Source organism: Triticum dicoccoides (assembly GCF_002162155.2). Classification (NCBI taxonomy): domain Eukaryota; kingdom Viridiplantae; phylum Streptophyta; class Magnoliopsida; order Poales; family Poaceae; genus Triticum; species Triticum dicoccoides. Next base: position 599,042,355 of record NC_041386.1, on the reverse strand, counting down.
GTTGGGCATGTGACACTTAGGCTATAAGAAAACTTCACACTGTGCAGGTGAGCATGGGAAAAGTGCATGGGTGCTTCAGACACTTCTTTGGAGCTTGTGAAGTAGTTGCAACAATTGGCCTTGTGCTGGAAATTGACATGACCACTATTTCTACAAGATAAGATCATAGCAAAGGTGGGAATGAGGGATTTTGAAAAAAATCCCCAAACATAATGAAGTTACTGACAAAGACCTCATGATATATAGAGTGACCTTGGAACTGGAAAGGGTGGTGGAGCAAGGCTGATATGAGGAAAAAAGGAAACATGAGGACATTGAAACAGGACAGGATGCAAACTCAGAGGACAGAAGGAAGAAAATCGGGATTGGTGGTATGGATGCTGATGGCAATAAGGAAAATATCTCATTGGGCAGTGTGGGGCTTAAACAATTTGAGGATATGAGGAAGAAAAGCGAAGAAATCCTCAATATTCAGAAAGAATACCTGGCAGAGGTGGGATTAAGGAAAAAACTTGAAGCTGACTAAGATAAAGTAATGCAAAGGATGCAAGAAATGGAAGAAAACAGATGTAGGCAGGAAGCCTAGAGAGCAGTGGAGGAGAAAAAGAATGGTAACTGGGAAGAGGATAAGAAGTAGTTGGTGGAAATGATCAAGGGTTAACAAGAGTTGATAGATAGGTGCATGGAAAAAATTGAAATGTGGGAAGAGAAAGAACTTTCTGGGGATGAACTTGGAGACAATAATGACTATGATAAAGACATTCCACAAGACCCAGTGTTGGACGATACGTCTCCGTCGTATCTATAATTTTTGATTGTTCCATGCCAATATTCTACAACTTTCATATACTTTTGGCAACTTTTTATACTATTTTTGGGACTAACATATTGATCCAGTGCCCAGTGCCAGTTCCTGTTTGTTGCATGTTTTTGTTTTGCAGAATATCCATATCAAACGGAGTCCAAACGGGATAAAAACTGACGGAGATTTTTTTGAATATATATGATTTTTGGGAAGAAAAATCCACGCGATATGGTGCCCGAGGTGGACACGAGGCGGGAGGGCGCGCCAGCCCCCCCCCCCCCTAGGCGTTCCCCTGACCCTCGTGGGCCACCCGTAAGGTGGTTGGTGCCCTTCTTTCTCCACAAGAAAGCTAATATCCGAATAGAGATCGTGTCAAAATTTCAGCCCAATCGGAGTTACGGATCTCCGGGAATATAAGAAACGGTGAAAGGGAAGAATCTGAGAACGCAGAAACAGAGAGAGACAGAGAGAAGATCCAATCTCGGAGGGGCTCTCGCCCCTCCCATGCCATGGAGGCCATGGACCAGAGGGGAAACCCTTCTCCCATCTAGGGAGGAGGTCAAGAAAGAAGAAGAAGGAGGGGGGCTCTCTCCCCCTCGCTTCCGGTGGCACCGGAGTGCCACCGGGGGCCATCATCATCACCGCGATCTACACCAACACCTCCGCCATCTTCAACAACATCTCCATCACCTTCCCCCCTCTATATACAGCGGTCCACTCTCCCGCAACCTGTTGTACCCTCTACTTGAACATGGTGCTTTATGCTTCATATTATTATCCAATGATGTGTTGCCATCCTATGATGTCTGAGTAGATTTTCGTTGTCCTATCGGTGGTTGTTGAATTGCTATGATTGATTTAATTTGCTTGTGGTTATGTTGCTATCCTTTGGTGCCCATCATATGATTACGCGCGTGGATCACACCCTAGGGTTAGTTGTATGTTGATAGGACTATGTATTGGAGGGCAAGAGTGACAAAAGCTTCAACCTACCATAGAAATTGATGCATACGGGATTGAAGGGGGACCAATATATCTTAATGCTATGGTTGGGTTTTACCTTAATGAACATTAGTAGTTGCGGATGCTTGCTAATAGTTCCAATCATAAGTGCATAGAATTCCAAGTCAGGGATGACATGCTAGCAGTGGCCTCTCCCACATAATACTTGCTATCGGTCTAGTAAAGTAGTCAATTGCTTAGGGGCAATTTCGCAACTCCTACCACCACTTTTCCACACTCGCTATATTTAATTTATTGTTTATTTATCTAAACAGCCCCTACTTTTTATTTACGTACTCTTTATTGTCTTGCAAACCTATCCAACAACACCTACAAAGTACTTCTAGTTTCATACTTGTTCTAGGTAAAGCGAACGTCAAGCGTGCGTAGAGTTGTATCAGTGGTCAGTAGAACTTGAGGGAATATTTGTTCTACCTTTAGCTCCTCGTTGGGTTCGACACTCTTACTTATCGAAAACTGTTGCGATCCCCTATACTTGTCGGTTATCAAGACATTTTTCTGGCGCTGTTGCCGGGGAGCAATAGCGTGGGGTGAATATTCTCGTGTGTGCTTGTTTGCTTTATCACTAAGTAATTTTTATTTGCTGTTCTTAGTTGCTCGTTATCTTTAGTTATGGATATGGAACACAAAATACCAAAAAAATTAGGTGTACTTGCTACTCATGGAGATGGGGAACCTCCTAAAACCCTCGATGCTGGTTATGTGAAAAATATTATGTACTACTTTAATAATCCTGAGAAAACCCCATTAAATTATGTAATGGGAGTAACGTTGGATCAACGTGAATACTTTAGGGATTACCGCTTGACACAAAAAGGGAAACTATTATAGGATCAAATTCATATATTGAAGTGGTATGCTCGGCAAGTATGCTTGAGTTATGATTATACTTGTTGCTCTAGGATGAAGGCTCCACACCTTCCCTTTTTATGCAAATTTAATGATAATAAAACCTTAGCTTCTTATGCTAATTGTATATATGATTACTATGATGTGGAACAAATAGAAGAATTTGTTGCTTTTATGGGTGCTTATGAAATTGAATCTATGTTTAAAGAGTTTGAAGATTTTGATGATGATGTTTATAGACCTGAAAATTTAGCTATCCTGAAATATTGTTATGAGAATTATGAATACAATTACTAAATTAATGCGCTTATTAAGAAAGTCTCCGCTGTCCAAGAAGAGACTAATATTTTGCAGGAATCTATGGAAGAAGAAGTTGATAAAACTGTGAACTCATTGGATGAAAAAGATGAGGAGGAGAGCGAAGAACAAAAGGAGGAAGAGCGGATTAGCTACTCGTGCCCACCTTCTAATGAGAGTAACTCTTCAACTCATACATTGTTTAATTTCCCTTCGTGCTTACCGTAGGATGATTGTTATGATCCCGTTGATTCTTTTGAAATATCCCTTTTTGATGATGCTTGCTATGCTTGTGGCCAAGATGCCAATATGAATTATGCTTATGAAGATGAACTTGCTATAGTTCCTTATGTTAAACATGAAATTGTTGCTATTGCACCCACGCATGATAGTCCTATTATCTTTTTGAATTATCCCGGCTACACTATATCGGAGAAGTTTGCACTTATTAAGGATTATATTGATGGGTTGCCTCTTACCGTTGCACATGATGATTTTGATGAATATAATATGCATGTGCTTGCTGCTCCTACTTGCAATTATTATGAGAGAGGAACTATATCTCCACCTCTCTATGTTTCCAATATGATAAAATTGCAAGAAATTGTTTATACTATGCATTGGCCTTTACTTTGTGTGCATGAATTGTTCTTTTATGACATGCCGATGCATAGGAAGAGAGTTAGACTTTGTCATTACATGATATATGTTACCTTGTGCTCACCACTAAATTACAAATCATTGTTAATTAAAATTGGCTTTGATATACCTTGGGATCCGGGTGGATCCATTACTTGAGCACTATATGCCTAGCTTAATGGCTTTAAAGAAAGCGCTGCCAGGGAGACAACCCGGGAGTTTTAGAGAGTCATTTATTTCTATTGAGTGCTTTCATATAGTTTAAAAACAAAAAAAAATAAAGAGGGGAACCCAAAACTTTTTCAAAAAGGAAAGCGAAAGTGAGAAAGACAAGCATTGTTGAAGTGGGAGCTAGCCTTTAACTTTGTTCATGCTCATGGAAACTTTGTGAATATTGATTACAGAAACATTTCAATAAAAATAATTATCGCCTTGTACAATTCCATTGTATTATAAAAATAATGTGCCAAGGTTTGCCTTTAGGATGTTTACATTTGCTTGATGGTTTGTACGGTGCAGGACTGAAACTTTGGCTGTAGTACGTGATTTTACATTTTTTTCTGGAACGTCAAATGGTTCTGATTCTTTTTGCACTGTCTTTCTATACAAATTGTTTATTTTTCCTAATTTTGGTAGAATTTTTCAATTTTCAGAAGTATGGTGAATGTTCAGATTATTACAGACTGTTCTGTTTTAGACAGATTCTGTTTTTGATGCATAGTTTACTTGTTTTGATGAAACTCTCGATTTGTATTAGTGGATTAAGACATGGAAAAGCTATATTACAGTAGAAACAATGCAAAAACAAAATATGAATTGGTTTGCAATAGTACTTAGAGTAGTGATTTGCTTTATTATACTAACGGATCTTACCGAGTTTTCTGTTGAAGTTTTGTGTGGATGAAGTGTTCGATGATCGAGAAGGTCTCGATGTGAGAAGAAGGAAGAGAGGCAAGAGATCAAGCTTGGGGATGCCCGAGGCACCCCAAGTAAATATTCAAGGAGACTCAAGCTTCTAAGCTTGGGGATGCCCCGGAAGGCATCCCCTCTTTCTTCAACAAGTATCGGTATGTTTTCGGATTCGTTTTGTTCATGCGATATGTGCAATCTTGGAGCGTCTTTTGCATTTAGTTTTCATTTTTCTTTTATGCACCATGCTGGTATGAGATAGTCCTTGGTTGATTTATAGAATGCTCTTTGCACTTCACTTATATCTTTTGAGTATGGCTTTATAGAATGCTTCATGTGCTTCACTTATATCATTTGAAGTTTGGATTGCCTGTTTCTCTTTACATAGAAAACCGCCATTTGTAGAATGCTCTTTTTCTTCACTTATATTTGTTAGAGCGTGGGCGTATCTTTTGTAGAAATAATTAAACTTTCTTGCTTCACTTATATCTATTTAGAGAGATGACAGGAACTGGTCATTCACATGGTTAGTCATAAAGTCCTACATAAAACTTGTAGATCACTGAATATGATATGTTTGATTCCTTGCAATAGTTTTGCGATATAAAGATGGTGATATTAGAGTCATGCTAGTGGGTGGTTGTGAATTGTAGAAATACTTGTGTTGAGGTTTGTGATTCCCGTAGCATGCACGTATGGTGAACCGTTATGTAACGAAGTTGGAGCATGAGATATTTATTGATTGTCTTCCTTATGAGTGGCGGTCGGGGACGAGCGATGGTCTTTTCCTACCAATCTATCCCCCTAGGAGCATGCGCGTAGTACTTTGTTTCGATGACTAATAGATTTTTGCAATAAGTATGTGAGTTCTTTATGACTAATGTCGAATCCATGGATTATACGCACTCTCACCCTTCCACCGTTGCTAGCCTCTCTAGTATCGCGCAACTTTCGCCGGTACCATAAACCCACCATATACCTTCCTCAAAACAGCCACCATACCTACCTATCATGGCATTTCCATAGCCATTCTGAGATATATTGCCATGCAACTTCCATCATTATCATATACATGACTTGAGCATTCATTGTCATATTGCTTTGCATGATCGTAAGATAGCTAGCATGATGTTTCCATGGCTTGTTCGTTTTTTGATGTCATTGCTACGCTAGATCATTGCACATCCCGGTACACCGCCGGAGGCATTCATATAGAGTCATATCTTTGTTCTAGATATCGAGTTGTAATATTGAGTTGTAAGTAAATAAAAGTGTGATGATCATCATTATTAGAACATTGTCCCATGTGAGGTTATCAAAATAAAAGTGGCCAAAGAAGCCCCACAAAAAAAGAGAGAGAGGCCAAAGAAGCCTACAAAAAAAGAAAAAAAAAGAAAAAATGAGAGAAAAAGAGAGAAGGGGCAATGTTACTATCCTTTTACCACACTTGTGCTTCAGAGTAGCACCATGTTCTTCATATAGAGAGTCTCTTGAGTTATCACTTTCATATACTAGTGGGAATTTTCATTATAGAACTTGGCTTGTATATTCCAACGATGGGCTTCCTCAAATGCCCTAGGTCTTCATGAGCAAGCAAGTTGGATGCACACCCACTTAGTTTCAGTTTGAGCTTTCATATACTTATAGTTCTAGTGCATCCGTTACATGGCAATCCCTACTCACTCACATTGATATCTATTGATGGGCATCTCCATAGCCCATTGATACGCCTAGTTGATGTGAGACTATCTTCTCCTTTTTGTCTTCTCCACAACCACCATTCTATTCCACCTATAGTGCTATGTCCATGGCTCACGCTCATATATTGCGTGAAAGTTGAAAAGGTTTGAGAACGTCAAAAGTATGAAACAATTGCTTGGCTTGTCACCGGGGTTGTGCATGATGTGAGTATTTTTTGTGGTGAAGATGGAGCATAGCCAGACTATATGATTTTGTAGGGATAACTTTCTTTGGCCTTGTTATTTAGAAAAGACATGATTGCTTTATTAGTGGGCTTGAAGTATTATTGTTTTTATGTCAAATGATAGACTATTGCTTTGGATCACTCGTGTCTTAATATTCATGCCATGATTAGATATGTGATCAAGATTATGCTAGGTAGCATTCCACATCAAAAATTATCTTTTTTATCATTTACCTACTCGAGGACGAGCAGGAATTAAGCTTGGGGATGTTGATACGTCTCCATCGTATCTATAATTTTTGATTGTTCCATGCCAATATTCTACAACTTTCATATACTTTTGGCAACTTTTTATACTATTTTTGGGACTAACATATTGATCCAGTGCCCAGTGCCAGTTCCTATTTGTTGCATGTTTTTTGTTTCGCAGAATATCCATATCAAACGGAGTCCAAACGGGATAAACACTGACGGAGATTTTTTTTGGAATATATATGATTTTTGGGAAGAAAAATCCACGCGATACGGTGCCCGAGGTGGACACGAGGCGGGAGGGTGCGCCTGCCCCCCCTAGGCGTGCCCCTGACCCTCGTGGGCCACCCGTAAGGTGGTTGGTGCCCTTCTTTCGCCGCAAGAAAGCTAATATCCGGATAGAGATCGTGTCAAAATTTCAGCCCAATCGGAGTTACGGATCTCCAGGAATATAAGAAACGGTGAAAGGGAAGAATCTGAGAACGCAGAAACAGAGAGAGACAGAGAGACAGATACAATCTCGGAGGGGCTCTCGCCCCTCCCGTGCCATGGAGGCCATGGACCATAGGGGAAACCCTTCTCCCATCTAGGGAGGAGGTCAAGTAAGAAGAAGAAGGAGGGGGGCTCTCTCCCCCTCGCTTCCGATAGCACCGAAGTGCCACCGGGGGCCATCATCATCACCGCGATCTACACCAACACCTCCGCCATCTTCACCAACATCTCCATCACCTTCCCCCTCTATATACAGCGGTCCACTCTCCCGCAACCCTCTGTACCCTCTACTTGAACATGGTGCTTTATGTTTCATATTATTATCCAATGATGTGTTGCCATCCTATGATGTCTGAGTAGATTTTCGTTGTCCTATCAGTGGTTGATGAATTGCTATGATTGATTTAATTTGCTTGTGGTTATGTTGCTGTCCTTTGGTGCCCATCATATGATTGCGCGCGTGGATCACACCCTAGGGTTAGTTGTATGTTGATAGGACTATGTATTGGAGGGCAAGAGTGACAGAAGCTTCAACCTACCATAGAAATTGATGCATACGGGATTGAAGGGGGACCAATATATCTTAATGCTATGGTTGGGTTTTACCTTAATGAACATTAGTAGTTGTGGATGCTTGCTAATAGTTTCAATCATAAGTGCATAGAATTCCAAGTCAGGGATGACATGCTAGCAGTGGCCTCTCCCACATAATATTTGTTATCGGTCTAGTAAAGTAGTCAATTGCTTAGGGGCAATTTCGCAACTCCTACCACCACTTTTCCACACTCGCTATATTTACTTTATTGTTTCTTTATCTAAATAGCCCCTAATTTTTATTTATGTACTCTTTATTATCTTGCAAACCTATCCAACAACACCTACAAAGTACTTCTAGTTTCATACTTGTTCTAGGTAAAGCGAACGTCAAGCGTGCGTAGAGTTGTATCGGTGGTCGATAGAACTTGAGGGAATATTTGTTCTACCTTTAGCTCCTCGTTGGGTTCGACACTCTTACTTATCGAAAACTGTTGTGATCCCCTATACTTGTGGGTTATCATTGGAAGATACTTATGTTGAACAAGTGGATTATAATGCTAGTCAAGATTCTGTGGAGTCCCTGGGATCAAAATTGGGAATTACTACTAAAGATGATAAATATAGGGATAAAGAAAAGGATGGGCCAACTAGAAGGAGTGATAGAAATCTGGATAAGAAAGATGCCAGGATTGAAGATCTTGCCAAAGAAAGAGCTGTTGAGAAAGACAATTATGGTAAGTTACCCATCTTATCTAACAAAAGAATTTCCTTATTTGAAATGGCTAATAATGTGGGGGTTGAGTTGGGGTGTACTATTGAATTGGTCAATGAAAACCTAGACCTGATTGCCAATATGGAATAGGCTAGGAGAGATTTATATCTCCGAAGTATAAAAAACAAAGAAGAGGGAAAAGCAGAAGGGAGCTCTCCAAGTCCTATTCACATTGGTGATGCTGTATTGGAAGATTTGTGTTCTAGAGATGACCATTCTGATGCTGAACTAGAATTGGACTATTATGACAATCTAAAAACGATCTTTTCTAGCAATAAAAAAATGAAGACTGGCACCTCAGCCAATAGTGCTGGGAAGCATGTCATCCTAATAGGAGGGGTGAAGAAAAAGAAGAAAAAAGACAGGTAGCAATGTTTTGGAATGTCAGGGGGATACGGCAGGATATTAAAAGAAACTTCGTTAGAGATACAATTGTAGAAAAACATCTTCATTTTGTGCGATTACAAGAAACTATCAAAAGTGATTATTCAAAGAATGAACTACATAACCTTTCTGGAGGAAAAAGTTTCCTCTGGGAATGGATTGCTCCTATGGGCAAATCTGGTGGTATCCTAGTAGGAGTCAATAATGATTGTTTTGATATTCTGCAAGTGGAAAAAGGGACATATTTTAATAGAATGCTTCTATTTGACAAAAAACTAAATTTAGCTGGAACTTAGTAACAGTATATGGTGATGCTCAAAAAGAAGGAAAAGCAGCTTTTTTAGCTGAGCTATCCAGAATATATCAAGATAACCCCCTACCATGTGTGATTGGAAGGGACTTTAATATAATCAGAAATATCTCTGAAAAAAACAAACTAGGGGAACTGATCACTTTAGTTTTCTGTTTAATGGCATAATAGAGCATGCTTGGCTTAGACGTATACCAATAAATGGGAGAAATTATACTTGGGCCTGTAAAATGGGAGAAATTATACCAGGGGAAAAGTTAGATAGAGTTCTAATTTGCCCTGATTGGGAAGACAAATACCCTTTGGCCATGGTAAATGCTTTGGAGAGGGAGATCTCTGATCACACCCCTCTTCTACTGGACACAGGGGAACATAAGACTGCTCACCCTATTTTCATATTTGAAAATGCCTGGATGATGATGGAAGGATTTAAAGAATTTGTTGAGAAAAACTGGGGGATAAACTGCAATTGATCTAGCCTAGATACTTGGCAGAAAAAATTAAGGAATATTAGACAGAAGATCAAAAGATGGGTCCTAAATGCAAATGCTGCATACAGAAAAGGGAAGAAAGAGTTGATGAGCTTGCTAGATATAATTGATAAAAATGCTGAAGTTAGAGGGCTTTGTGCTCATGATAGGGAGTTGCAAAAAAAATAAGAAAGGAGCTGAAAGATCCACTTAAGCTAGAAGAGATCAAATGGCTACAAAGATATAAAGATAAAGAAATTAAAGATGGTGATTCTAACACTAGATACTATCATGCCAAGGTAAATGGGAGAAGAAAAAAATAGAATTCTAAAATTGGAACAGGATGGGGAGGTGATTGAGGGAGATAAAGAGCTCATGGATTACATTACTGGGTCCTTAAAAAACTGTTTGGGCAAACATAAATCTCTAATATCAATCTCAATATCCAGGGTGTTGGGGGGATTTCTTCCCATGCACAGGAAGAGTTGATCAGACCTTTTTCCTTGGAAGAAATTAAAAATGTGGTTTTCTCCATGGATAAAAATAAAAGTCCAGGGTCAGATGGTTTTACCATTGAATTCTATCAAAACTTTTGGGAGATGGTCAAAAATGACCTGAATAATATATTAGATGGCTTCCACAGTGGAAAAGATGACTTGGACAGGCTCAATTATGGGATTATTACTTGGTCCCTAAGACCAAAGAAGCTAAACAGATTCAAAAATTTAGACCTATATGTTTTTTGAATGTGAGTTTCAAAATCATTACTAAAGTCTTGATGAATAGACTTAGCAAAGTGATTTATCCTATAATTTCTCCTATCCAAACTGCCTTTGTAAAATGCAGATAGATTATGCAAGGGGTAGTTATTTTGCATGAAGCTTTGAACTCTATCCATAATAAAAAAAACAAAATGCTATGATATTCAAGGTTGACTTTGAAAAAGCATATGATAAGATTAAATGGCCTTTTGTTCACAAGATGTTGAAACTTAAAAACTTTCCTGACAAGTGGTGTGATTGGGTGATGCACACCATGAGAGGGGGACACATGGGTGTGAAGGTTAATGACAGTGTGGGGCCTTTTTCAAAACATTCAAAGGGCTCAGACAAGGGGACTCTCTTTCTGCTTTGCTATTTGATTTAGCAGTAGATGTCCTAGCCCTGATAATGGATAAAGCAAGGACTGAGGGATATATAATAGGGTACTCACTGATGTTCATGAAAATGGTGTAAATATGCTACAATATGCTGATGATACTATATTCCTGATACAGGATGATGAAGAATCAGCTAGAAATCTCAAATTCATACTAACTGCTTTTGAGCAGATGTTTGGGCTGACAATAAACTTCCACAAAAGTGGAAGTGATATATATCTATTTGGGGAAGCAAAAAAACAAAAGTGATATCTATCAGGAGATATTCACATGCGCCCTTGGTGAAATGCCTCTGAAATATCTTGGCTTACCTGTTTCTAGTAAAAGAATTAGAAACAACATGTGGAAAAATATGACTGGAAAATTGAAAAAAGGTGTGCTTGCTGACAGGGGAGATTGCTTAATATAGATGGCAGAGTAACATTGGTTCAATCTTGTCTTACCAACATACCCATATATATGATGTCATTTTACCTTCTCCCTGCTGAAGTAAAGAAAAAGGTAGATTTTTATAGGGCTAGGTTGGTGTGGCAAGCTGAAGAAGATAAAAAGAAATACCACTTGGTCAAATGGAAGACTTGTTGTCTCCCAAAACAGCAAGGGGGGCTGGGAGTTACTAATTTGGAACTCTTTAATATTGCTTTACTAGCCAAGTGGATGTGGAAACTATAGGATGATGATGTACTCTGGAAAAATATAATTAGAGCCAAATATATTAAAGAGAAATGTCTGTCTGGAATAAAACATAAAAATGGGGACTCCCAATTCTGGTTCAGTCTTCTCAAAATTAGGAAATTTGTTTATCCTCATATTAAGAAAAAACTTGGTGATGGTAGAAATACCAGCTTTTGGGAGAATTTGTGGGTAGATGACAAACCTTTGAAAGAGGCCTACCCTTCTCTTTACTTCATTAGTAATGATCAAAACATTTCTGTCAAGGGAGCCATTGACAGAAGGATGGGATCTCTTCTCTTTTAGAAGAGCTCTGTTTGGGGATACTGAACAACTATCGAATAGCTTAAAAAGAGATGTGAAGAGATACTGATGTATGGAGGAAAAGATAAACCTATGTGGATGATGTCTGCTAATAGGAAATTTTCTGTGAAGTCCCTTTACCCCCATCTCACTAAAACAGATGTGGGTTTCCCGCAAAAATTCTTGTGGAAAACAAAGGTGCCAGCGAAAATCAAATTTTGCCTATGGCTGTTAAACAAAAAAAAGCATCCTAACCAGAGATAATATGTTAAAGAGAGGGTGGAAAGGGGACAAACAGTGTGTCCTGTGTGGAAAAGAGGAGAGCATTGATCACCTCTTCTTCTCCTGTTCGGTAGCTAGGCTCATCTGGAGTCTGGTTGGTTGTGCTTTTGATTTAAAGCAGATCCCGAGAGATCTGAATGATTGCTTTGGGAACTGGCTTAAGAAATTTAACAAGAATGACAAAAGGCTGGTGTTGACTGGCACTTTTCTGCCTTACTTTGGGCAATTTGAAATTGCAGAAATGATATTATTTTTGGCGGGAACAATATAAATGACCCATATGGGATTATCAAAAGGATGTGTAATTGGATTACTGACTGGGCTGTTTTGCAGAGAAAGGGCTCAGAAGAAAAAATGTTGATGCTGGGAGCAAGACTCGTCGAACAGGTGGCAAGTGAGATATACAGGGCTTCACAAGGGTGGCGTTTTGGCGTGCCGCGGCTACATATGTGATGGTGCGCGTCTCCATGGGAATGGACCTTCTTATCTAGACGTCCGTTTCTAGATGCTTGGCTTCCTTTTGGTAGAATTGTAATAGATGGATCGTTGTGTCTGCTTGGTCTAGCAAGTTGTTGTGTCTGCTTGGTCTAGCAAGTTGTGGCTGCAGGAGGCGGCTGGATATTTGCTTTAGATGTGTTGGATGTTCGGGTCTGTGTTCTGGTTACTTGTACTGGACTTCTGATGGTTTCTTTAATAGAAAATTGCATACAATGGCGGCCCCAGGATTGGGCCATGCCCTGGGCCGCTTTCGAGCATTGCAGCTTTAAAAATTGGCGTCCCTCTCCATCAAGAAAAGAAGACATGACACAAACATATCAATACCAAACAAAAAAAAGAATCATGCTGCTTAACTAAGAGCATCACAGGAGAGAGAGAGAGAGAGAGAGAACAGCGTCAGCATTTTTATCGCACAGCCTCAAACCTTTTACAGAAGCTATGACCCGACGCGATGCTCACGGCGTTCTTAGCCACTCGACAGGCAAACCAACTTATGATCCTCGAGCTTGATGACTAGGACTATAAGCACGAAAGATATATATGGTTTACATCTTGGAGCGGCGTTATTCGGTTCAATATATAGCTCAAATATCAACCTATCACGAGACAAAAATGGCACATGTGGTTCCCCAATGAGAACCATAACAAAGGCCCGGGACAACAAGAATGTCTTCTATATATGTACTTATGTATGTAACATGCTGACAATCTACGCCCTCAGGTCATGAACCGCTTCGCCTGCAAAGAAGACCGAAAGAAATCGTCATTACCAGCAGTGGTATACGAGAGGCGGGTGAAAAACTGGGATGCGGGTCATGTATGCAGCTATGACAAGAGACGAAACGCTCAAACTCTTGACGAAAAACTGGGATGCGGGTCATGTAATCTTACCGTGCATCCTCTTGACGAAACGCTCAAACTCCGGGAGGTTGGGTCCCTCGAAGAGGGTGCTGCAGAGCCTCAGGTAGGTGAACCCGAACAGGTGCCGCCCATCGGGGTCGTTCCGCGGCTTGGCGTTCTCCAGTGTCTTGTTGAAGCCGTCCCTGTCATAGCAAGGCAGAGCGTTCTCGCTGGCCACTTGTATCCCGGCATCCCATGCAGCATTCAGCACCTGAATAACAAACAATAATCCAACAGATCAAAAACTGGTATACTATCATCAAGATAGCTGCTCTCAAGTAATGAACAGAAGAATTCAGTTGGCTACATGATTTACGAAACCGAATGTTCGCACAAAACCCTACCAACTAGTTGCTCAAGTCAGAGAGATTCACTAACCAGAGAGTAAACTAGCACTCTAAAATACCGCTAAGAAAATGTGAAAGTGAATGATAAGCATCTCTGTAAACGTAGAAGGTCCCTTTTTTATCTAAAAAATGTAGAAGGCCCCGTACCTGCCATACCAAGCCCTCTGGATCAGCCAAGGCCTCGGGGTACACCTCATGCTGATCCATGGTGCGCAGTTCAACGCAGGTGAAGTTCAAAGCCGCACCATGCTTTTTCAATACTTGAGCAATTGGAGCGTAGCCGTCGCGGTTACATGGGTTGTAGAACCCAGCAGTCAGCTCAGCAGCATGGCTGGCAGTTTTGTACCACCAGTGTATGCCTGACACCTGTTCATGTCACAGGAGCAAATCTTGATGTCAGATCATTTAGTTTATTTCGCATGCGAAAACAAGTTTATCTCAACACTAGGAAGATCAAAATGCCCCCGATACAGATGTCAAGAGGTACTGATGCTTTATGAAGTAACTAACTGACGATTATGACTGACCTTGACAGCAATAGCTGAGCCTTCAAAGGCCAACCTGGCTAGCATCAGCACGCGGTCCGCATGATCCAGCAGCACCTGGGCGTACCAGTTGAGGAAGAACCGGCCATAATAGCTATCATAATCTCCTCCGTCACAGAAGAATCCAGTGTTGTTTGGTTCAGAATTATAGTGGCCAGCGTTGTCTGGTGACTTTGCCCACATGGCGTGTCCCCGTGCTTCTGCGGCCCTCCTCAGATTTTTCTGCAAGTACCTGTCATAGCACTGGAGCAAAATACATCCTCAACTGATACCCCTCTTATGCTATAAGAAACTTGACGAGATATAGATGATATAGCACGGATTGGCAATGCCAATATACCTTTAAGTAGAAAATGACCCCTGAAAGATAAAGTGTAGAGATGAAGCTTTACCTGAAACTCTCCAATGCCAGGGTATTTCCAGCCATGGTTTGCTGCATAAGATGGATACCGTAACTCTCCACAAGCACCTAGTCCAACCTCAATTTCTGAAATGATCCCATCCTCAAAATACTCGTCAAATTCTACTCGGAAGCTTCTCATGAAGTCAAAGTACACCTGCAATGATTAATGGGGGTGAAATGGAGAAACACATATAACCCTCCGATAAACTGAAAATCTTAAACACAGAAAGCCGACATTTAAGTTTCATGATATACCCACTATAAAACTAGAACACATGGAAAATATACAGCAGGTGCAGCTTCTTTATTCAAGACCCTCTAAAACAGACTACAGCAGTTCCTTCTTTATTACTATGTATTAGGGCCGCACTTGGGATGGGTGTAAAATAACACGGAGGTGTTTTGTTTACAGGTGCAACTTAACAGCTAATGAGCAATTTCCGGCCGTAAACAAAACGACTGACCGTGGCATGTAATTTTTACGGAGGTATTTAAAACGAAAACGGTGATCCAAACAGGGCCTAAGTATGTATAAACAGGGTGTTGGTGATAAATCTCATGTTCCCTGGACCATTTGTATATCAAGTGCACACGAATTCAGGAAGGTGGCATTGCACATTTAGAGAACTAATGAATTCACAAGAAGTAACAGATTCACCTAAAGCATAATTTAGAGGGCATTAGTTGGAAAAGCTTTTGCAGGGTTCAAGTAGTTGGGAAATGGGAGTCAATTCAAAAACAGAGTGCAGCAATTTGGTGGAAATTCGAGATCAAGAGATGAGTAAGCATGCATACAAATATAAAGTTCCCCCCTGGTTTCTCCAATTCCCACTTATCATCCATTGGGATACAGTGAAATGATCGTACCTCGACCGCAGTTCGGCCTTGTAGAACCCTTTCTTTATCGATGCCCCACGAGAGGCACTCCGTATTACGCCTTCCCTCCCTGTCGGTGAAGTAGATGTCCGGGTTGCTCTTTCCGATCTCTATCACCCATTCCGGGAGAGGAATGGACACGTCATCTCCGACATTGCCTCCGCATTCATGGAACGACATGACCACCTAAGTTATATCAATCAGAATAGCAAAATTCAGCAAAGGAAACTCAAATTCATGATATGTGCATCTTTATTGCAAGACACTAATAATTTGATTCGGAAATGGATGGATGTGTGACCTGCAGCTTGAGCTTGAGGTCCCTGATGATGTGGAAGAGGCGCTTGTAGCCGGCCCAGTTGTACTCCTGCGGCCGGTGCGCCTCGACGTTGCCCCACCAGCAGTCGACCATGACGCCGTCGACGCCCGCCGCCTTGAGCACCCGCAGCTGCGCCACCAGCTCGTCCGCCTCCGCCACCTCGCCCTTCACGGTCACCACCCCGAGCTACAAATGACGAAGGCGGGGTCAGCAATTGCGGCCAATGTCATCAAACACAACGCACACATGGAGCTCAACGTGAAAGAAGAGAATGGTATCTGGATTACCGGGAGCATGACGTAGACGGGCACGTAGGGCGTGCCGGCGAAGTCCCGCTCGGGCGGCGGCCGCGGCGGGGCCACGACGGCCGCCGCCGGGCGCGTCGCGAGGCCGGTCTGCTCGCCCCCGTCGCCGCCGTCCATGGCGGCGTCGGCGTCCTCGTCGTCGGGCACCGGCACGGCGAGCAGCGGCGACGCGGGGCCGCCCTCGGGCACGGCGCGCGGCACCGCGAAGGGCGAGGAGGCGGCGGCGGTCCGGAGCGCGGGGGCGCACCCGGCGCGGCGCGAGATCGGGCGCGCGGCGAGAGGCGGGACGGCGATGCCTGGCGCGCAGGAGGAGGAGGAGACCGGGAGCAGCGTCGGCGTGGCGGCGGCGGCGGAGGGGGCGGGGAGGGAGAGGGCCGGTGCGAGCATGGCGGGGCGCGCCGTCTGGAGGAGCAGAGTACGAGCAGGAGGAGGAGCAGTTAGCGTTGGATCTTGGAATGGGAGGGAGGAAGAAGAAGGGGGAGGTGGCGGTGGAGCGCGCCCTCGGGAGCCGGGAGCGGCCGGGGACCGGGAGCAGCAGCCCGTGATCCCGCGCCGTCTTCCTTCCCCCACCTCCCTTTGCGGGCTTGCGGCCATGGACGGCCAGCAAAAATCCGTTCTTTTCTTTTAATCCCGCCAAAATAATACTCTTTTTTCTTTTTGCAGGGACAAAATAATACTCCCTCCTTTCGAGTTTATAGGGCTTATCTCAAAATTTTAGTTTTTCCATTTTACAAGACTCAATTTGGTTGTTTCCCATTACATGTTCAGATTTCAAGGTGCATTAAATCATTGCATGCAAGTATTAAGAGAAAATTGACCAATGCATGTAATTTATGCATGCATGCATTGTAATTAATGCATTGGTAAACATACTTTTCTGAAGAAAACAAAAGCATTAATTGAGTCCTTTTGCAAATCTTTTCTGAAGAAAACAAAAGCATTAATTGAGTCCTTTTGCAAATTATAAAAAATATTCTACCACTCACCATCTATCTTGGTTGGTGAGATTTTTGAATTAAGCCTTATAAACCGGAAAGGAGGGAGTATACTCTCGTATTACCTCCTTCCCAAATCACCTTTTCTAATGATACATCTTTTTTAGGGGCAACTAACTATATTTTTTAATGATAATACATCTCGTCTATATTATAATTATCATAATACAAGTCACGTACACGCTGATCTGAGGAAACTGAAAAAAGGCATAACATTAGCCCATAAACACCGGTCAAAAATAAATTTTACAAAAAAAGTAAGGCCGGAGAATCATCTGAATTATATACCAACGCTCGTCAAATGCATCTGACACCACCACGGTAACCATCAAAAAGAAAAAGGGCGAGTCACCTCCTCGTCCAAACTAAACGAGGCTGAGTTTTGCGGATTTTTAAGGTGGCTCATTAAAACCGAAAATGTTATCATTGAGCAAGTCAGACCGAGGCAACACACCGGACACATCATCGTCATCAAATTCCAGATCCGGCACCCCCATATGACTAAAACGCCGAAGGAGGAAACCATATCTGTCATCTATGAACCCAGCACCTGATCCAACATAGAACGGAGGAAGTACTTATAACAATCTCATGTACTTCCTCCGTTCCTAAATACTCCCTTCGTTCGGAATTACTTGTCTCGGATATGGATGTATCTAGAACTAAAATACATCTAGATACATCCATTTCTGCGACAAGTAATTCCGAACGAAGGGAGTATGATTCTTTTTATAGATTCCACCAAGTGACTACATACGGAGCAAAATGAGTGAATCTACACTGTAAAATATGTCTACATATATTCATAGGTTATATTCCATTTGAAATGTCTAAAAAGACTTATATTTAGGAACGGAGAGAGTATGTAACTTTTCAAAGGCGGAAATAAACCGGAATACACCGTATTGTACGACTAGACAGCCTGTTTATGACGTCATAAATGTGTGAGTGTACAGTGCTCACTCGAGCTCACTGGCTGAGCTGGCATGGCGACTGAGCCAAGCTATAGAAGAGAGGAAAAATGAATGGAATGGGATGGAATGGAGTGGCTCGCCTGGGGGAAGGTGGTGCCGTCGGGGAGGACGACCCAGCCGGCGTGGCGGGCGAGCGCGGCGACCACCTCGTTGACGTCGGCGCGGGAGCGCAGCCCGAAGCCGCCGTGCCGCCGCAGCCCCGCCAGGATCCGCCCCGTCACCGCCCGCCGCCGCCGCTCCCGCGCCTTGGTCCGCTCCTTCTCCTCCCTCCCCCTCCCCCTCCGCCTGCTCTTCTCCGGAGGCCGCTGCTCGTCGCCGGCCACCAAGAAGTCGTCCACCCCTTCCTCCTCGTCGGAGTCCTCCTCCTCCTTCACTGCCCCGCCGCCCATCTCGTCGTCCTCTTCCCCTGGATCCAGCCGCAGCATCGATCGGGCCGACGCGCCGCCGTGCCGTGTGGGGAAGGGGCAGGGCACGCGTGCACGCTAGGGTTGGCGCGTGCGAGGCGTGCGACCGGGTTATGGCTGGCACGGTGGCACGGCGCGGCGACACGTGTGGGCGACGGACGGCCGGGATGGCGCGGAACGGCCCGGCACGTGGGGCGCATGTGGCCGGCCGGCCGTCGCCATGGTCACCACACCCTGCCACCCATGCGACCCTGCTCCTCTTCCCAGTCTCAGTGTCAGAGCACCTTCACGGTGGTCAATCCAATCCAATTCTTCAGTTTCCAGCAGCTCGGCACCTCCTACTGGCTTACTCAGTCAGCCAGAAGTTCGTGCTAGTGATTTGCTGAGCCACAAGCAGTAGACGAAGAAGAACATATCACATAGGCATGGATCAAGCTCCTTTTTCTCTCTCTGCAAACGGGCACGGATCGAGTGGACTGCCGACCGAAACATTCATTCATTCATCAGGTGCCAGCGATCGACTGAGCGGTCCGCGCCATCATCATCAATCACAATGGTCAATTGTTTAGTTTGGAGTTTGTACTATCCAGCTCTTCCTAGCTTACTTTACTACAAGTGGTTTGCTTATCCGCTAGTGGAAGAGACAGATCCAGTGAACCACTGACTCTGATGTGAATTGAGTAGTCTGTCTGCATCATCACCTTGGACAAAGTCATCACCCTTTTTTGACAAAAACATTCACTTCAGTCTGATTATAGCAATACAATGCATGAGCATAAATACTCACTGCATACTCAAAGTAGACAAAGTGAATTGTTCAGTGGAACACTGGGGATGTGTGAACCGAGCAGCCACATCATCACCATATTCATCCGCACAACACACTTTTTTTACAGAGAGTATCATCATCTTCTTAACTAGGAGTACTCATGTATCACACTTTTTCGGTTCGGACTACACCAGCAGCTCCTTCTCCTAGTTTAGTCAGCCAGCAGTACCAGTGATTTGCTGAATCACAAGTAGCCAACGAATAGCATTGACATTACTAATGACATTCACAAACAACAAACAATCTTCACTTTCTATTCTCATTTGCAAACTTCCAAGTGGGTCGCCGAGCGAAACATTGTATGCGAGTGATCGACTCGGAGCGAAACATCAGATTACTTTACTGCTCGTAATCCATATGGTTATAGAGTATTAGATTAGATGGGGGGTTATAAATAAACTTATAATACATGTGCATTGCAAGGGAGCATCAGCATCCATCACAGTGCCCAATTGTTTAGTCTAGTTTGCCCAAATCTGCAGCACCAATCATCCAAACTCTTTCTAGCTTACTTTACTACTAGTTGTTTGCTTATCCACATGGAGTACAATGTTTCGACAGTTATCTAAACAAGCACTGACTTGACTTCTGGATGTGGATTTGACAATTGAGTGTCTGTCTTTCTGCGTCATCGCCTTTCTTTCTTTCACAAACTCATCATACTTGACGAAAACTTTCACTTGTGCCTGATCAACTGAACTGTTGAACTTAAAAACATTGGGTGCATCTGAACTGAGTGGCCGCGCCGTCACCATGTCCAGACACTCGAGATATGTTTTCGCCGAGCTATTACCACCCGCGACAATGGCATTCGATGGTCACTCGGAATCTGATTAAAGCACATCACACACATAATAACATTCACTGGATCCCCAAAATTGTGAATGTTTTGACACTGTTACTGCAAGTAGGAACAGAACAGAATAGCACATGCAAGTGGCATGTGCAATTCAGCCTTTCCCAGTTTCCATTGCAGGTAGGCATGTATCCATCTGAGCTATACACATCACATCAGACCTCAGGAAGTAGTGCAGTTCAGATGTACATATGTCCAAATAGACAACTAACACATGATGTACGTCTGCTATTTCGCTGCAAATAAATCCATCTTCTGAGCATAAAAACTACCGGTGGATACATAGAAGAAACAAAAAGTATAAGAACTCAACCCAGTCTACTGCTGGTGGTTTGCTTGCTGAATGACAGGTACCATCCACAAGCAAGAGAGGTTCAACCAAGCGCTGCCTTGACTGGCTGCGCCTGTTCATCCCTGACAACACCGTTCACTCGGTGGCTCTACGGAATCCTGACTAAACAATACAGTACATCACATAGGCATAATATAATTCTCAAAGTTGTAAGCAATACAAGTACCTTTCCTTTTCATCATAATATAATTCTCAAAGTAGCAGCAACAAAACACGAATGTCCATCTGAGCTACACACATCACATCAGGAAGGAGTGCAGTTTAGATGCCTCCCTGATGTATCATCATCATCCTTGACACAAACACTCGGTGGATCCTACAGGATTCTGATCCACAGTGCATCATCATCACATCAGGAAGCACAGCAGTTCAGATGCCTTACACTAACTGACCTACAGTGGCCCTATGCAATTCTGGTTAAAGTGCATCACACAAAATTACAGATACAAATACTTGTGGGTTCCTCGAAAATACAAAGAAATTGGAGACCTTTTCGTCCCATGAATTAGGGGAAAACAATTCCTGTTTCAAGTAGGAAAATATATACTAGTATAGCAGGCGGCAGTAACAGGTGTAATTCACTCGTGATTCAGGATTCTAGCTAAGAATACACCACAGACATGATTAACATTTCAGTGGATCCCCAAAATTGTAAACAACAATGGGAGATCTTGATAATATACCCTTGCAAGTAAGAACATAATTCTGATCAACAGCACATCATCACACAGGAATAATACTCATTGGACCCACAAAATCTATCCCAGGCAATTGGAACACTTCTTTCCGTCAGATAAAAGCGAAAAAAATTGCTGCTCCAAGCAGGAAACAGAGCAGGCAACAACCAGTTAACATATGTAATTCTTCCAAAGAGTACAAGGACCTTCTCATTTTACCAAAGAGGAAACAATACATTGCGTTTTCTTTTGCAAACAGACCCACCATCCGTGAGACTAACGTTCAGTGTGTCTTATAGAATTCCGATCAACAGAACATCATCACGCAGGAATAGATATTCGTTGGATCCTCAAAATCAAAAGCAATGCAAGACTCTTTGGTTTCGTATAAAAGACCTAAAGCGAACGAGATTACTGCTCAAAAGTAGGAACAAGTAGCATATGTAGTTCTGTTATTCACTGCAAATAAACATATGTTCCTTCTTCTGAGCTATTACACCATCCACACCAGGAAGGTAATGCAGTTCAGATGCACCGACGTATATATAGTACCCATTTTTTTTCCAAGTATATATACAGTTTGTGTGAGTTCTAAAGATACATTCCATGTACATAACACAACCTAACACGGATTAGAAGGATAGATAATAAAGCCCTTCCTTCCTTCCTGATCGCTATCATGAATTATCGATCATACACACGTGCAGCAGGAGAAGGGCCAACCCAAATCAAATGTACATACATACCGGCGGCTCCTGAGTCTCCTCCTACAAGAATATATCGTCGACACCCACGGCGGTCGACGGTGGCGCCTCGTCCTCCTCCTCCTCCATCTCCGGCTCAGGCTCCATGCCAAACTCAGGGGAGTCGATGTCGGCGAGGTTCTTGAGGTCAACAATGGAGAGCTCATCGAGCCGCTTCACAACAAGGTCGGCGGCTCCGAGCTCGTAGACGGGGTGCTTGCTTGCGACGGCCACGCACTTCATGCGGGCGTCGTGCGCGGCCTCCACGGCAGAGTTGGAGTTGCCGAACACGACGCAGCGCTCGGGGATGAAGCCCAGCAGCTGCGCGGCGTAGAGGAACAGCTCCGGGTCGGGCTTGCCCCGGTACACGTCCTCCGCCGCCACCACGGCGTCGAAGAACCCACGTGCGCCGACAGCCTCGATGGCCGCCTCCACGGCCTTGCGGGGCCTCGTGGAGGCGACGGCGAGGGGGATCTTGTAGTTGACCAGTGTGCTCATGAACTCCCTCGACCCGTCCCGCATCTGGCTGGCGGCACCGCGGAGCCCGCCATGGATCTCCTCCTTGCGGGCCGCCAGGCGCCGCAGCTCAGAGGGGTCCCGGGACCAGCAGAGCACCTCGGAGACGGCGTGCTCTGCCTTCATCCCCTCGACCCGCCGGAGGACGAACGCGGGCGGCGGCGACTTGCTCTCCTCCTCGGCAAGGGTCAGCCACGCCTGCCGCTCCAACCGCGTGTCGTCCTCCACCACCACGCCCTCCCACTCGAAGATGACGCCGACCCAGCCACAGCCCATCCGCTCGAGACGCAGCAGCGGGTTGTGCAGGCTGGGGTCGTCCGCCCTGTTCCGCGGTGGCCAGGACGGCGTCGCCGCTGGGGGGGCGTCGTCGTCGGTCCCTAATCCGTTGTCGCCGTCCCCGGGGATCCCCCGGAACTCCTTCCGCGGGACGGCCTCCTTGGTGAACCCGACGGCTGCCAGCGCCCTGACGGGCCAGTCCGCGAGCCGCTGCCGCTCCGGCCTGGGCACCCGGGCCACGAGACGGCGGCCCGCGAAGGGCGTGCGGAGGGGGCGGCAGCTGACGACGTGGAGCAGCGTCCGGCGGGGCCGGTGGTGGTCGAAGGGGTGGCGCGCGATGAAGGAGGTGCTGGCGCTGACCGTGTCCACCATCATCATGGCTGCCGCTGGATCCGCCCGGCCCGCGCGCCTACCAGCCGATCAATCAAGAAGAAGAAGTAGAAAAAGGAGCAACGAGATCCCTGAGCTTCTCCGCCCGAAATTCCTCTGCTTTATTGCTGATCCCGCGCTGCAAGAAGAAGAAGGAGAGGGAGACCGGTCAGGAGTCAGAACCCCAATCCGCGGGAGGAAGAAGACAGGAAACCATGGCAGGAAGCGAACAAAAGAGAGCAACGGCGGAACCAACCGCGGCAACGGAACAGAAGACCTAATCCTGCTCCTGATCAACGAGAAGGAGGCAGGCAATCACCAGATAAACAAAGAAAGAAAGAAAGAAACCAAAGCAAAGAGGATGGATTCGATTTGGGGATTCTTGGACCAATCAATCTATGTATAGGTAGACAGCCGCCCCTCCCCCGGATTCGATTCGGTCGGGGTTGGGTCCGGTCCTCTCCGAGAGGAGGGGAGGGGATAAGGGGGAAGAAGAGGCGGCGCGCACCGTACCGTACCGTGGCGTGGCGTGGCGTCCCGGCGAGGGAGGCGGCGAGGATTGGAGCGGAGGGGAGAGGATTAGCTTGTGGTTCGTAGGTTCCTTCCTCCTTCTTCCTCTCTTTTCCTCCACGCGATTGATTGATGGAAAAGAGGGGATTTTTCTATTGGCCCTCTCCGTTTCTATGTCTGCCGTCCCGTCCCGTCCGGATGGTGGTGGTGGTGGTGGTGGAGAAGGAAGGCGAGACGAGTCCCCGCCCGATGCGCGCCACGTCGCCCAAACGAGAGGCGGAGGTGGCGCCTCCCGCGGCCCAGGAATTACCTGGCGGCTTCCTACCATCTTTTTCCTTCTTTATTATTATTTATATCATTATTACAATTATAATTAAATCTAAAAATGCTACGAGTGGCTATAATCCATCTCGTCCAGACCACCTACGCAATCAATATATAATGTAACTCAAGGAAACTCCGTTGCTCCACCGGAAAAAAACCGCGTCTGCAACCCATGCGTCAACAACAAAACCTTTGGGCGCTGCTGACCCGCGTAAAACCACCTGGGAGAGACCTCACGCGGGTCGTTATAAAAATTGTTGGGAAACATAGTAATTTCAAAAAAATTCCTACGCACACGCAAGATCATGGTGATGCATAGCAACGAGAGGGGAGAGTATTGTCTACGTACCCTAGTGTTGTAGTCGTACGTCTTCCCGATCCGACCGATCCAAGCACCGTTACTCCGGCACCTCCGAGTTCTTAGCACACGTACAGCTCGATGACGTTCCCCGGGCTTCAATCCAGCAAAGCTTCGGGAAAGAGTTCCGTCAACACAACGGCGTGGTGACGATGATGATGTTCTACCGACGCAGGGCTTCGCCTAAGCACTACAACGATATGATCGAGGTGGAATATGGTGGCAGGGGGCACCGCACACGGCTAAGGAACGATCACATGGATCAACTTGTGTGTCTAGAGGTGCCCCCTGCCCCTGTATATAAAGGATCCAAGGGGAGGGGTGCAGCCGGCCCTAGGAGGCGCGCAGGAGGAGTCCTACTCCTACCGGGAGTAGGACTCCCCCCAATCCTTGTCCAACTAGGAGAGGTGGAGGGAGAATAGGAAAGGGGGGGCGCTGCCCCTCCCTCCTTGTCCAATTCGGACTAGGGGGAGAGGGGGCGCGCGGCCTGCCCTAGCAGCCCCTTCCTCTTCTCCACATTAGGCCCATGAGGCCCATTAACCCTTCGGGGGTTCCGGTAACCCCCCGGTGCTCCGGTTTTATCCGATATTCCTCCGGAACCCTTCCGATGTCCGAATATAGTCATCCAATATATCAATCTTTATGTCTCGACCATTTCGAGACTCCTCGTCATGTCCGTGATCACATCCGGGACTCCGAACTAACTTCGGTACATCAAAATGCATAAACTCATAATAACTGTCATCGTAACGTTAAGCGTGCGGACCCTACGGTTCGAGAACAATGTAGACATGACTGAGACACATCTCCGGTCAACAATCAATAGCGGGACCTGGATGCCCATATTGGCTCCTACATATTCTACGAAGATCTTTATCGGTCAGACCGCATAACAACATACTTTGTTCCCTTTGTCATCGGTATGTTACTTGCCCGAGATTCGATCGTCGGTATCCAATACCTAGTTCAATCTCGTTACCGGCAATTCTCTTTACTCGTTCCGTAATACATCATCTCGCAACTAACTCATTAGTTGCAATGCTTGCAAGGCTTATGTGATGTGCATTACCGAGAGGGCCCAGAGATACCTCTCCGACAATCGGAGTGACAAATCCTATTCTTGAAATACGCCAACCCAACATCTACCATTGGAGACACCTGTAGAGCTCCTTTATAATCACCCAGTTACGTTGTGACGTTTGGTAGCACACAAAGTGTTCCTCCGGCAAACGGGAGTTGCATAATCTCATAGTCATAGGAACATGTATAAGTCATGAAGAAAGCAATAGCAACATACTAAACGATCGGGTGCTAAGCTAATGGAATGGGTCATGTCAATCAGATCATTCAACTAATGATGTGACCTCGTTAATCAAATAACAACACTTTGTTCATGGTTAGGAAACATAACCATCTTTGATTAACGAGCTAGTCAAGTAGAGGCATACTAGTGACACTAAGTTTGTCTATGTATTCACACATGTATTATGTTTCCGGTTAATACAATTCTAGCATGAATAATAAACATTTATCATGATATAAGGAAATAAATAATAACTTTATTATTGCCTCTAGGGCATATTTCCTTCAGTCTTCCACTTGCACTAGAGTCAATAATCTAGATTACACAGTAATGATTCTAACACCCATGGAGCCTTGGTGCTGATCATGTTTTGCTCGTGGAAGAGGCTTAGTCAACGGGTCTGCAACATTCAGATCCGTATGTATCTTGCAAATCTCTATGTCTCCCACCTGGACTAGATCCCGGATGGAATTGAAGCGTCTCTTGATGTGCTTGGTTCTCTTGTGAAATCTGGATTCCTTTGCCAAGGCAATTGCACCAGTATTGTCACAAAAGATTTTCATTGGACCCGATGCACTAGGTATAACGCCTAGATCGGATATGAACTCCTTCATCCAGACTCCTTCGTTCGCTGCTTCCGAAGCAGCTATGTACTCCGCTTCACATGTAGATCCCGCTACGACGCTTTGTTTAGAACTGCACCAACTGACAGCTCCACTGTTTAATGTAAACACGTATCCAGTTTGCGATTTAGAATCATCTGGATCAGTGTCGAAACTTGCATCAACGTAACCTTTTACGGTGAGCTCTTTGTCACCTCCATATACGAGAAACATATCCTTAGTCCTTTTCAGGTATTTCAGGATGTTCTTGACCACTGTCCAGTGATCCACTCCTGGATTACTTTGGTACCTCCCTGCTAAGCTTATAGCAAGGCACACATCAGGTCTGGTACACAGCATTGCATACATGATAGAGCCTATGGCTGAAGCATAGGGAACATCTTTCATTTTCTCTCTATCTTCTGCAGTGGTCGGGCATTGAGTCTGACTCAACTTCACACCTTGTAACACAGGAAAGAACCCTTTCTTCGCCTGATCCATTTTGAACTTTTTCAAAATCTTGTCAAGATATGTGCTTTGTGAAAGTCCAATTAAGCGTCTTGATCTATCTCTATAGATCTTTATGCCTAATATGTAAGTAGCTTCACCGAGGTCTTTCATTGAAAAACTCTTATTCAAGTATCCCTTTATGCTATCCAGAAATTCTATATCATTTCCGATCAGTAATATGTCATCCACATATAATATCAAAAATGCCACAGAGCTCCCACTCACTTTCTTGTAAATACAGGCTTCTCCGAAAGTCTGTATAAAACCAAATGCTTTGATCACACTATCAAAACGTTTATTCCAACTCCGAGAGGCTTGCACCAGTCCATAAATGGATCGCTGGAGCTTGCACACTTTGTTAGCTCCCTTTGGATCGATAAAACCTTCTGGTTGCATCATATACAACTCTTCTTCCAGAAATCCATTCAGGAATGCAGTTTTGACATCCATCTGCCAAATTTCATAATCATAAAACGCGGCAATTGCTAACATGATTCGGACAGACTTAAGCATCGCTACGGGTGAGAAGGTCTCATCGTAGTCAACCCCTTGAACTTGTCGAAAACCTTTTGCGACAAGTCGAGCTTTGAAGACAGTAACATTACCGTCAGCATCAATCTTCTTCTTGAAGATCCATTTATTCTCAATTGCTTGTCGATCATCGGGCAAGTCAACCAAAGTCCATACTTTGTTCTCATACATGGATCCCATCTCAGATTTCATGGCTTCAAGCCATTTTGCGGAATCTGGGCTCACCATCGCTTCTTCATAGTTCGTAGGTTCATCATGATCTAGTAGCATGACTTCCAGAACTGGATTACCGTACCACTCTGGCGCGGATCTCACTCTGGTTGATCTACGAGGTTCAGTAGTATCTTGTTCTGAAGTTTCATGATCATTATCATTAACTTCCTCACTTATTGGTGTAGGTGTCGCAGAAACAGTTTTCTGTGATGTACTACTTTCCAATAAAGGAGTAGGTACAGTTACCTCGTCAAGTTCTACTTTCCTCCCACTCACTTCTTTCGAGAGAAACTCCTTCTTCAGAAAGTTTCCGAATTTAGCAACAAAAGTCTTGCCTTCGGATCTGTGATAGAAGGTGTATCCAATAGTTTCCTTTGGATATCCTATGAAGACACATTTCTCCGATTTGGGTTCGAGCTTATCAGGTTGAAGCTTTTTCACATAAGCATCGCAGCCCCAAACTTTCAGAAACGACAACTTTGGTTTCTTGCCAAACCACAGTTCATAAGGCGTCGTCTCAACGGATTTTGATGGTGCCCTATTTAACGTGAATGCGGCCGTCTCTAGAGCGTATCCCCAAAACGATAGCGGTAAATCAGTAAGAGACATCATAGATCACGCCATATCTAGTAAAGTACGATTACGACGTTCGGACACACCATTACGCTGTGGTGTTCCGGGTGGCGTGAGTTGCGAAACTATTCCACAATTTTTCAAATGTACACCAAACTCGTAACTCAAATATTCTCCTCCACGATCAGATCGTAGAAACTTTATTTTCTTGTTACGATGATTTTCAACTTCACTCTGAAATTCTTTGAACTTTTCAAATGTTTCAGACTTATGTTTCATTAAGTAGATATACCCATATCTGCTTAAGTCATCTGTGAAGGTGAGAAAATAACGATATCTGCCACGAGCCTCAACATTCATCGGACCACATACATCTGTATGTATGATTTCCAATAAATCTGTTGCTCTCTCCATAGTACCGGAGAACGGTGTTTTAGTCATCTTGCCCATGAGGCACGGTTTGCAAGTACCAAGTGATTCATAATCAAGTGGTTCCAAAAGTCCATCAGTATGGAGTTTCTTCATGCGCTTTACACCGATATGACCTAAACGGCAGTGCCACAAATAAGTTGCACTATCATTATCAACTCTGCATCTTTTGGCTTCAACATTATGAATATGTGTATCACTACTATCGAGATTCAATAAGAATAGACCACTCTTCAAGGGTGCATGACCATAAAAGATATTACTCATATAAATAGAACAACCATTATTCTCCGATTTAAATGAATAATCGTTTCGCATTAAACAAGATCCAGATATAATGTTCATGCTCAACGCTGGCACCAAATAACAATTATTTAGGTCTAATACTAATCCCGAAGGTAGATGTAGAGGTAGCGTGCCGACCGCGATCACATCGACTTTGGAACCATTTCCCACGCGCATCGTCACCTCGTCCTTGGCCAATCTTCGCTTAATTCGTAGTCCCTGTTTCGAGTTGCAAATATTAGCAACAAAACCAGTATCAAATACCCAGGTGCTACTGCGAGCATTAGTAAGGTACACATCAATAACATGTATATCACATATACCTTTGTTCACCTTGCCATCCTTCTTATCCGCCAAATACTTGGGGCAGTTCCGCTTCCAGTGACCAGTCTGCTTGCAGTAGAAGCACTCAGTTTCAGGCTTAGGTCCAGACTTGGGTTTCTTCTCTTGAGCAGCAACTTGCTTGCCGTTCTTTTTGAAGTTCCCCTTCTTCTTCCCTTTGCCCTTTTTCTTGAAACTAGTGGTCTTGTTGACCATCAACACTTGATGCTCCTTTTTGATTTCTACCTCCGCAGCTTTCAGCATTGCGAAGAGCTCGGAAATAGTCTTGTTCATCCCTTGCATATTATAGTTCATCACGAAGCTCTTGTAGCTTGGTGGCAGTGATTGGAGAATTCTGTCAATGACGCAATCATCTGGAAGATTAACTCCCATCTGAATCAAGTGATTATTATACCCAGACATTTTGAGTATATGCTTCACTGACAGAACTATTCTCCTCCATCTTGCAGCTGTAGAACTTATTGGAGACTTCATATCTCTCAATCCGGGCATTTGCTTGAAATATTAACTTCAACTCCTGGAACATCTCATATGCTCCATGACATTCAAAACGTCGTTGAAGTCACGATTCTAAGTCGTAAAGCATGGCACACTGAACTATCGAGTAGTCATCAGCTTTGCTCTGCCAGACGTTCATAACATCTGGTGTTGCTCCAGCAGCAGGCCTGGCACCCAGCGGTGCTTCCAGGATGTAATTCTTCTGAGCAGCAATGAGGATAATCCTCAAGTTACGGACCCAGTCCGTGTAATTGCTACCATCATCTTTCAACTTTGCTTTCTCAAGGAACGCATTAAAATTCAACGGAACAACAGCACGAGCCATCTATCTACAACCAAACATAAACAAGCAAGATACTATCAGGTACTAAGTTCATGATAAATTTAAGTTCAATTAATCAAATTACTTAAGAACTCCCACTTAGATAGACATCCCTCTAATCCTCTAAGTGATCACGTGATCCAAATCAACTAAACCATGTCCGATCATCACGTGAGATGGAGTAGTTTCATTGGTGAACATCACTATGTTGATCATATCTACTATATGATTCACGCTCGACCTTTCGGTCTCCGTGTTCAGAGGCCATATCTGTATATGCTTGGCTCGTCAAGTATAACCTGAGTATTCCGCGTGTGCAACTGTTTTGCACCCGTTGTATTTGAACGTAGAGCCTATCACACCCGATCATCACGTGGTGTCTCAGCACGAAGAACTTTCGCAACGGTGCATACTCAGGGAGAACACTTCTTGATAATTTAGTGAGAGATCATCTTATAATGCTACCGTCAATCAAAGCAAGATAAGATGCATAAAAGATAAACATCACATGCAATCAATATAAGTGATATGATATGGCCATCATCATCTTGTGCCTGTGATCTCCATCTCCGAAGCACCGTCATGATCACCATCGTCACCGGCGCGACACCTTGATCTTCATCGTAGCATCGTTGTCGTCTCGCCAATCTTATGCTTCCACGACTATCGCTACCGCTTAGTGATAAAGTAAAGCATTACATCGCGATTGCATTGCATACAATAAAGCGACAACCATATGACTCCTGCCAGTTGCCGATAACTCAGTTACAAAACATGATCATCTCATACAATAAAATTTAGCATCATGTCTTGGCCATATCACATCATAACATACCCTGCAAAAACAAGTTAGACGTCCTCTACTTTGTTGTTGCAAGTTTTACGTGGCTGCTACGGGCTTAAGCAAGAACCAATCTCACCTACGCATCAAAACCACAATGATAGTTTGTCAATTTGACTCCGTTTTAACCTTCGCAAGGACCGGGCGTAGCCACAGTCGGTTCAACTAAAGTTGGAGAAACAGTCACCCGCAAGTCACCTTTGTGCAAAGCACGTCGGGGAAACCGGTCTCGCGTAAGCGTACGCGTAATGTCGGTCCGGGCCGCTTCATCCAACAATACCGCCGAACCAAAGTATGACATGCTGGTAGGCAATATGACTTATATCGCCCACAACTCACTTGTGTTCTACTCGTGCATATAACATCAAACCAGAAAAACCAGGCCCGGATGCCACTGTTGGGAAACGTAGTAATTTCAAAAAAATTCCTACGCACACGCAAGATTATGGTGATGCATAGCAACGAGAGGGAAGAGTATTGTCTACGTACCCTAGTGTTGTAGACCACAACGGAAGCGTTGACGCAACGTAGAGGAAGTAGTCGTATGTCTTCCCGATCCGACTGATCCAAGCACCGTTACTCCGGCACCTCCGAGTTCTTAGCACACGTACAACTCGATGATGTTCCCCGGGCTCCGATCCAGCAAAGCTTCGGGAAAGAGTTCCGTCAACACAACGGCGTGGTGACAATGATGATGTTCTACCGATGCAGGGCTTCGCCTAAGCACTACAACGATATGATCGAGGTGGAATATGATGGCAGGGGGCACCACACACGGCTAAGGAACGATCACGTGGATCAACTTGTGTGTCTAGAGGTGCCCCCCTGCCCCCGTATATAAAGGATCCAAGGGGAGGGGTGCGGCCGGCCCTAGGAGGCGCGCAGGAGGAGTCCTACTCCTACCGGGAGTAGGACTCCCCCCCCCCCAATCCTTGTCCAACTAGGAGAGGTGGAGGGAGAATAGGAAAGGGGGGGCGCTGCCCCTCCTTCCTTGTCCAATTCGGACTAGGGAGAGAGGGGGCGCGCGGCCTGCCCTGGCAGCCCCTTCCTCTTCTCCACATTAGGCCCATGCGGCCCATTAACCCCCCGGGGGGTTCCGGTAACCCCCCGGTGCTCCGGTTTTATCCGATATTCCTCCGGAACCCTTCCGATGTCTGAATATAGTCATCCAATATATCAATCTTTATGTCTCGACCATTTCGAGACTCCTCGTCATGTCCGTGATCACATCCGGGACTCCGAACTAACTTCGGTACATCAAAATGCATAAACTCATAATAACTGTCATCGTAACGTTAAGCGTGCGGACCCTACGGTTCGAGAACAATGTAGACATGACTGAGACACATCTCCAGTCAATAACCAATAGCAGGACCTGGATGCCCATATTGTCTCCTACATATTCTACGAAGATCTTTATCGTTCAGACCGCATAACAACATACTTTGTTCCCTTTGTCGACGCTGCTTATTTTGAGGACGGGTCGGGAGCTGCAGCTGCTAGCTATACTTCGGAACTCAAAGGGGGGAAGCGACGGCAGGTTGTTCATGGGTTCTCAAGAGTTTACTCAATAGCATGACGGTGGAGGCCGTGGCGTTGCAAAGGGGGCTTTCTATGGTACAAGATCTCGGATGCATCCGCGTTATTATGGAATCTGATTCTCTCGAGCTTATTCAGTCATGCAATGGGATTATCGGAGTGTGGGCACCCTACACAGCCGTTTTGGCTGATTGCTTTCAATTGGGTTACTCTGTAGGTGTGGTGAGTCCCCGCCGATGCGTGTCACGTCGCCGAAATGTGAGGTCGAGGTGGCGCCTCCCGCGACCAGGGAATTACCAGGCGGCTTCCTACCTTTTTTCTTCTTCTTTATTTATGCATATAATATAATTAAATTAAAAAATGCTACGAGCGGCTATAATCAATCGCCCACAGCACCTCCACAATCAATATACTCCTATAACGTAATTCAAGGGAGCTCCGTTGCTCCACCAGAGAGAACCGCGTCTGCAACCCATGCGTCAACAGCAAAACCTTTGGACGCTGCTGACCCGTGTAAAACCACCTAGGAGAGACCTCACGCGGGTCGTTATAAAAATGAATGTCGACGCTGCTTATTTTGAGGACGGGTCGGGAGCTGCAGCTGCTAGCTATACTTTGGAACTCAAAGGGGGGAAGCGACGGCAGGTTGTTCATGGGTTCTCAAGAGTTTACTCAATAGCACGACGGTGGAGGCCGTGGCGTTGCAAAGGGGGCTTTCTATGGTACAAGATCTCGGATGCATCCGCGTTATTATGGAATCTGATTCTCTCGAGCTTATTCAGTCATGCAATGGGATTATCAGAGTGTGGGCACCCTACACAGCCGTTTTGGCTGATTGCTTTCAATTGGGTTACTCTGTAGGTGCGGTGAGTCCCCGCCGATGCGTGTCACGTCGCCGAAATGTGAGGTCGAGGTGGCGCCTCCCGCGACCAAGGAATTACCAGGCGGCTTCCTACCTTTTTTCTTCTTCTTTATTTATGCATATAATTATAATTAAATTAAAAAATGCTACGAGCGGCTATAATCGATCGCCCACAGCACCTCCACAATCAATATACTCCTATAACGTAATTCAAGGGAACTCCGTTGCTCCACCGGAGAGAACAGCGTCTGCAACCCATGCGCCAGCAGCAAAACCTTTGGACGCTGCTGACCCGCGTAAAACCACCTGGGAGAGACCTCACGCGGGTCGTTATAAAAATGAATGTCGACGCTGCTTATTTTGAGGACGGGTCGGGAGCTGCAGCTGCTAGCTATACTTCGGAACTCAAAGGGGGGGAGTGACGGCAGGTTGTTCATGGGTTCTCAAGAGTTTACTCAATAGCACGACGGTGGAGGCTGTGGCGTTGCAAAGGGGGCTTTCTATGGTACAAGATCTCGGATGCATCCGCGTTATTATGGAATCTGATTCTCTCGAGTTTATTCAGTCATGCAATGGGATTATCGGAGTGTGGACACCTTACACAGCCATTTTGGCTGATTGCTTTCAAATGAGTTATTCTATAGGTGCAGTGAGTCCCCGCCGATGTGTGCCACGTCGCCGAAACGTGAGGTCGAGGTGGCGCCTCCCGCGGCCCAGGAATTACCAGGCGGCTTCCTACATTTTTTCTTCATATAAGGAAAACATATTATGTCCATCTCAATTTGTAATAAGACGCCAACAAAAACCGAGCGAGCGTAGAGGGGCACCATCTATTCTTGAGATTTAATATGGGTGTGGTATCTTGTGTTTGGGATGTTGTGCACATATGCTACTAATAGTTTCGGCCTCAAGCTATATCATCTATTTTGTTATTAGTGGTGTTTTATTTCTCTTCTCATTGAGTATGGCGTTTCAGTGCCCAGACTCATCTACACCCGTCCAGTAAAGAAATCACAAAAAATTCAAAAAAAATCTTTTTTTGCATGGTAGACAATTTATAATGTGAGGTCCGCTCAAAATTTTAACTCATTTGGACTTCTGAGAAGCTCTCAGCAAGAAAGACAAATCGGGTCTTAATAGTGCATGAACAGTAAACATTTTTACAGACCCCGAATTTGTCTTTTTTGCCGAGAGCTGCTCGGATATCCAAATAATTCGAAAATTGGAGCGTACCTCACGCATCAAATTATCTACCACACATAAAAAATTGGAATTTTTGAATTTTTCTAGTATTTACTTTAATTTTTTTTCGTAAGGGCGGGTGCAGCTGAGCCTGGGCTCAAAAGTGGATTACCGCTTCTCATTGGATTTCTCTACACTTGTATACTACTAGCATGCTATCAACTGTTTGGAGTATTAGGTACTATTAGTGCTAGATTGTAACAGTTAGTATCTCGTTTAATGTAAAACTATAATGATTAAGAAAACATCATGATCTAAGCTATGTCCTTGTGTCCTCTAAACTTACCTTTTATTGTTCTCCTTTTGCTGCGAATTGTAGATTTCTATAACAAGAAAGTTCAACATTTTGTTAAAAAACCGCTCATATGTATTGGCCAAACAACTAGTACAGATGTCCCTGAAATAAAGAAATTACACTCATGTCGCTGGGAGCAACTCGCTTCTTTCTCCCAAATGCCCCTGAGTCGTCACCAACCTCTCCATCGTCAAAGCCAGTTGTTGTTGGTCATGGACGGGAAATCATAAAGATCATGGTCTTATGGCACCAACGCCCTAGAGAAGAAGCCCTCCCGCCAAAAGAGCAGTAGATCCAATCATTCAAGAGTCGCACCTCGATAATTTCTCACAAACCTCGTGCAAGTATCGTACATCGCACCAACTTGATGGAAAGGGAAGTTGTTGCCGCACCAGCAAACCATGCAAACTCTAACCCTTATACCTTGACAATTCTAATCTAAAAATATTGATAACACTGAATCACTAAAAGAACAGTTATATGAAATGCACTTCTATTCTTAATTATATAGGAACCACAACAGAAGTTCAAGCATCTTATTACTAATATTTTTTGTGAAGCCTAGCATGCTCTAGCTGTAACAGCCATGGGTTTCCCCAAAATTTGAGAAATCATTGTTATTTTAATTTTGCATCGACAACATTGTTGCCTTCGTACCGGGTTATCCGAGTGTTTTATTAAACCTCTAGCTCTGTTTATTTCACTGTTTTCTTGAATGGCGAATAACCACCCCTTTCCCTTTTGCCCATTTGCTCGGAGACTCATCGGATACTTGTACTTGGTCGTGCGGCACTATTTAAATTATTTTGTAAATGTGCAAAGATATTCTCAATTGAGTTGGAAGTTTGCATGTGGTCTTGTTATGGTATACCGAGGCTACGCCTCAAATTTTATTTGGTTTCCGAGTTTGTTTGATACCAAAACGATTGAAT
This sequence comes from Triticum dicoccoides, assembly GCF_002162155.2. Taxonomy (NCBI): domain Eukaryota; kingdom Viridiplantae; phylum Streptophyta; class Magnoliopsida; order Poales; family Poaceae; genus Triticum; species Triticum dicoccoides. The sequence continues at coordinate 599,006,581 of NC_041386.1, read as the reverse complement.
ATATGGAGGCACTATAGACACATAAATAAAACCTATGGTGGGCCCTTTTCCCTCTCTACTAAAGGATATCCAAATCCCTTCCTAATCTCAACCCAATTTTGTGCTGCCTTGGCATGCCACGTAGGCTGGTTTTTTATTTTGTGCTCTCTTGGCATGCCACGTAGGTGTGTTTTCTCGCTGTTATCAATTCTGGTTTGTTCCTGTTAAATTTATTATTTTTCTCCGATTTTGTATCGTTACAAAAGAGTGGGTCATACTTGTCAGGGCAAGAGAAGGAAGTAAAAAAATGTCTTGGCCACAAATCGAACCCGACACTCTTCCTTCGAGGAACTCGCCTACATCACCCGGGCTACACCGCGTTTGTGCGTAGACAAAGATAATAGTCAAATGCACCGCCATTTTTTTTGTTTCATCGCAACCGGACATTATCGGTCCAGAAGAGCGGTGTAGAAACTAAAATTGCATGACCACCAAAATTTCATAATCCATTAAAAGAATGTTTGCCGCGTATGAAAAGAAAAGTTTAAAACTTGATCATATATTTTTCAATTAGAAAAGGGGAAAACTAGAATAAAAAGCAAAATGATATTAAATACAAAGTTGCAGATGCACGTGCAAAGTTGCAGAGAGAAAAAGAAAAAGAGGCAATGGGCAAAACGCGATAGCAAGTTAAGGCACGCATGATTTTTATTTAACTACAGTTATTTAGACCTGGCCCACATGTAATGCGCTACGGGCGAGTCGCATCTTAGAGCATCTCCCTGATAGGCTCTTCCCATGCGTTTTTGTCGCGCCGGCGCTAAAAAAAAAGTCCAGTCGCATTTTCAGGAGCCCGTTTTTCGCCGGCTCGGGCCGAAACTGGTGCCGGCGGACCCAGGCCGAACCCGGCACCCTGAGGGGCGCCTGGGACGCCGACACAAGCGAAAAGGGCGCGTGGGTCCGCCCTGTCGGCGAGACGAGCGCCTCTTCCCGCCGTTTCTTCCCGCTTTTTCCCCACTTCCCTCCCATACTCTTCCTTCCTCCCGCCAATCTCCCCCCCGCTCGCCTCCCAGCCGGCCGCCATGCCACCGAAGAAGTACGTCGCCTCCCGCGCGACGGCAAGCGCGACCGCCTCCGTCGCCCAGCCGAAGCAGAGGAAGCTGAGGGCGCCGCCTACCAAGCCACCGGACATGTCAAACGCCGAGTGGAGGGCGGAATTTCAGCGACGGGAGGCTGTCACCACCGACCGGCGGAACAAGGCCATCACCAAGAAGGCCCACGACAACGCGGCGCACGCGGCTGCGGCTGCCTCATCGGCGGACCAAGCCGAGGCCGAGGCGACTCGCGCGGGGATGATGAATCCACCTGGAAGCCACGCCCAGTACGCGCCCTGGGACCAGCAAGGCGTCGGCTCTCCGCAGCCATGGGGATCGCCCTCGCCGGCCTCGCCGGGCTACGCCGACGGGGACGCGCACAGTGGGTTCAACCCAAACGTCACCTTCCCCCATGGATACCCGGCCCAGCGCACGCCCTCTCCCACCTTCGTCGGCGTGCAGTACCCTCCATACTGTTGGGGAACGTAGTAATTTCAAAAAATTTCCTACGCACACACAAGATCATGGTGATGCATAGCAACAAGAGGGGAGAGTGTGATCTACGTACCCTTGTAGATCGACAGCGGAAGCGTTATGACAACGCGGTTGATGTAGTCGTACGTCTTCACGACCCGACCGATCAAGCACCGAAACTACGACACCTCCGAGTTTTAGCACACGTTCAGCTCGATGACGATCCCCGGACTCCGATCCAGCAAATTGTCGGGGAAGAGTTCCGTCAGCACGACGGCGTGGTGACGATCTTGATGTACTACTGTCGCAGGGCTTCGCCTAAGCACTGCTACAATATTATCGAGGACTATGGTGGCAGGGGGCGCCGCACACGGCTAAGAATATGATCACGTGGATCAACTTGTGTGTCTCCGGGGTGCCCCTGCCTCCGTATATAAAGGTTCAAGAGAGGAGGAGGCCGGCCGACCCCTATGGCGCGCCAAGGAGGAGTCCTCCTCCTAGTAGGAGTAGGACTCCTACTAGGAGGGGGAAAGAAGTGGGGAGGGAGAAGGAAAGGGGGGCGCCGCCCCCCCTCTCCTAGTCCAATTTGGACCAGGGGGGAGGAGGCACGCGGCCCACCTTTGGCTGCCCCTCTCTCTCACCAGTAAGTCCCATATGGCCCATTACTTCTCCCGGGGGGGGGGGGGTTCCGGTAACCCTCCGGCTCTTCGGTTTTCTCCGAAATCATCCGGAACACTTCCGGTGTCCGAATATAGCCGTCCAATATATCAATCTTTATGTCTCGACCATTTCGAGACTCCTCGTGATGTCCGTGATCACATCTGGGACTCTGAACAACCTTCGGTATATCAAAACGTATAAACTCATAATATAACTGTCATCGAAACCTTAAGCGTGCGGACCCTACGGGTTTGAGAACGATGTACACATGACCGAGACATGTCTCCGGTCAATAACCAATAGCGGGACCTGGATGCCCATATTGGCTCCTACATATTCTACGAAGATCTTTATCGGTCAGACCGCATAACAACATACGTTGTTCCCTTTGTCATCGGTATGTTACTTGCCCGAGATTCGATCGTCGGTATCCAATACCTAGTTCAATCTCGTTACCGGCAAGTCTCTTTACTCGTTCTGTAATACATCATCTCGCAACTAACTCATTAGTTGCATTGCTTGCAAGGCTTAAGTGATGTGCATTACCGAGAGGGCCCAGAGATACCTCTCCGACGATCGGAGTGATAAATCCTATTCTCGAAATACGTCAATCAAACATGTACCTTTGGAGACACCTGTAGAGCACCTTTATAATCACCCAGTTACGTTGTGACGTTTGGTAGCACACAAAGTGTTCCTCCGACACACGGGAGTTACATAATCTCATAGTCATAGGAATATGTATAAGTCATGAAGAAAGCAATAGCAACATACTAAACGATCGGGTGCTAAGCTAATGGAATGGGTCATGTCAATCAGATCATTCATCTAATGATGTGATCCCGTTAATCAAGTAACAACTCTTTGTCCATGGTTAGGAAACATAATCATCTTTGATTAACGAGCTAGTCAAGTAGAGGCATACTAGTGACACTCTGTTTGTCTATGTATTCACTCATGTATTATGTTTCCGATTAATACAATTCTAGCATGAATAATAAACATTTATCATGAAATAAGGAAAAACATAATAACTTTATTATTGCCTCTAGGGCATATTTCCTTCAGTCTCCCACTTGCAGCAGAGTCAATAATCTAGTTCACATCGCTATGTGATTAACATCAATAGTTCACATCTTTATGTGATTGGTTCACATCTCCATATGACTAACACCCAAAGGGTTTACTAGATTCAATAATCTAGTTCACATCGCTATGTGATTAACACCCAAAGAGTGATCATGTTTTGCTTGTGAGAGAAAATTAGTCAACGGGCCTGCCATATTCAGATCCGTATGTATTTTGCAAAATTCTATGTCTACAATGCTCTGCACGGAGCTACTCTAGCTAATTGCTCCCACTTTTAATATGTATCCAGACTGAGACTTAGAATCATCTGGATCAGTGTCAAAAACTTGCATCGACGTAACCCTTTATGACGAACCTTTTTTTCACGTCCATAATCGAGAAACATATCCTTATTTCACTAAGGATAATTTTGACCGCTGTCCAGTGATCTACTCCTAGATCACTATTGTACTCCCATGCCAATCAGTGTAGGGTATACAATAGATTTGGTACACAGCATGGCATACTTTATAGAACCTATGGCTGAGGCATAGAAAATGACTTTCATTCTCTTTCTATCTTCTGCCGTGGTCGGGCTTTGAGTCTTACTCAATTTCACACCTTGTTACACAGGCAAGACCCCTTTCTTTGACTATTACATTTTGAACTACTTCAAAATCTTGTCAAGGTATGTACTCATTGAAAAAACTCATCAAGCGTTTTGATCTATCTCTATAGATCTTGATGCTCAATATGCAAGCAGCTTCACCGAGGTCCTTCTTCGAAAAACTCCTTTCAAATACTCCTTTACGCTTTGCAGAATAATTCTACATTATTTCCGATCAACAATATGTCATTCACATATACTTATCAGAAATGTTGTAGTACTCCCACTCACTTTCTTGTAAATACAGGCTTCACCGCAAGTCTGTATAAAACTATATGCTTTGATCAACTTATCAAAGCGTATATTCCAACTCCGAGATGCTTACACCAGTCCATAGATGGATCGCTGGAGTTTGCACATTTTGTTAACACCTTTAGGATTGACAAAAACTTCTGGTTGCATCATATACAACTCTTCTTTAATAAATTCATTAAGGAATGCAGTTTTGTTTATCCATTTGCCAGATTTCATAAAATGCGGCAATTGCTAACATGATTCGGACAGACTTAAGCATAGATACGAGAGAGAAACTCTCATCGTAGTCAACACCTTGAACTTGTCGAAAACCTTTTGCGACAATTCTAGCTTTGTAGATAGTAACACTATTATCAATGTCCGTCTTCCTTTTGAAGATCCATTTATTTTCTATGGCTTGCCGGTCATCGGGCAAGTCAACCAAAGTCCACACTTTGTTCTCATATATGGATCCCATCTCAGATTTCATGGCCTCAAACCATTTCGCGGAATCTGGGCTCACCATCGCTTCTTCATAGTTCATAGGTTCGTCATGGTCTAGTAACATAACCTCCAGAACAGGATTACTGTACCACTCTGGTGCGGATCTTATTATGGTTGACCTACGAGGTTCGGTAGTAACTTGATCCAAAGTTTCATGATCATCATCATTAACTTCCTCACTAATCGGTGTAGGCATCACTGGAACTGATTTCTGTGATGAACTACTTTCCAATTCGGGAGAAGGTACAATTACCTTATCAAGTTCTACTTTCCTTCCACTCACTTCTTTCGAGAGAAACTTCTTCTCTAGAAAGTATCCATTCTCAGTAACGAATGTCTTGCCTTCGGATCTGTGATAGAAGGTGTACCCAACTGTCTCCTTTGGGTATCCTATGAATACACATTTCTCCGATTTGGATTTGAGCTTATCATGATGAAACTTTTTCTTATAAGCATCGCAACCCCAAACTTTAAGAAACGACAACTTTGGTTTCTTGCCAAACCATAGTTCATATTGTGTCGTCTCAACGGACTTAGATGGTGCCCCTTTTTAATGTGAATGCAGTTGTCTCTAATGCATGATCCCAAAACGATATTGGTAAATCGGTAAGAAACATCATAGATTGTACTATATCCAATAAAGTACGGTTATGATGTTCGGACACACCATTATGCTGTGGTGTTCCAGGTGGCATGAGTTTGTGAAACTATTTCACATTGTTTTAATTGAAGGCCAAACTCGTAACTCAAATATTCTCTTCCACGATCAGATCGTAGAAACTTTATTTTCTTGTTACGATGATTTTCCACTTCACTCTGAAATTCTTTGAACTTTTCAAATGTTTCAGACTTATGCTTCATCAAGTAGATATACCCATATCTGCTCAAATCATCTATGAAGTTCTGAAAATAATGATACTTGCCGCGAGCCTTAATACTCATCGGACCGCATACATCAGTATGTATAATTTCCAATAAGTTTGTTGCTCGCTCCATTGTTTCGGAGAACGGAGTCTTAGTCATCTTGTCCATGAGGCATGGTTCGCAAGCATCAACTGATTCATAATCAAGTGATTCCAAAAGCCCATCAGCATGGAGTTTCTTCATGCGCTTTACACCAATATGACCTAAACGGCAGTGCCACAAATAAGTTGCACTATCATTATTAACATTGTACCTTTTGAATTCAATATTATGAATATGTGTATCACTATGATCGAGATCCAACAAACCATTTCGTTGGTGTGTATAACCATAGAAGGTTTTATTCATGTAAACAGAACAACAATTGTTCTCTAACTTAAATGAATAACCGTATTGCAATAAACATGATCAAATCATATTCATGCTCAACGCAAACACCAAATAACACTTATTTAGGTTCAACACTAATCCCGTAAGTATAGGGAGTGTGCGATGATGATCATATCAATCTTGGAACCACTTCCAACACACATCGTCACTTCACCCTTAACTAGTCTCTGTTCACTCTGCAACTCCCGTTTCGAGTACTAATCTTAGCAACTGAACTAGTACCAAATACTGAGGGGTTGCTATGAACACTAGTAAAGCACACATCAATAACATGTATATCAAATATACCTTTGTTTACTTTGCCATCTTTTCTTATCCACCAAATACTTGGGGTAGTTCGGCTTCCAGTGACCAATCCCTTTGCAGTAGAAGCACTTAGTCTCAGGCTTAGGTCCAGACTTGGGCTTCTTCACTTGAGCAGCAATTCGCTTGCCGTTCTTCTTGAAGTTCCCCTTCTTCCCTTTGCCCTTTTCTTGAAACTAGTGGTCTTGTCAACCATCAACACTTGATGTTTTTCTTGATTTCTACCTTCATCGATTTCATCATCATGAAAAGCTCAGGAATCATTTTCGTCATCCCTTGCATACTATAGTTCATCAGGGAGTTCTACTAACTTGGTGATGGTGACTAGAAAATTCTGTCAATCACTATCTTATCTGGAAGATTAACTCCCACTTGATTCAAGCGATTGTAGTACCCAGACAATCTGAGCACATGCTCACTAGTTGAGCGATTCTCCTCCATCTTTTAGCTATAGAACTTGTTGGAGACTTCATGTCTCTCAACTCGGGTATTTACTTGAAATATTAACTTCAACTCCTGGAACATCTCATATGGTCCATGACGTTCAAAACGTCTTTGAAATCCCGATTCTAAGCCATTAAGCATGATGCACTAAACTATCAAGTAGTCATCATATTGAGCTAGCCAAACGTTCATAACGTCTGCATTTGCTCCTGCAATAGGTCTGTCACCTAGCGGTGCATCAAGGACATAATTCTTCTGTGCAGCAATGAGGATAAGCCTCAGATCACGGATCCAATCTGCATCATTGCTACTAACATCTTTCAACACAATTTTCTCTAGGAACATATCAAAATAAACACAGGGAAGCAACAACACGAGCTATTGATCTACAACATAGATATGCTAGTACTACCAGGACTTAAAGTTCAATTAATCATATTACTTAAGAACTCCCACTTAGATAGACATCCCTCTAATCCTCTAAGTGATCACGTGATCCAAATCAACTAAACCATGTCCGATCATCACGTGAGATGGAGTAGTTTCATTGGTGAACATCACTATGTTGATCATATCTACTATATGATTCACGCTCGACCTTTCGGTCTCCGTGTTCAGAGGCCATATCTGTATATGCTTGGCTCGTCAAGTATAACCTGAGTATTCTGCGTGTGCAACTGTTTTGCACCCGTTGTATTTGATCGTAGAGCCTATCACACCCGATCATCACGTGGTGTCTCAGCACGAAGAACTTTCGCAATGGTGCATACTCAGGGAGAACACTTCTTGATAATTTAGTAAGAGATCATCTTATAATGCTACCGTCAATCAAAGCAAGATAAGATGCATAGAAGGTAAACATCACATGCAATCAATATAAGTGATATGATATGGCCATCATCATCTTGTGCCTGTGATCTCCATCTCCGAAGCACCGTCATGATCACCATCGTCACCGGTGCAATACCTTGATCTCCATCGTAGCATCGTTGTCGTCTTGCCAATCTTATGCTTCCACGACTATCGCTACCGCTTAGTGATAAAGTAAAGCATTACAGCGCGATTGCATTGCATACAATAAAGCGACAACCATATGGCTCCTGCCAGTTGCCGATAACTCAGTTACAAAACATGATCATCTCATACAATAAAATTTAGCATCATGTCTTGACCATATCACATCACAACATGCCCTGCAAAAACAAGTTAGACGTCCTCTACTTTGTTGTTGCAAGTTTTACGTGGCTGCTATGGGCTTTAAGCAAGAACCAATCTTACCTACGCATCAAAACCACAACGATAGTTTGTCGATTTGGTGCTGTTTTAACCTTCGCAAGGACCGGGCGTAGCCACAGTCGGTTCAACTAAAGTTGGAGAAACTGTCACCCGCAAGCCACCTATGTGCAAAGCACGTCGGGAGAACCGGTCTCGCGTAAGCGTACGCGTAATGTCGGTCCGCGCCGCTTCGTCCAACAATACCGCCGAACCAAAGTATGACATGCTGGTAAGCAGTATGACTTATATCGCCCACAACTCACTTGTGTTCTACTCGTGCATATAACATCAACACATAAAACCTAGGCTCGGATGCCACTGTTGGGGAACGTAGTAATTTCAAAAAAATTCCTACGCACACGCAAGATCATGGTGATGCATAGCAACGAGAGGGGAGAGTGTGATCTACGTACCCTTGTAGATCGACAGCGGAAGCGTTATGACAACGCGGTTAATGTAGTCGTACGTCTTCACGGCCCGACCGATCAAGCACCGAAACTAAGGCACCTCTGAGTTTTAGCACACGTTCAGCTCGATGACGATCCCCGGACTCCGATCCAGCAAAGTGTCGGGGAAGAGTTCCGTCAGCACGACGGCGTGGTGACGATCTTGATGTACTACTGTCGCAGGGCTTCGCCTAAGCACTGCTACAATATTATCGAGGACTATGGTGGCAGGGGGCACCGCACACGGCTAAGAATATGATCACGTGGATCAACTTGTGTGTCTCCGCGGTGCCCCTGCCTTCGTATATAAAGGTTCAAGAGAGGAGGAGGCCGGCCGGCCCCTATGGCGCGCCAAGGAGGAGTCCTCCTCCTAGTAGGAGTAGGACTCCTACTAGGAGGGGGAAAGAAGTGGGGAGGGAGAAGGAAAGGGGGGCGCCGCCCCCCCTCTCCTAGTCCAATTCGGACCAGGGGGGAGGAGGCGCGCGGCCCACCTTTGGCTGCCCCTCTCTCTCA
>NC_041386.1:598985291-598997144 GCF_002162155.2 Triticum dicoccoides | reverse complement strand
TTCCGGTAACCCTCCGGCTCTCCGGTTTTCTCCGAAATCATCCGCAACACTTCCGGTGTCTGAATATAGCCGTCCAATATATCAATCTTTATGTCTCGACCATTTCGAGACTCCTCGTGATGTCCGTGATCACATCTGGGACTCCGAACAACCTTCGGTACATCAAAACGTATAAACTCATAATATAACTGTCATCGAAATCTTAAGCGTGCGGATCCTATGGGTTCAAGAACAATGTAGACATGACCGAGACATGTCTCCGGTCAATAACCAATAGCGGGACCTGGATGCCCATATTGGCTCCTACATATTCTACGAAGATCTTTATCGGTCAGACCGCATAACAACATACGTTGTTCCTTTTGTCATCGGTATGTTACTTGCCCGAGATTCGATCGTCGGTATCCAATACCTAGTTCAATCTCGTTAGCGGCAAGTCTCTTTAATCGTTCTGTAATACATCATCTCGCAACTAACTCATTAGTTGCATTGCTTGCAAGGCTTAAGTGATGTGCATTATCGAGAGGGCCCAGAGATACCTCTCCGATGATCGGAGTGACAAATCCTATTCTCGAAATACGTCAACCCAACATGTACCTTTGGAGACACCTGTAGAGCACCTTTATAATCACCCAGTTACGTTGTGACGTTTGGTAGCACACAAAGTGTTCCTTCGGCACACGGGAGTTACATAATCTCATAGTCATAGGAACATGTATAAGTCATGAAGAAAGCAATAGCAACATACTAAACGATCGGGTGCTAAGCTAATGGAATGGGTCATGTCAATCAGATCATTCATCTAATGATGTGATCCCGTTAATCAAGTAACAACTCTTTGTCCATGGTTAGGAAACATAACCATCTTTGATTAACGAGCTAGTCAAGTAGAGGCATACTAGTGACACTCTGTTTGTCTATGTATTCACACATGTATTGTGTTTCCGATTAATACAATTTTAGCATGAATAATAAATATTTATCATGAAATAAGGAAATAAATAATAACTTTATTATTGCCTCTAGGGCATATTTCCTTCACATACAACTACTCGCCGCCCGCCTACGCTTCCTCCCCGACGCCCCACTTCGATGTAGCCCGCTGCCATTCTCGCACCTCGGCGACACCGAGGAGACCGAGGCCAACATGGACGACATCATCACGGCAGGTTCGGCCGTGGCAGCTGCGTCTCCCGGGTTCGTCACCCAGGACGAGACGGTGGATCTCAGCGGACGGCATGGACGGCGAGCTCGGCTACGTCTACGGCTAGGACGAGCAGGAGGAGGAGGAGGAGGAGCCGGCGCCTGTTCCGGCGAAGTGGCGCAAGAAGAAGAAGAGGGCGGTCAGGTCAGGCGAGCCGCGCATAAAGTGGGCGTCCAAGAAGAAGGAATGCCTCGCCAAAGTATGAAAAGTCGTCTGCCTCGACCCGACCACATGCACGAACCAGAGCATCGAGACGTACTGGGACCGCATCAAGGCTGAGTTCGACGAGCGCAAGCTCGTCGACCCCTACTTCAAAGGCGTCTACATGCAGCGCGGCTTCAAGGCGATGGCGAACCATTGGGGGCGTATCCAGGGGCGTGCAACAAATGGCATGGGGTCGTCGAGGAGGTCGCTGCTCGCCCGGAGAGCGGCGCCAGCGTTGAGGATCAGGTATGCCACGCCGGTCTCCCGCCTCTCTTCGCCGTGTACGCCCGCCAACTGTTTGTTCCTCCGCGCAGTTGCTGTGCATGTTCGCCCTGTACCGGCAGAGCAACAACGACGCCGGATTCAAGTACCTCCACGTCTACAAGCGCATTGACAAGTGCGAGAAGTGGGCGGAAGTCCGGCGCACCCTCGACAAGGCCAAGGAGACCTACAAGCCGGACGCGCCGACCCCTGGCGCATCGGAAGGGTGGCCGGACGGCAACAAAGGTGCCAAGAAGGGGAAATATGCCGACGCGGCTACCACTCGAGTGCAGGAGTCCATCGAGCACTTCCTCGCCGATACGCAGGCCCGGGCCGTCCTTTGTGAAGAGAAGACCGGTGCGTGGTGGTCGGCGTTGATGTCGAGCAGCACCGTCAAGCTCAACCTGCTCCGGACCAACGTCGCCACGAAGAAGAGAAACACCGACCTGGCTTTCCTGCTTGGCGGGGCGGACATGCTCCAGAGCACCGATGAGGCGGTCAAGGCGTGGTACTAGGCGGAGCGCGGCCTCATCCTGAACCAGCTTCCCTCGACAGCGCCGCCGCCCACGCCGACGCCGCCGCCAAGCCCGCGTGATGACGCCTCCACGACGCCCAGCACCACCGAAGCCGCGCCGACACCGCCCAGCGCAGAAGCAGCTTAGACACCGCCAGGCCCGCGCACGCCAACCCCGCCGACGCCTGGGACAGAGCCCGTCGAGTGATGCGTTGCGCACGCGAACTTCTGCCGCTCTATTTTTTGTACGCCGAACTGTGACTTGCGATCGCCGGACTTGTGGCATCTTTTGTGAACGGGAACGGTCAAGTTCGAATTTTCCGCGGCCGGTTCGCCCCCAGACCGCTCTTTTTTAGCGCCCTGCGGGGCCGAACGGCTGGAGATGCTCTTAGCGCTCTCCGAGAAGGGACCTCCTATTCCGTGTGTTCCGCGGTGGAAAGACAACGATCACGCACCCCAACCTCCTGTGCACACGGTTCTAAAAAAACCTCCTGTGCACACATTTTTCTTTTCTCAGTTGTTTCCTTTTTTACGCTTCTTTATTTTAACATCGCTCCCTGATCGGGATTTAAAAATGTTTGAATTTCAAAACACATTAATGAATTTAATAACATGTTCAAGATTTCATTAAATCTTCATAAAAGTAAAAAAATCACGAATTTGAAAAACTTTATCGGCTTTCAAAGCCGGTTCAAAATTTGGAAAATACATATCGCTCCTTGATAATAATTTGTTTTCACCAATTTGATTTTTTAACCACATTTCAAAAAATATTCATGAATTTAAAAAAAGTTTCACAGTTTGGATAAGAAATGTTCTCAAAATTGAAATATGCTTTTGGATTTCAAAATGTTCAAGGATTTGAAAAATGTTCTTGGATTTCGGAAATTATAAATTTTAAAAGTTCATCATTTCACAAAATATTCCTGGATTTCCAAAATTGTTCGTGAATTAAAATAATAGCAAAATTTTAGAAAATAATACTATTTCGGAAAATGTTCACCATTTAGTGAAATGTTCTAAATTCCAAAAAATGTTCATATTTTGGAAACTATACTCAGGTTTCAATAAATGTTCCTGTTGTGAAAACAATAAGTAAAAATAAAAAAATCATTAATAATTTAAAATGATGATGAAATCATTGACGGAAAAACAAAAATAAAAAATAGAAAGAAAAAATGAAGCGAAGAACCTTCCAAACGCGTTGCACATGACTGGCCCTCTGAGATAGAGCTCCTAGTTGTGGCCCGCTTTTATATAAAAAAAGAGACAGAAACACATACTTAATATATAAAAATATATTTATAAAAAAATTCAGTCTATGTTTATCTACTATATCTAAATAGCTAGCCCCCACTAACTATTTCTCTCTACATGCAAGCATGCCACATCATCACACAACATGCATGACAAAAGGCCCACCTCCACTATCATATATCTCTCAACATGCAAGCATACCACTTCATCATGAAACATCATGAAAAAAAGACTCATCTCAACATGCAAGCATACATGAGAATTTTCATTCTATTAAGTTATTTATATTTAATAAACATTTTACAACTATATAGTAATGAAACACAATAAATTATATGTATTTTCAGTTTTAACTTTTTTATATTATTACTTCAAATATTTATGCGTCATACAACAAAACACATTTAAATATGTTGCTAAATATTCCCGCAACAACGTGCGGAGTATCATCTAGTTGAAATAAAAGTTCAATCCATATAAAAATATTTCACTGTATATTAAAAAATGTTATGTGTCTACTAACAATTTTTTTGATCATTTAACTAGAAAAGTTAATCATATACTGATATAATGTTAAACGTATATAACAAAAGAAATCATCATATGTAAAAAAAACTGCCCAATGTTTAATTTTTCAAAGAGTTCACCAGATACTGAAAAATATCAAAGTTATTTGGAAAACACAATTCACCATATATTGCAAAACTCTAAATACCAAGAAAATAAAAAAAAGAAGAAAAACGGATATTATAAATCAAATTAAAATAGAAATTAAAAAATAAAAAACGTAGCCAGAACACAATGCACAGCGAACCTGCAGCTATATAACGTACGTGGTCGTCTCATAGGATTGGTCGTTTTTTTCATTTGTTTGTTTTTTGTTTTCAATTTTCGTTTTAGTGAATCTAAAGAAATATTAGAATACAAGAAAAAATAATTCTCTTCATTAATTTGGGAAAACCATGAATTCAAAATAATGTTTGTGATTTTGAAAAATGTTCACATTTTTTTATTCTTTGTGAGTTTGAAAAACTGTTCGTGAATTTGGAAATTATTCATAAATTTAAAATTGTTCGTTTTTAAAAAATGTTCATGATTTGGGAGATGTTAGTGAATTTTAAAACATGTGCCAATTCGAAAAATGTTCCTAAATTTGAAAAATGAGTGCAAAAATACACTTACCACACGTGACTAGATCGTCGTCATACCCATCATCAATATCTATAGAGGAAAAGCAGAAGAAATTTTACCTCTCGAGCATATCGCCGAACACCTGGTGGCGTGGACCTCAACTGCGACGGCCGAACATGCCAGGTGATGGGGTTTTCGGAGAAGGGATGCGAGGCACCAGATGGGGAGAAGACATCGGCGTGGATGCCTTCTTTCTTTACTTCGTCGCCGCCTCTTTGAGGGGCTTTCCGGCCGTTGTTGACTTCCTCACCCGCTTGCCATCGGCCGGAGCAAGCGGAGGGCGACCGGAATTCTTCAAGGCTGGTGTGGCCTTGCCATTGGCCTTTGTTGACATCGTGGCGGTCCGCGCGAGGCTCTTCATCCCGAGCTGCTTCCTTGGCCAAAGAGGCGGCGCATGGGGTCGACTACTACAACGTAGCTCTAGCGGGAGTGGTGGGATGAGATGGTGATTGGGTTGTTGGAGAAGGGATGTGAGCCACCGGACAAGGAGAAGGCGTCGGCCTAGACGCCTTCTTCATTTTCTTCATCGCCGCCTCTTCGAGGGCCTTTTGGCCAGAGCAAGTAGAGGGCGGCTGGGCATCTTATAGGCCGATGTGGCGTTGCCACCGGCCTTTGTCGATGTTGTGGCGGTCTGCACCGGGCCCTTCCGCCATAGACACTTTCTTGGCCCAGGTGGCGGCGCATGGATTGACTCATGTGGCGTAGTGCTAGCGGGAGTGTCCGGTCGGGTTGTGGAGGCGGCTTGCGGTTCCATTTTCGTTGGAATCAGGACCTACAATGGGTGTAGTGGACACTTGGTGTCCGAGGCAGAAAGAAGTGGCGTCGCGGGTGGGAGTTGGCAAGGGGGATTTTTCTTGAGAAATGTGTGCGGCTGCTTAGGCTGGCCCCAATGCAGAGAACTTTAGCAAGAATTTCGGGTCCAACTCAGCAAAAATTTCTACGTGGCATTGATTAAATGAAGAGAGAGAGCTTTGGAGGAACTTAGCTAGTTCCGGTAACATAGCGCTGCATACGAGAAAAAATTAATGCTAATCGATCCTGTGTGCGGGTGGCGAAGCAACCAAGAAAATCCCCACCCGTGTGACTTTCTCTTCCTCCACGGCTGGGCCTCATCCTTCTCCCTCCCTGCCGCCTTGGAGCTCCGGCGCCCCGCACTCCGTCTTGCCGGCCGGCGGCGGCTTTGGCAGGCGGCGCAAAGCCACCAGATTCATGGCCAAGTCCGGTGCCCGTAAGGACGCCGCGCAAGTCCGGCCATCGGCCACCTCGCCGCCGCCGCAGCACTCCCCCGGCGCCACAGCAAGCTCGTTCGCCAGCCGCTCTCCACAGCTTCTCTTCTACCCCGGCGCCCCGACAAGATCCTCGGCCAGCCCGTCGACACCGCCACACCTATACCCGCCTCTAATGGAATCCTCCTCAGCCAACCCTACATGGTATAAAATTTCTGCTTTAATTCAATCTTTGGCAATTACAATTTCTGTAGCTCGAGTATGCAGCATTATGTAATTCTATTTGGGTTATAGAGCAGCATTAGGTAATTGTAATTTCTATAGCTCGAGTACCTAATTCAGCATGTGTGCGTGTTGAAGCAGAGAGACTCTGAAGTCTTAGCCTTAATTTCTGTAGCATTAGACCATTGCAATTCTTCAGGTTTTTGCTTGTTGAATCGGATTTCGCTGTGGACGTAGCAGGATATGCAAGTCCCCCGTGATGTGTGTCTGTGTGCTTATTGTGCAAACGGTTTACTACTATATCAGACACTTGAACTTGGATGTCCTTTGCTTGTTTGTTTGTACTTTTTTCTTGCAATGATTAGAACAGAAAAAAGTTTCTAATAGCAAGCTTTGGACAATGCTTCTTAATTATGATATTTACAATATAACAGGAGGCCGATGTATACCTCTGCACCTGAAGGCCTGCTAAGTTTTGGACAATTACCGCCCATGAATCCTTATAATTTTCAACCTCAGCCAATGCACCATCATGAACAAGGATACCGAAATATGGAGAATTTGCACTTTGTTGGTGCTTCCCCACATGATCCCTTTTCAACACCACCGCCACCACCGCACTCTAATGTTTCATCTCAGTCTGCTCCCACCAAAGTTGATTCAAAGAAAAAGAAAAGGAAGGTCAAGAGTGTAGATGCCGACGAATCGGGAGCAAGCTAGGACTGCATATCGTCTGCCCTATACACCCGAGGAACATGAGAGACTGGTAAGGATATTCGTTGCTCAAATCCGTTTAGTGTGCATATAATTTCTTGTTTGTTGTTGGCCTCAACTGAATTAATTGTGAACAATGTAGGCAGGTGCTTGGCTGGAGTGTTCACTCAATCCCATTGATGGGAACGAAAAGAAGTCTGAGCAGTTTTGGGATGACATTGTTGCTCTATACAATACTGCCACACCAAGTAACCGCACAAGTTGTTTGCGAAACATCAAGAGGGAGCAAGAAAGGACGTGGAACGTGCATTTGGTGTGTTGTAGGCGCGATGGTCTATTTTACCGCTTCCGGCACGTTTATATGAACGGGGTGATCTCAATAATATTATGTTGGCATGCATCATTCTACACAACATGATAGTCGATGATGAACAAGAAGAGGCGGGAAATATTCTTGATTTGAATTATGAAGCAGGCTCATCGAGTGCCCTTCCTTCGGTATTTACTCATGGTGACATACCAGAATTTGCCGAGGTACTTGAAAGAGATGTTAGAGTTCGTGATCGTCCAACGCATAAGGCTCTTAAAAATGATTTGATTGAGCATATATGGAGAAAGTTTGGGCGCGAATAGATTATATCCAAGTCTTGATCGATGTATTGCTAAATATGTTCTATATATTTCAATAATATAATATTATACTTTATTATTTGTTATGATCCAAATTTGTGTTCTTTTATTTATCCATAAGTATCGGAAAACACAAGTTTTGTTGATACATGCCACATATAGATCACAAAGTTGAAGTACTACTATAGATCCCACAAAAACAATAAATAAACCCTCTAAGTTACCACCCATAAGTTACCACTCATTGTGGAGGTAGTAACATAGAGTAGTAACATGCTTACGTGGCATGTATGTTACTACTTTATGTTACTCCCCATTGGGGCCAGCCTTAAAAATGAGAGAGGAGGCAAGGTTTCGGGAGTTAACTCTTCAAAATTTTATGGAGTCAACATAAAAGGGGATCGGTTAGGTGCCGTTAACTCCTGAAAAGAAAATATTTTGAGGAGTGAACCATTTTTTATGGGATCAGTAATGTTCCCCCCAAAAGTAAATGGACCGGCTATATGTAAGTCGACAGCCTGAAAATTTATTTTGTGTAAGTCGATTTTCTGGGCCACTAAATTAAAGATCCAACTGTCGTCCTCTTTTCTTCTTCATGCAACTTTCTTCCTCCTCCAACCGTTTCTTCTCCCACAAAATCGACTTACCCAAATTGCGAGTTCAGTCAACTTACATAATGCGCAAAAAATAATATAATATGCACTTCTTTGTTTTATATATGTGCTCAACTTTTTTCTTTCCGTAAATGTACGTGCTCAAGATAATTTCCGCCTCCACGCCGTCGGGGAGCACGGAGGGGAGGCTGCCGGGGAGCCAGTCCGCGACCCTGGCCGCCGCCGTGATGTCCTCGTTGTCGCCCAACGGCGGCACCAGGCTGTTGCTGACGCTGAACTGGGGCGCGACCGTGATGTAGCCGTGGGACGCGACGTGCCGGAGGAGGTGCTGGTAGTAGTGGTTGCGGAGGAGGAAGCCATGCAGGAGCATGATGACCGGGTACGTCCCCGCGTCCTTGGGCGCAACGATCAGCACCGGGACCGGCGGTGCCGGCGCCGCGTCGTCGGCGTCCACCTCGATCGCCTCAACCGCATGCTTGCCCGGCTCGAACACCGAGGCACCGGACTTGTCCATCGTCGCCATCTCTGCTGCTGCTCCTGCTCAAGCTCCTCGGTGCACCGGCTAGCAGTTAGGTCTCTCTGTGGCTTGACGATGATAAGAGGGGGCGAAGGTGCATGGCAGATTTGTAGGCGGATTGGCAAAGTTGAAGAAGGTAACTACTTACTTAATTTGGCAGTGGTCGATCTAGTTCAGCTTAATCGTTTGCATGGAAATGAGAAGAACGTGTTGGAGAGATGCAAGTTTTTTATGCACATGCATGAATGAGCGACTGGTCATAATCATATGCTAGCAGGTCATGTCGATCAGGTTACTCCTCTCTCAAGGAGGAAAAGAACCGGTATGATAGTGTATGTGACTGGGTTTATCAATGATCAAACTCATGCATGCGCGCAAGGAAGAGTTTCTAAGTGCAACTTTATTTCTCGATGGTAGTCGTTTGTTCATCTCCTGAAAATTTTTGTTCTAATTTGTTCTTGAAATTGGTGCTCGCATTAATCATGTGGTGATTTCGATGGTAGTCATTTGTTCATCTCCTGATATAGTTTGATTGACATATATAGTACCAAGTTTTTTGTTTTAGGCGAACCAACATGTGGTTGCATGGTTAGGAGGACAATGGCATCCCCAGCACACCAGAGTTTAAGTCCTAGATTTGACATTGGTGTTCGCATTATTCTTGAATTTATTTCAAGCTTTCGGCGATGTTTGTCCAGTGGAAGGAGACGTTCCCGTTGACTGGGAGGCGCATGTGGTAATTTCGTAAATTCTCGAGATGTTATGCGGGCTCAGTCTCTCGAAAGTATTCATAAGGGTAGGATGTGCGCGTGTGCATGCGTGCCGTGCGTAGGGCTGGTTGTATGCTCATGTATGTAAGCGACTTTGATTGTATTATGTTCACAAAAAAGTTTTGTGTTTTAGAGAGCATATTTCAATCAATACCTTTTGTTAGGTTGTTTTATTTGCCCGGGTGATACAAACGTGCTTGTCTCCTACTTGAGTCCGGTTAGCTCTTGCATGCCGTATCAGAATTGTCTGCCTGAGCTCAACAGCTTGAGAAATGAGAAGAGCGTGTTGAAGCTATGCAGCTAGGTTTTTAATGGGCATTCATTGCTGATAAGAGGTGGCAACTTTATGAGCATCATAAAAACATTAGGCATGAATTATACAATTGTCGGATTAAAGATATGCTTAACTTTTGTTCTAATTTGTTTCTCTATGGATAAAAATGAAAAGAAAACCTTAGTGCTTTTAAATGACACTATGGAGAAATAAGCAATGTAGTCCAGAATATCATCCTATGACATAAGAATGTGTGCCCATTAAACTTCATGTTGGTTAAATTAACTTCAATTTAAATGATGTCCATCGAGAACATTGCCTCATATGATAAGCTTATGTTTTCCAATGTCTAGGAAACACAAGATTCCCAATTAATAGACTTATTGACATTAAATTTTGGCACTAATGTTGCCTTTAGTAATCCTATATACATAAAAAGTTGATCCCCACTATCATATTTATCTCAACATGCACACATGCCACCTCATCAAAGGCCCACCACTACATGTATGAGAAAAAAATTCATTATTAGTTGATCTCATGCACTCCTTCCATCTCACCATACATGCCACCTCATTAAAGATCCACTCAACATGCATGAATTTTTTTCCATTACATTATGCCACTTGTATTCAAAATATTTTTTGACTACACAATAATCAAATAAAATATATAATATTTATTTTTAGCTTTAGTTCATACTCCCTCCATTCCAAAATGAGTGTCTTAACTTTGTACTAACCTTAGTATAAAGTTGTACTAAGGTCAGGACACTTATTTTGGGAAGGAGAGAGTATATTATTAATTCAATGATGGAAGCTTAATCAAATCACTGAAATATATTGCAAATAATTCCCGCAGCAACGCGCGAGGTATTCTCTAGTATCATTAAGAAGTGTCATACCTGAGTTAGCTAGCTAAGACCAAGAGGGTTGCCTCCTCCCCAAGAAAAATCTAGGGTTCCCCTGCCTCTCGCCGGCGCCGCCGTCGGTCCGCCTCGTCTCCGGTGGCCTTAGGGCCATGGTGGCACGGTGGATCTTGGCCCTTGCCGGCGGGAGGGCTCTGTTTTTAGTTGTTTCTTTGCATTTTGTTAGGGTTTGTGTCCTGCTCAGGAAGACGAGACAACAACGACTCCCTAAAGATGAAATAAGGTTCTCCCCTCCTAGCCCCCGCTCCGATGGTGTGTCTAGCATCATCGGTGGGTGTATGGAGGTGTGTCTCCAGCGGATCTGTCCTTGGTGGATTTGCTCAGATCTGGCTGTAGTTTGTCTACGTTCATGTCTTTTCAGGTTGGATCCTTCGATCTACGCTAGTATTCATCGATGGCGTTTGTTGTTCTGTTGAGCTTGTCCTATAGGGCCTTAGCACGACGAATTCCCGACTGTCTACTACAACAAGTTTTGCCCGGCTCCGGCGAGGGAGCGGCAATGACGACACCGCACATTCGGCTCGCTTCAGTACTTGTAGTCATTGCTAGGTGTTCTATAGATCTGGATGTAATTTTTCTTTTTTTTTGGCATTCGTTGTACTATCATAATTGAAGATGAATAGATTAGAAGTTTTCTCGCAAAAAAAAGAAGTGTCAAAATTATCATTGGAATTATTAATAAAAATGATATTTTCATTGGAAACTTAGTATTAACATCAAAATATCATCAATTTTCTGAATAATGAAATTTGGATACGAAAATGATATAAAAAATCTCCAAATGATATCTATCGTAGCACAACTATGAAACATATGACAATTGAATACGCATTAACATTGTCATGAAAATGTAAATTACATGTCGGTTATAATCTCATTAGCATTATTTGGGGGCAACCCAGCACCCCTATTTAAGCATCACAATACTTTATTATTAAACACCAATAATAGTTTCCAAATGCACGGCCAAAACTTTAATTTCACACAAGCCCAAAATATATGGCATCGGTTCATGAAAAAATATTTCAAACAGGATGCCCCAAAACTTGAGGGATCATCAATGTCAAAAGTTTCTCAGGATCATTACAAATTTACAACGTTAATATGATACTAAAAAGAGACCATCATTAAATAATGCCACAAAATATGTGCCTAAGCGGCGAGCGTGGGGAAAGAGACGTGAAGCGAACTTGAGAAGCATCCAAGTCCCGAGCAGGCTGGTGGTCGTGTTCGTGATAACGCCAAAGATGCCAAGATGGCCTTGTGGCCTTCTACTCGTACATGGATATGGGCTATTACTAACTAGTAAAAAATAATTTGCATTTGG
>NC_041386.1:598953841-598984849 GCF_002162155.2 Triticum dicoccoides | reverse complement strand
AACAACTTGACAGACCAGGTGCCCTCCAGCCTAATGGAGCTCAGATTGCTGAAGAAGCTGGATGTATCTAAAAATAATCTGGTATATAGCTCCGCCGTTGCGTGCAGCAATTGGGCTGGTGTGGTATGCTATGAGGGGAGAGTCTCACAGCTAAATCTGTCGGGATATGGCCTCAGGGGAAGTATTAGCAGCAGTCTTGAAAATCTTACTATGCTCTCGGCTATAAGGTTGAATGGCAACAACTTGACAGACCAGGTGCCCTCCAGCCTAATGGAGCTCAGATTGCTGAAGAAGCTGGATGTATCTAAAAATAATCTGGCAGGGCCGTTGCCCGCCTTCAGACTGGACGTCAACGTCAACGTCACCTGGCAATCCCAACCTCAGCGCCCATCCCAGCAATTCCCATGAAAACAAGACAAGGAGAATAGTTGCGGTTCTGTGTGTCACAGTCCCAATTGCGCCCGTTTTGATGGCTCTGATCTCATTAGCTGTGGTCAAACTTTGTTGCAAGAAAAAGGGGCCTATTCTTAATTACCACAAAAATAGAGGGAGGGCTGGCTAGCTGCATTTGCAATTAGTTCCTGCTTCTTGCCATCGCCGCGCCTTCGCCGACTTGCGCTCCTTGTTAGCGGTGAAAACTTTGGCCGTGAACTCGTTGAAGGCGGCCTCGTCCATCCCGATCTGCCGGTTCTTGAAGCAGCTGAAAATGTCCGGCTTACCATCAGGGCAAGGGTCGCCGGCGGGGTCCCACCACGAGCCCTCGTGGCGCATCCCTGCACGGCTCGCCATCCACCGGAACACGAACTGCCCGCCAGCCGCCCGCTGCCTCCACCCCATCGGGTAGAACTCCATGATGCTGCTGTTCCGGTCCATGAACACCAGGTTCGTCATCTGCGCCCCGTGCGCCGAGATGAACACGTCCGTCCTGCTCAGTAGCCGCACCTTTGTTTTCACCATACCAAATTAACAAGAGATCAGAAAACGCCGCACCTTTGTTTTCACCACACCAAATTAACAAGAGATCAGAAAACGATGCATGCATTGTTGAAATATATTGCCCACCTCCCTCCATCAGTTCAGACTTTTGGGTGAGTTGGCTGGTGCATGAATTCAATATCACTACAAGAAAGTTGTTAATATATGACGGACCTAGTCCGTCACAGATCAACCAAAAACTGTCATGCGTGCCCACCCATGACGGATTTGAAATCCGTCATGTATATTGCGTCATAATTTCACATATAACCTTCCATGATGATCCTTGGCCGTCATGGATCTGCCCCAGGCCCGCCCGGCCCAAACTAGGATATGGCGGAACAAGCCGTCACCGATTTTCATGACGTGGAAGCAACATGGACCTAACTTGGCGTCTACGTGGATCTGACATGGAGGCGAGCATGGCCCCTATAGTAAAGCCCAATTAGGGTTTTGGCCTAATAATTTCATTCCAGTCCGCCCCATTAACCCCCTTTTTTAGTCCAACATGTTTTCTCGATGCATCACAATTTACAACAAGACAACCAATTATATTCATTCAAAAAATAGCATTTGTTTACAAGACAATACAAGTCTGATTCAAAAAACAAAATTAATATCAAAACATCACAAGCATATCTAGAAGGCGCTATAAGCATTTAAAAAATCGAGTAACATGACTTCGTTGAAAATGCACCACTATGTGATTTTAATCTCCAACACTACATAGCCAATTCCACGCAGCTATTTGGACCCAAGTAATCCTACTGAAAAACTTCAATCTCCAGACTAACTGCAAAACCTGCAAAGAATCCAAAACACATACAAAATTATAATAAGTTATAACAGCCAGCTCCCAAATGAATACAAAGAGCAATAATTAGTTGATTTTCCAAGCAATCATCCGATGCACACACCACTACTATACTAAGGTAGCATAAAAAATGTGGGCAACGCACGCTAAGAAAAAGCATAATAGTAATATTGGAGGCATACTTTGTTCATCAATTAAAAGTAATTATGTCAATAAACTTGCCTTTTGCATGCAATTGTAAAATAAAACCACTCAAAGGCAAGACCATTTTAGCCAATTAAATGATCCACTTAGTACGATAACCTTCACATCTAGATTAACCACACCTGGGAATTGTGAAGAACAGTAACATATGTTGGAATAAAAAAAACATGCATTCTCCAATTTACTGATTAGCCTTCATGGCATACAACGTATAATTATCTCTGCCCACACTTCAATATGAGATGGGATAAAGAATTGAGACAGAACATATGTTGAAATTGTATACATGCCACTTCCTGATTATTATCTTTACAACAAAATGAATAGAAGGGAAAGTATAATAAAAAAGGATTACTAGCATATTCTCTATTCCTGATTATTATTTCAGTTGCTTTCTATAAACATCCCTCACATGAAAATGTATGTAGTAAATAATTCAAGGGAATATACCTAGATCTCATTTTTTTGTATATGGAAGATCAAACACTCTTAAATCTGAAGCAAAAGCAATATATCATCTATTAGATATCTTAAAGAAAAAGCACTTAATTAGATTATCTTAAAGAAAAAGCACGCAGCCTTCACTTCCATCGCTCCTTCAGATTGCAATTCGGTGTACACGCATTTCCAGAAATACAATAGTATAAAATCCATCACTGCATTTCCAGAAATGCAATAGTATAAAATCCATCACCTTTGCTGTAATAAGCAAAATAAACTCAGCATCATTTAAACTGTTGCTTGCAAACACAAAAAAGAAGGGAAAACAGAAGGATTATTCATCCAAGTATATTGAGAAGTTAGGTAATAATTGAACAAGACATCAAGGCGGTAATGAAGAAGTCAGGTAATCAATTCTTCTTTCTTTCATTGTTACTTACAATTTTTCCTGTCTTTCTGGAGCAGAAGTATGGACAGACAAAGTATACTCCAGAGACAAAAGAAGGTAAACAAACTACAAAAGTTAATTATTGTTTCCAAGTAACCGGTGTCGGCGCCTTTTTCGCCTTTTTGACTTTTGACCCATACTCTATGCAGAGAAGAAAACATTCGTGGACATTAAAGAGGTACAACCAGGTAGTAGTGAAAGTGAACTGTTGCTAAAGAAAGGTGAGCATGGTTTTCTCGCATTTTTAATTGTAGTTCTAAACATATCTTACTCTACTTTTTATGTGATTTC
This sequence comes from Triticum dicoccoides, assembly GCF_002162155.2. Lineage (NCBI taxonomy): Eukaryota > Viridiplantae > Streptophyta > Magnoliopsida > Poales > Poaceae > Triticum > Triticum dicoccoides. The sequence goes on along the minus strand of NC_041386.1, from coordinate 598,981,676 downwards.
TTTAATTTACTTTTGCTGCAGGATACTGCCCTTTTTTGTGCATGAAGCTTTAACTTGAAATTTTGTTGGGGCTCATTGATCCACAATCTTCTGATGTGTAGTTTCTCCATGAAGCTTTAACTTACCATATCTTCGTTTTCAGCAGGGTTCAGTGAGTACCACCCAACAATGTTCTCCTCATATTGACTTCCTTTTGCCTTGCTACTGTTATGGTTCCAAATTCATGACCACTCTATATCCTGTTTGTTTTGTTGACATGGAATTTACCTAGAAAAAACACTTCTGATCTACAATGTTTTACTATCTAGGATTTTCCTGAATATTGTGAATGAATACGTACTGGTACAGCAGCCCACTTGGATGAGAATACTGTTCATGCTTTAAAAGATATGCAACTAACCATCTCTGTATTCTTTCTCCTTGATTAATATCCACATGGTCACCACAGTTCATCCATGTGTCTACCTCAAATCATGTTTTGTTTACCATGCGACAAGATCGACATACATTTTCCATTATTGATAGTTCATTCTACTGCTGCTGATGTTTTACATTTTACTTTGTACGTAACGAATTACCTCCTTGACTATGATATTATTTACTCACACGTGGGGCAACATCATGGAAGGAATAGTTCTTAAGAGAATTCAGGGGCCGGCAAAGTGAAGGGCTGATCTACTACATTGAGCCATTCAATCTCATTGAGCATGAAAAGACCTTCAGATTAGTAGTATTTGGTTTGTAAATAGGAATCTTTTAGGCATGCATCAAACTGCCCGTGATCTCTACCTGTTAATTGGAGCACGCTAGTTGTAACTCTGATATCTAGACATCTCTTCTATCTGCGATCTTTTTGTATCTAATTCAGTATGTTTCAGTCAGAGCAAGTGTATGTTCAGGACCTGCAACACTCATGGTTGTGAGCTATATGTATAATCTCAGCATATGTATACAGCTGCATGCTGAACACTTATTATGTGCAGTTAGAGCAATTGATTTCTTAATGTAAAAGGATACAGTGTCATTTTTCTTAAGAGTAAATGAGTAGTTTGTGACAATGACACTAGACTCCTGTGGAACTATGACTTTGCCATTGATTATTTCTATTTATAAAAATACCATTGGTATGTTAGTTTATTTCCATTTAGAACTGTTACTATGATGTCAAAGTACTCTGACTGAGTTGGCTATGTTTTGGTCAGAAACAGCTGTGGTCTGACTCTGTTTCCGTATTCTCATGGACCAATGTTTGTACAGGGTAAGCTTATTCCTCTTGCCTAGAATTCATGGATGAACTAATGGTCCTGGATATATGGTTTATTCAGATATAGGGTAAATATTGTTCCTGACATCTTTATGTATTGGGTGAAAATTAGATGGCAGAACCTATAACAATTGGGTGAAAATTTGATGTTCAAAAATTTTCAGGAACCTATAAATATTTAGGCTGAATCATTGCCTCTTTATTTAGACAGATGAGCACGTTCGGTCAGTCAAAGCCCATCCTAACAAAAAAAATAAGATGGCAGGGGGAGAGGAAGATGGGGATTGAGGTGCTCACATGGTCAAGGGAGAGCCTCCAGTGGTCCAAATGCTGCAGAGGAGAGGAGGTTGGGGTCGCCGCCGTGCAGCCCAACGCGGGCGAACACACTGAGCTGGGAGACGCCATCCAGAAGGTGGAGAGGGCGCGAGGCCGCGCGGTGTGCAATGGAGCGAAGCCGCTGGAGACGTGCCGACGATGGACGCGACGCTGCAGTTGAAACCCTAGCCACAGGCTAGGCGTCGTGGGCGAGCGCCGGAGAACGGGAGCGGCGGATCCAGCTGCCTAGAGGACGGAGGGGTCGGAGACCAGCTCATGTGTGTGTTGTGCGGTGGTGGAGTCACCGGAACCGGCGGGCGTTGGCTGCGATGCGTGTGGGATGCGGCGTATCTGGTAGCTGCTGGTGCTGCAAGGTGAGAGGAGAGAAGGGGGAGGGTCAGCGGAGAGCAATGGCAGGAGGAAGGCGAGGAGATGGTTGGTGGCGGCGATGTGGGAGGGACGATGGGGAATCAGAAGGGGCTGCAGGGGAGGGAGAGGATGAGGGTTAGGGTTAGAATTTTATATGGGTGAAGTCTATGCGGGCTTTGGCGGGCTTGCGGGGCTCTGCCAGGCCGTCCATGACAGTTTCTGAAAATGTCATCAGAAATCCGTCATGGATTAACATATTTCTTGTAGTGTATGGCATTAGAGCCAAGAGGTCTTGAGTTCAAGACCCTGCCAACGCAGTATTGAATAAAACGATTCTGCGGCCTACATCGATCCCACGTCTAAGGACTAAAATAGCCTAGACGTGAGGGAGAGTGTTGAAATATATTGCCCACCTCCATCCATCAGTTCAGACTTTTGGATGAGTTGGCTGGTGCATGAATTCAATATGCATAGCACAATGCAGTTGTATATATATGTGATGTTTGAGTCATAACATTAGGTACCTGATCGCAGAAGGTCAGGTTGTCGGAATGCGCTATGGTCAGCACGCAGCTTGGCCCGGCCACGCGCGTGCACTCCTTGCGGAACACCCGCTCGACGCCGGCCTCGTCCTTGAAGGACCGGCCGCCCGTGCGGAAGAGAATGGTGACGCGGAGGTTTGTAGTTTTGTTGCCGGCTCCGGGCGCGTCGGCGACGCTGCACTTTGCCCTGGCCTTGCACCGGATGAAGTCGAACGCCTCTAGGAGCCTCTCCGTGCTCATACCGGCCAGGTTTCTCCTGGACACCACGGCCTCCTCGAAGCACACCGGGGCGGGGCCAAACTCCTCCACGGCCACCGGCGCGCCGGTAGCCCCCTCAACTAGCGACATCAGCCAACCGCTCATCCCGGACCTAACCTCGCCATGGTGGAAGAGGGCCCATCTTGCCGGGGCGGGACGGCACCCGCGCCTCGCGTGCCACGACATCAGCCACTGGCGCACTGGTAGCCGCCTCGGCCAGTGACATCAGCCACACGCTCATCGCGGACCTGACCTTGCCATGGTGGAAGAGGGCCCACCTCGCCTAGGCGGGGCCATAGCCTCGCCTTGCCTGCCACGACACCATGCCGTGAGCCCGTGCCAAGGTTGGTGTGGTTGGCGTGGCGCCGAGCCTGAGGAAGCGGCGGCAAGAAGGTCCACCATCTCACGTTAAGTCTCCAGTCCCCTTTCTTTGGATTTTTAGGATGCAAGAACATTTGTCCACGTGAATTTTGCTTGTCTCGTTATGATAACTCTGGGAGAGAGCTATGCAGCAAGAACATACAATGAAATGTCATAGTTAGCTAACTCTGTTTTCAGTAGGGAAAATACATATGCTCCTCTCCAAAGGAGGAAAATGACCGTTGACATGACCGAATTACTCAAAGACTACCCGTGAGGGCAGAGTTGTTTTGCAGCAGTGAATTGTCTCTTGGTTCAAGCAAACCAAAGCGGTTTGTAATTACAGGTTTGCTAGTTCCATATACACCATCAGATTTTACTTCTCTTACCCTTACATAGAAAAAAACACTTTTTAAACAAGTAGCTAGGGCAGATATAGGTAGCTGAGAAGAAACCGTGTGATACGATTTCATCCTCCATAGCCATAGGCACTACAGTGCAGGAAAGGTGATGCCAGCCTGCAAATAATCGACATGATCTTCAGAAGCTTTAATTATGGATAGCTCGTCGCTGGCACGTCGTGCCGTTGGCCTGCGTGACGGACTTGGCTCTAGGCACTGAACTGCAATGTTGAACATATAGTATATTTTTCTAGTGGTTTCAGCATCTGGTAGCACGAGCCTGGAGTCCAGCAGATCCTGTAGGCACACAACATTGCTTTTGGTGGCCAACGAGAGGGATGAGAGCAAATCGCCTGGATGGGATCCCATAAATAGCTCCAAAACAAGCACTCCGAAGCTGTATATATCACATTTCTCCGTCACATTTTCTGTATATGCTAGTTCTGCAATAATTAAAATTAGTTAGTGTATATATTGCAGCTAAACAGTTCAAAGTTCATCATAATTATTAGATTACATCAAAGTTTACATCTACGTACTTATGTATTGCCAAAATTGCAAAACTAGTAGTTAAGGTTTTAGTTTTATTTACCTGGGGCAAGATAGCCCTTCGTCCCGGCAAGCCTTGTGAGATTCTGGCCATACATATCGAGAATTTTGGCCGTGCCAAAGTCAGAGATGCAAGCTCTAAATTCTATATCAAGCAAAATGTTGCTGCTTGTTATATCTCGATGTACTATTGGTGATGAACAATCATGATGCATGTATGCCAAAGCATGAACAAGGTCGATCATGATATGTATCCGCCTTCTCCAATCCAGTTCAATTGCCCTTTCTTCATCCTTTAGTGTTTTTGCCAAGTCTCCTTTCTCCATATATTCATATATAAGGAACCTGCCTTGGCTAGAGGAACAATACCCAAATAGTCTTACGATGTTTCGATGACGAATTTGCACCAATGCCTCGATTTCACGCTTGAACACTAGCTCATTCATGCAACACTCATCTTCTATCATATGTATCTTCTTCACTGCAAATATTTCACAAGTTGCAAGTCTAGCTTTGTAGACAGATCCATATCCCCCAGTCCCTATGCAATGCATCTCGCTAAAATCGTTGGTTGCTTCAACGATTTGCTTGAACAAATTTCCCCCATCAAAACTCCAAATAGAGAAGGCAGCTGCTTGTGTTACTTTGTCGGTGTTAGTGTCCTTGATTTTCTTCTTTTCATGCCAAAACATCAAAATCACCGCAACAAGAACAAGAGACATCAGAGCAGGAACGATGGCTAGTACAAGTATTTTGTACCCTTTCTTTTCCTCTCTCCTCCTAGTTGCACTACTACAAGGGGGCAATCCTTTCACCACGTCACATAATATCTTATTATGCATGAACCACTGGATTGGAGCTCCTTGGAAGAGCTTACTCTCCGGGACTGGCCCTTCCAGTTCATTGTAAGATACATCAATGGATGTCAAACTTTCCATAATCCGGAATGATGACGGGATGGAGCCATTAAGTTCATTGTGTGAAAGATTCATAATATCTAGCATCAACATACCACTAAGTTGGCTTGGTATTGCCCCAGTAAAAGAATTATCGCTTAAATCCAATAGGCCATGTAAGTTGTGCAATAACCCTACCTCGTCAGGGATGTTTCCTCTGAAGTTATTGTGATTCAACTTTAGAAGGTGAAGCTTCAGACAATGCTCGATTGAATCTTGTATCGAACCATTCAGGTTATTTGATGAGAAATCTAACAACTCTAGATTGGATAGCGCTCCAATTTGTTTTGGAATGCTTCCATGGAGCAAATTGTCAGCGAGGCTTAGGTTGAACAAATTTTTTAAATTTCCTAGTGCGCTTGGAATCTCTCCTTCAAGCTTGTTCGATGAAAGATCAAGTAGCTCTAGGTTTGATAGTCGCCCCATACTTGCGGGTATTTCTCCCGTAAGGTTGTTGTTTGAGAAGCGTAGCATTGTAAGATTATGACATTCACCCCACTTATAAGATAATTGACCAAAAAAATTATTTGAGCTCATATCCATGTATACCAGATTTGGATAAACTCCCATATCAGAAATATCTCCTTTGATTTGATTCCTTTCAAGGCGAACACGGACTAGGCTTCTGCAGTTTACCAAACTTGATGGCAGAGGTCCATTGAGATTGTTGTCAGATGCAGTTAATCTCTCCAGCATGCCACTAGCACACAAGTTAACTGGCAAGGGACCAGAGAGATTGTTAACATCAAACTCTAAATCTTTGAGTCCAATTAAGCTGCCAATTTCCCGTGGAACATGTCCGGAGAATTGATTGCCAGCGAGGTGTAAGGTAGTGAGCTTGGTTAAATTTCCAAAGGTATTAGGGATGGAGCCCACGAGTTTGTTTTTATTAAGTTCCAAGTCTTCCAGATTCACAAGGGAACCTAGATCTCGTGGAACATGTCCAGAGAGTTGGTTATCATGTAGGTACAAGGTAGTGAGCTTGGTCAAATTTCCAAAGGTATTGGGGATGGAACCCATGAGTTTGTTTTCACTAAGTTCCAAGTCTTCTAGATTCACCAGGAAGCCTAGTTCTCTAGGAACATGTCCGGTGAGTTGGTTATCATGTAGGTACAAGGTAGTGAGCTTCGTCAAATTTCCAAAGGTGTTGGGGATGGAACCTATGAGTTTGTTTTCTCTAAGTTCCAAGTCTTCTAGATTCACAAGTGAATCTAGTTCTCGTGGAACATGTCCGGAGAAATGATTAGTATCAAGGTATAAGGTAGTGAGCTTGGTCAAATTTCCAAAGGCATTGGGGATGGATCCCATGAGTTTGTTTTCGCTAAGTTCCAAATCTTCTAGGTTCACCAAGGAACCTAGTTCTTGAGGAACATGTCCTGATAGTTGGTTATCATATAGGTATAAGGTAGTGAGTTTGGTCAAATTTCCAAAGGAATTAGGGATGGAACCCATGAGTTTGTTTTCGTTAATAGTCAGCTCTTGTAAATTCACCATGTAACCTAGTTCTCGAGGAATATGGCCAGAAAGTTGGTTACCCCATAGATACAAGCCAATGAGGTTATTCAAACTCCCAAAGGTATCGGGGATGAAACCTATGAGTTTGTTGTTGTTAAGAGCCAAGCGTCTTAGATTCACTAGGTAACCTAGTTCTCGAGGAAGATATCCGGATAACTGATTAGTTTGAAGGTACAGGAAAGTGAGTTTGGTCACATTCCATAGATTTCTCGGAACGAGGCCTATGAGGTTGTTGTTGGAAAAATCTAACATTTTCAGCTTCTTTAGGTACCCTAGTTCAGTGGGGATGGGACCAGACAAGTGGTTGTTTGATAAGTTCAGCCCCACGAGACTCTCTAGTTGTTCTATTTGCCTCGGTATTTCACCGGAGATTTCATTCTCCTGGAGCAGTAGGTGCCGCAGGTTCGGCAAAGATGATGCTAAAGCTGGTGGAAAGGAGCCCCTTATCTGGTTGTAGGAGAGTCGGATACTCGTAAGAGTACTCAACGCCGTGAAGTTGAGGGCCTCCAGCTCCGCTCTCAGCCGCAACCCCTGCAGAGAGATCTGGGTGATGCTTGCTTGATGCTCGCCACACTTGATGCCGTACCAGCCACATGGCTGGGTTGTGGTGTTTCCCCAGGATCGGAGCTGGGCTGGGGGGTTGTGTAAGGTAGCTTTCCACGCGAGGAGGGCTCCCGCCTGTTCTTCTAGGAGGGAAGGTGGTGGTGCTGCCATGGCCTGGGGAAACAAGGCTAGCAGGAGAGCGAGCCAGACGAGTTTTAGGTGAGGGGAGGTCTCCATGGCGGCAAGTCGCATGGCAGCTGGAGTAGGTTGTTGGTTTTGTGCCTGTGAAACTGATCCGTGAAGTGTTCTTATGTCTCATCATGGGGCAAGAAGACGGCACCAAGAAATGGCTGTTGCATGCCGTGAAGGGCTGGGCTCTCGTACCGTCCATGCATTATATTGATATATATACCATACGTGGAAATTCTGTTAATCTCAACTGCTGAAGTATCAAAAAAACTGCGTCCACGCAAAATGGATCCTGGAAATTTTCTCGATTTTTTGGACTGGTACTAAACCCCGATGGAGACGGACAAATCGTTGTTAGTGGAGATCGAGAAAAGTCACTGTTTGATTCCCTGCTGAAAAATACACTGCCGATTTATTGGACCAGTGAGTGATATGGTTGGACTCTGACTCGAGGCTAGAATGCCGACATGCCGACATGCTTCTCGATCGAGTTTATTACCAATAATGGATATGACTATATTGTACTACTACCATGCCCGTATACTATCTGTGTGCTTGAAGACTGTTATTATTACAAGAAAAATAAAGTACGATCATATACTATCGACGTTTCGAAGGGTGCCTGTATCTAGGCTTTCTTTAATTATGTGCTTGAAGCTGTGCTACGTGGCAATTAGTTGACCCACTTTATCACCTATTTTTTCCTCTAGAGAATAAAATTTTGATCAGTGATAATAACGATATAATAAAAACACTTGAGTCCAATCATTTCTCTCTAAGTGGAATATTAATTCCAGGGAAAGGGAAAACCTTCAGTTCCAGACGATTTGCTTTGATGGCGTCAAACCATTATGTTCCAGCTTGTTCCAGAACATTCTGTAGAAGTTTGTTTATTTAGGTGTTTGTCAAGACCCTCTGGATGATGTGACCATAACCTAATCTATCACGTTGTTCATAAACCGATATAGAAGGTGGCGCCAAGCAACATGATGGTAAAGATTTCATTTCTCCAATGATGTTGTGTGCGCCGTCGGTGCTGGCCAAAAAATACTAAATAAAAATGGATTATTTGAAAAAAGATATTTTTTTGAAATAATTGAAACCGTTCTACGAAAATAATTGAAATCATTCTTTGAAAATTAATGAAATCATTAATCTGAAAAATCTATCTTTTTAATAAATTATAATTGGTCTTTTGAAACAAATAGAAATCAATCTTTCAAAAAAATGAATTGCTAATTGGAAAATAAGTCATTGAAATGATGAAAATCTCTCTTTTAAGCAATTGAAATTAGTAATTTGAAAAAACTGAAATCGGTCTATTCAAACAATTGCACTGTGTCTATTGAGATAATTGAAAGCAGTGAATCGATCTCTTGTATAACTTACCGGATTATTCCCTGGGGTTGCATCTGATTCTTTGAGTAATCTCAGGTTCAATTCAATGTGTGGAACACCAGAACCTTGAATGATCTTTTTCGGCTAGGCTGTCTGGTGACGATAAGAGTAACCACTACCCGAACGGGAACCTGGAGGATACTGTATTCTCAAGGGGGGCGTCGGCGACCTGGCAGGCGGTGGAACATGGGATGCAACTCTTAAAATCTGGTCTGAATTAGCGTGTGGGGAATGGCAACTTGATCAGAATATGGAGGGATCAATGGATTCCGCATCCATGGGGAGGTAGACCGATCACTCCGCAAGGACGGTGTCGTCTATGCAAAGTGTCTGAGCTGCTGGATAATCACGGAGCATGGAGGATGGACGTCTTGCGCGACAATTTTTTCCCGGTGGATGCAGAGGAGATAGCCAAGATACGGACATCACCACCCATGGGCGAGGACCTTCTTGCGTGGGCTCCGGAGCGGCATGGCAGATTCTCTGTGCGGAGTGCTTATCGACTTGCTTTGGAGGATCATCTTCGATCTTCTTCAGTCACGATGAGCAAGGCACCGGACGGGCGACGAGCCATCTGGGCTTTTAGTTGGAGGTGCCCTGCTCCTCCCAAGGTTCGCACCTTTATTTGGCATTTGATCAGAGATTGCTTGCCCACCTGGGTTAATAAAAAAGGGCGCGGTTTGGAGGTCTCTGACCAGTGTCCCCTCTGTGCAATGGAGCCGGAGGACACGTTTCATGCGTTTTGCAGATGCCCTAGGGCGGTGGCATTATGGGAAGCGATGACGGAGCACTGACGATTTCCTCATGCAGTGAACTTCCATCGGACGGGCACGGAGTGGCCCGCGCCAACTCTCTGTGACCTCCCTGACACAGAGAGGATGGATCTCATGATGATGTTGTGGCGTTGCTGGCACGTTCGTAACGAAATGACGCACAACAAGCCAGCGCCCTCGATCGAAGCCTCGAAGAGATTCCTCGTAAGCTACGTTGACTCACTTGTGGGCATCCAGAACAACCCGACCGCTGATCCGGTGAAAGGCAAACAAGTGGTGGAAGTGGTGAGGTCTCGGACCCCATGAGCGCATGCTCCGACATGACCTACTAGTGTGCCTGCACCTAGATGGACTCCACCGGCTGAAGGATGTACTAAGATGAATGTGGATGGATCCTTCTGCGCCAACACAGGGACGATCGGGGCGGGTATGATCCCCCACAATAGCATCGGCGAGATCATCTTATCCTCTTGCCGAGAACTGCGGGCGTGCGTAGAAGCCCTAGAGGCCGAACTGCTAGCTTGCATGGAGGGAATTAACCTCGTGCTGCAATGGAGCCAACAACCGATAGATGTGGAGATGGACTGTCTTGCTGCGCTAAACACGATCAAGGCTCCGGAGAAAGACAGGTCTCGTTATTCTATGCTAGTGGATCAGATTCAAAGGCTTCTGAATGAAGGAATGAGGTTTAAGTTAGATCATGTAAGTAGGGAACAAAATAGTGTTAGCCATTTTTTAGCAGTTTTTGGTAGAACTGAAGGCCGCACAGTGGTGTCGCTCGGGTCGGGGCCGGATGTTGTTCCGGAACTCTGTAAGGCTGAACTTGCTCCTGATTGATTAATAAAACTCCTTTCCAATCGCAAAAAAGGAAAACCACTCCTGTTATCTTAGTGGACATCACGGTCTTTCCTCGATGAATTGAGGGAAGAGCCATAAAACATGAGATGTTCCAGGTTCTCGATGCGAGGTGTTTCGCGGCGGGACGCCAAACTATTGTTTCTACAAACACTACAATACGTAAATAAAAAATATAATAATTAAAAAATGCGGAAAATGATTTTAACGCTAACCCAACAGACCTCACCATTGGCCGTTGGGGGCGTTGAGAACGAGCGGCTCCATCGGGGAGGAAAATTGGTCGGAGAGCCAGTAGCGAGGCGCTCGGCAGTGTACATGAAGCGACCAGGGCATGACTGCGCTGAACCGGCGAGGTCAGTGGTCCTAAGGAAGCATCCGGGATTGCGTCTGAAGTCTTTTAGATTTCGAACTAGTAGAGCTTTAGTGAATCCATCTGCCACCTGGTCCTTTGAAGACACAAAACGAACATCAAATAGTTTTCTTGCCACCCTTTTTCTGACAAAATGATAGTCAATTTCAATGTGCTTGGTACGTGCATGAAAGACATGATTAGCTGACAAATAGGTTGGCCCAAGATTATCACACCATAGACATGGAGTATGTCTCGTGGGTATACCCAATTCTCTCAATAGTGACTGCACCCAAATGACTTCTGCCGTTGCATTTGCCAGCGACTTATACTCAGCCTCAGTGCTTGAGCGAGACACTGTAGCTTGTTTTCTCGCACTCCAAGAAACTAGATTTGCACCATAAAATACTACAAAGACCCCAGTTGATCTTCTATCATCAATACATCCTGCCCAGTTTGCACCATAAAATTTGTTAACGAATTTGATTTTTCCCCATATTTCAAAAAATGTTCATGAATTTCTAAAATACTGTCACAGTTTTGTTCAAATAAATTTTCACAAATTTTCAATATACTCTTGGATTAAAAAATGTACAACAATTTTGAAAAGTATTCTTCGATATTAAAAAATGTTCAAAATTGAAAAAGGCTCAAGATTTCCTCAAATATTCCTGGATTTCGAAAATTGATCATCCATTTGCAGAACAATATTCTAGAATTTAGTAAAACGATAAGTTTTTTGGAAAATGTTCACCATTTAGATAAATATTATGAATTTCAGAAACTGTTTACATTTTGGATAATATACCCAGGTTCATATAATTGATCATGTCTTGAAACATAAAATAAGATTTAAAAAATAAAAAATATTAATAAAAGGAATGAAAAAAATGATAATGATAACAGTGAAGGAAATAATAAAATAAAAAACAGAAAGAAAAAATGAAACAAAAAATCTAATGGAACCTACTTGGGCCAGCCCTAGTACGCGTTAAATATGACTAGCCCTCCGAGATAGAGCTCCTAGTCTTCTCCGGTGTTTCTATTAAAAAGCTAATAGAAAACCTTTTACAAATAAAATATATTTTTAGAAAACCGTTCAACCTGTGTTTTTATAAAACAAATGTCCAATCTTTATAATAAATCTTCCACTGTATATTAAAACATGTTCATTATGTACTAACAAAAAATTATCTTATAACTAGAAAAAGTTTATCGTATACTTATATAATGTTAAACATATATAACAGAAATTTCATCATATATACAAAATTTTCCAATGTTAATTCTAAAAACAATTCAACAGATACTGAAAATATGAAAATTATTTGGAAAACAGAATTCACCACATATTGCAAAACCATAAATATCAAGAAAATATTTAAAAGGGAAAAACGATGACAGAACACAATGCACGCGCGTGGAACTGGCCGGTGGATCTTGCTCCTCTCTTCAGCGAACCTGCATCTATATGACGCACGTGGGCGTCACATACGATCGGCCCTTTTTTGATTTGTTTCGGTTTCGGATTTGTTTTTTGTTTTTCTTTTAGCGAATTTATAGAAGTACTAGCACATATGCCCGTGCATTGCAACGGGGAGATAATTGTTTTTACAACAAGCCGCGGAAAATATAATTGATGTGTTCATAAAAAATGATCTCCACGGCGCTGGGTGACAGAGCGAGGAGCTGCGGTCTTCCCACAGGTCATGTTTGGCCAGTGAGATCTTAATAGTGGTGGGGCTAGTCAACGCGGCGGCGACCACCCAACTTGTACCTTTTTTTCCTCTAGGTCGACCTCCATCTCGGAGTTGTGGTTTCGTCTTCATTTGGTTACTGGGCGGCGGGCGACCTTGGAGGCACGGTTACTTCGACCATTTTCTCCTACGACGACATAACCGGACGGATTACTAATTGCAGCACATAAATTATGTTTCATTAGCATAAGCAGCGCATAACCAGGCATGAATGTCCCATCATTATCAGGGTTTATTCTCTTCAACTATTTTTACACTCACGTGTCCATAAATTTTATTACTTAGAGCAAAACCAGCATATTCTTTTTTATTAGCACGTGCCAGCAATTTTTTCCCATTATAGCCAACCAGCATGGCACGTGCAAGTTATCTCCAGCATATTGTCTTTTATTCTTTTATTGGCAAGTTCCCTCGTTCGGCTCATAATTCTCGAAACAACCTCCTTATTCTCACATAACCTCTTTATTTCCAGACAACTTATGGACATATAAAAACTGATGTTATTTAGTATAGAATTTCAAGATGAGACTGTTCCTATAATAATTGCAAGCTAGCTGAGTTGGTTATATCCGTGGGCACAATAGGGAAGGTCCATAGTTCAATCCCCTCGCGCCCCTCTTTTTTGCTGCTCGTAAAAATTGGGGAGCTACGTGTGGAATGGACGAAACAAAATCTATACACATATTTCTTTTTTCTTTTCTTAAGGCAGCCGTGTGGGAGTTACTATATGACGCTAGTTGTATCAAATAGCGCTTGGGACGCACAACAGTTCGCGTCTGGGTCAGCCCACTGGCAGGCACCGAAATAACCTGTATTTGCATGTCACGAGCTATAATCCAAAAAACAACGTGTGGAACACTGAAACACATGACCTTAAAGACCGGACCACGTGCCGCTAGCCACATCAACAAACGCCTACTACTAACCAATGGCCAGCATGAATATTTAAGAACATATTGCAACGTTGCATATAAAATAGTTTTTGATTTTTTTAAATATGAATTTCCGAATATTCTTCGAAACATGAGCATTTTTTGAAATTACAAACAATATTTTTAATATTCCTTTCATTTTTTAAAAAGCATGCTTTTTTCGAAATAACATCATTTTTTAACACAAAAACCTTTTATCAAAACCCAAACATTTTTTTAATTTGTGACCGGCTTTTGAAAACGGGACATATTTTCAACATTCAGAACAAAATATGTTAATAAACTCAGACATTATTTTGATTTTGTGAACAGTTTACTAAAAGAAGAATATGTTTCATTTTTCGAATATTTTTTAAAATACATTTTTTTAAATCACAAACAATTTTGGAATATTTCTTAGTATGAAAAAAATCGGAATGAGAAAATGAATTAATGTTCCAAATATTTTTGAAAACGCGAACACAGTATTCTAATTCAAATATTTTTCGAAAATTTAACCAAAACTAAAATTGTGAACTTTTTTGAAAATTTTGAATTACAATATAAGGTAAAAATAAAAATATATTTGGATGAAAAAACAAAACGGGCCAGCCCAGTCTTGGGCGCCCCGTGCAAACTCAAACTATCTACTGCCCAGGGCGATAAATAGGCTTTCTAAAGCAACATAGGCAGCCAAATAAGTGGGCTGGCTTTACTGGGCCACATCATGTGCGGGCACAAAAAATTAGTACCACCTCGGATAGAAAAATAAATTTTGACAGTGAACGGATGAAAAAATTGGCGAAACGCACCTTGCTTTATTAGTAGGTATATAGATTGGCAGATATGAGAAAACATCTTCGCGAGTACATTTTTTGTGAATTTGGAAAAAACATGAATTTTTAAAATGTGATTTTGGAAAAATGTTCACATTTTGGTTTTTCTTTGTGAAATTGAAAAAAAAATCCACAAATAAAATATGTCCTTGAATTTGGAAAATGTTCATGAATTCAAAACTGTTCATTTTTTAAAACAATTCATAATATGATAAATGGCGGTGAACTTGAAAAATGGTTGCCAATTCAAAAAATGTTCATGAATTGTAAAAATGAAGATTGATGGTGGTGTGGTGGCTAATCTCTTCGTCTCCTAGTCATCTCCACATCCTTGCCTCATGAAGGATTTTCACCTCCCCTTTATAGTTTTGGAGTGCGGAATAGGTTTTCTCCGATTTCGTTTGGCCCACAGAGCTTTACAAAGTTTGTTGTTACTGACGTCAGGGATACAACGTCGTGTGGTACGAGTGCTGGTATGAATGCTTGCGCTCATACCAGGCGCCGTCTTCTCCTCTGGTAGGTGTCACGTGCCTCCGATTGATTTATCTTGATCAGCCAGCTCCGTATCTTTCATATATGACTTTTCTGCCCTACATTCCTTCAAGGAACAAGATAAACAAATGAATTTGTGATATTTCGCTTTTACTAGTCATTAGCGATCATATTGAAGTGATTATCTTAGGAAATATAAGATTATCTTGTTTAAACAAGGATAGAAATGAGTGCAAAAATACACTTATCACACATCACTTGGTCGCCGTCCAACCCATCATCAATATCTTTAGAGGAAAAGTGGAAGAAACTTTACCTCTCGAGCATATCACCTCGGTGAACTGAGGCAAATGCGAGCACCAAGACTTGAACCTCGGTGAACTGAAGATACCACTCTCCATCTAACCAATCTTGGTTCGCGTGTTCTCTTTTCTCTTGGATCGGTTTGTGGTGTCTTCTTTTCTCTTTGAAGTACACGATCCGATCCTAAGCAAATTTTATATTGGTGGGGTTTATTTCATTTTGGGTATTTTGTGCTATGTTTTTCATCCCAAAACATATAAGGTGTAGGGGCGTAGCCAGGCCTAGGCTAAGGGGGCCCATGGCCTAGGCGTGGTTAGGAAGTCCTTCATATACTGTAGATAAAGTTGTTACCGTGGCAACCAGAATTACTGTACCTAAGAAGGTTGGCTCTGTGCGTGGCCTAGACCTGCCTACGCCACACATAAGGTGTTCGATCAAATAATATAAATAACTATATTCCAAATCAGTGCCATTAGATTCATCATGAAATACACAATTTTATTTGTTATATTGTAAATGTTCGTGTAATTTTTATCATTCGGGTCAAATATAAAAATATTTTGGGCTTTTTCCGGAAAAAAGTACCAGAACGGAGTGAGTAATTAATTTATTGACACCAACCAAGTTCTTTGCTTGTTAATGCCGTTTTCTTTCTCTTTCTTTTGGGTATGAGCAGTGTTATGCGCTTTCTATGCACATGATGCTTTGTGGACGATTTCGCTCGTCCATGCATATCACCAGAGGGTAGCAGATGGCTGGATCGGGCCTCGTACGGCTGTCGTGCAAGCAGCATTGTCCGCCCATCAGTTTTGTTTGGGTGTCCTATGTTGGCTGTATGATAAATTTTCCAAACAATAAACAAATGAGGAATTAAAAAACAAATCATGTTGCACATTCTAAAAATGATAAACAAACAAAACTAGGCACAGTGTCTGCCGTATAAGGAAACATATCACGCCCGTCTCGATTTTGAACATTAAAACACCAACAAGAACCTCTAACACGATAGATATGAACACACAAATGTACCCTAAAAAAGAACACATAGATGTAGTACATGCGGTCTTGGCCGCAGTACAGCGGCTTCCATGTGGTTGGAGTCGTCGTCGAAGGATGTCACCAAGTACAAAGGGGCACCATCGATTCTTCAAATTTAATATCGGCATGGTATCTTCTCTTTGGGATGTTGTGCACATATACTACTATATTTTGTTTTACCTCAAGCTAAATCATCTATTTTGTTATTAGTGGTGCTTTCCTTCTCTTCTCTTTGGATTACTCTGCACATATACTACTAGCATGCTTTCTTCTTATTGGAGTATTGTACGCATCACTAGATGATACCTCCCACGCTGCTGCGGAACATTTGTATGTGATAACATTAGTATGTTAACTTCGAGCTTATTATTTTTCTATCTATGTCAGCGTGACACATGATAAAATGAATGATTAGTAGCTATAATTATTACTCCCTCCATAAAGAAATATAAGAGTGTTTGGATCACTAGTTTAGTGATCTAAACACTCATATTTCTTTATAGAGGGAAGTACTATACAACAACAAATCTCGTAGTTACACATTAATCCTAAGCATGGATACTACTGCAAGGCGGGTTGAACAAGGCTTTTACACAAGCAAGCATGTTATGCTAGGATCAAATAATACCAACATAGTATAGTGGAGTGACAAAATAGGCTATGCATCAACTAGGTATCGAGGACACACTACAACATCATAAAGCTAATGCAAGCAAGAGGGGGGAGAATGGGATCAGATATAATCAAGGTGGAGGTAAGCCTTACCTGGTATCCATGCTTGGTAGATGATTCGTACTTGATTCGTATCTCACGTCATCTTCGAGTCCTATCCGCAAGGAACCAAAGTAACATTGGAAAAGAACAATGGATGCAAACTCACTACTATGACAGGGTACAGGTAAGCAGACATCCATGCATGTATGCAACCAAACAACGCTTAGTAGTATGAGCCCAGCCAATGCGAGCAACCAAACACAGTGCATAGAGTCGTTGCTACGATGCAGGGAAGCAACATGCAGGCAACCAAACAATGTGCAGATGATGGTTTTTACCTGCATTAGCTCAATCAAGATGACCTGGGACAAGTATGCAAAGGGGTTAAAAACAATGCAGGCAACCAAACGCTTCATAGGTCTCGCTTGCCGCGAGGTTGTGGCTACATAATTCCTTCAGGTGGCTCGACCCAACAAGTTGTGTGTTAGCAGTTTTAAGAAGGTTCTACTCATAGTGGGGGTTGGTTCGACGAACCATCTACATGTTGTTGTGTTTTGTTTTCTACATGTTTTCCCAATTGGTTTTTTTAATACTTCCTTTTCGTTTAATTAGTACTATTCTTTTTTCCTTGTTGAAATGCATGTCAACTTTATTACATACACATTAAACATTATTAACAACATGAACAGTTTTTAGATACACGTTAAATAGTTTTGAAATACACATTAAACTATATCTAAATACATATTTGCAAACAATTCATTAGTATTAAACTTTTTAAGTGGCGCAAAAAATTATATGTTATATGAATAGTTTTCTAAAAATTTACAACATTTAAAAGCATCATGAAACATATTTTCAGAATGCGAGGACATTTTCATGAAACGTGTATTTTTAAAAATCTAATATTAAAAAATATGTTTGGTACGTACTAAAAAATTCATCATCCACAAAGAATGTTTGCCGCATATGAAAAGAATATTTTAAAATTTTATCATATATTTTTCAATTTTTTCATGAGAATATATTTTTCAATTAGAAAAGAGGAAAACTAAAACAAAAAGTAAAACAATATTGAAGACAAAGTTGCTGATGCACATACAAAGCTGCAGAGAGAAAAAAAGATAGGCAATGGGCCAAATGCCATAGCAAGTTAGACAAGCTTGATTTTTATTTAACTACAGTTTTTTTTTAGAAAAGGAGGTCATCCCCCGGCCTCTGCATCGGAGAGATGCATACGGCCACTTTATTAAAAGAAGTTCAACAAAAACAAATAATCTGGTCTCCAAAGTACGGCTCACAGAAGGAGCTAAAAAGATAGAACAAGACAGACTCAAAGCCACAACCGGCCGGACGAAGAGATACTAAGGGCACATCCTATTATGCGACCGCCATCCAAACCGGTTGAATATAGCCCGCGCTACCATCTCCCACCGGTTGCACCCAGTAGCCAGCTGCTCCCTGTAGCCCATAGGAGTGAGTAACGACCACGTACGAATCCATGCCGTAGCCCTGAAGATAACATGCAAGAAATTAACAATAGCTAATCTGTTAAAAATCAAATCATTCCTGCAGTTCCATATAGCCCAAATTAGTGCGCATATTCCAATCTGAATACTTGATGCAACATGAGGAGGTACTCCATTTAGCCACGTCCCAAACAACACGTCTATGCTTACCGGAGGCATAATATTAAAGGCTATATGGACGGACCGCCAAAATAACTTCGCGAGAGGGCAATCAACAAATAAGTGTTGAATTGTTTCATCATGAACACAAAAGCAACATCGTGGACTCCCTACCCATCGCCGCTTTATCAAGTTATCTTTGGTGAGGATCACTTGCTTGTGGACAAACCACATAAAGATTTTAATACGCAAGGCAACCTTAACTTTCCAAATGTGTAACGATCTTGGGATTGGGCTAGAGTTAATGAGATCTGAGTACATCGATTTCACCGTAAACACTCCATTACTCGTTAATTTCCAGTTCAATGTATCTCCCTGATCAGAGAGTTGAACATCCATCAACCTCCTCACTAGGTGTAACCAGGAAGCCCATCTTTCCCCTACCAGGGACCTCCTGAACTGGATATTCAAAGGTACCGTCTGCAAAATTATTGCCACGTAATCTTCTTTACGTTGAGCAATATGATATAGGGAAGGATATTGGAGAGCCAGAGGTGTGTTGCCTAACCAAGTATCCTCCCAAAACCTTGTTGTTATTCCGTCCCCAACAATGAATTTCACCCTATGGAAGAAGATTTCTTTCACTCTCATGAGACCCTTCCAAAATGGTGAATCATTAGGTCTTACGGTCACTTGAGCAAGAGTTTTAGAGTGCAAGTATTTATTTCTTAGGATTTGAGCCCACATACCCTCGGATTCAAGTGCTAACCTATAAAGCCATTTGCTCAGTAAACATTTGTTCTTAATCTCGAGGTTCTCGATCCCAAGACCCCCCTGATCTTTTGGTCGACAAATAATATACCATCTTGCCAGACGGTACTTTGTCTTAACCTCGTCCGACTGCCAGAAAAAATGGGATCAATAGTAGTCTAGTATCTTACGTACCCCTTTAGGCACCTCAAAGAAAGACAGAAGGAACATTGGCATACTCGTGAGCACCGAGTTGATCAATACCAGCCTTCCTCCATATGACATAAGCTTACCCTTCCAGCAGCTTAGTTTCTTCTCGAAACGATCCTCGATACACTTCCACTCCTTATTACTTAATTTCCTATGATGAACTGGAATGCCCAGATAACTGAACGGTAATGATCCTAATTCACAGCCAAAACAATTGCTTGTAATTGTCCTAGTCATCTTTGACCCTACCAAAGCAGAACAACTCACTCTTGTGGAAGTTGATCTTAAGACCCGACAGTTGTTTAAATAGACATAAGACCAATTTCACATTCCTCGCCTTTGCAAGGTCATGCTCCATAAAGATGATAGTGTCGTCCGCATATTGTAAGATAGACACGCCCCCATCCACCAGATGGGGAACAAGACCACCTACGAAGCCTCTCTCCTTGGCCCGACCTATGAGAACAGCCAACATGTCTACCACAATGTTGAACATAATCGGAGATATGGGATCTCCTTGTCTCAGATCTTTATGCGTTTGGAAATAATGACCAATGTCATCGTTCACCTTTATGCCCACACTACCTTTCTGGACAAAGGAATCTACCTGATTCCTCCATGCCCCATTAAAACCCTTCATGCGCATGGCCTGTTGCAAAAATGGCCATTTGACCTTGTCATATGCCTTCTCAAAATCTACTTTGAATATCACCCCATTGAGTTTCTTCGAATGGATTTCATGTAGAGTTTCGTGTAAGACAACAACCCCTTCTAGGATATGTCTTCCATGCATAAAGGCAGTCTGACTTGGTTGCACCACCGTATGAGCAATCCGTGTCAGCCTATTAGTGGCCACTTTCATAAATATCTTGAAACTAACATTCAAGAGACATATGGGTTTGAATTGCTCGATACGAATTGCTTCCTCTTTCTTTGGCAGCAGCGTGATGGTACCAAAATTCAAGTGGAACAATTGCAGATGCCCACTAAAGAAGTGATGAAACATAGGCATAAGATCATCTTTCACAATATGCCAACATTTCTTATAGAATTCTACTGGGAACCCATCCAGTCCCGGAGCTTTATTGGGTTTCATTTGAGCGATCGCCTCAAAAACCTCCTTCTCGGTAAAAGGTGCAGATAGAATCTCATTTTCATCTGACCTTAGCTGAGGAATATCCTCTATTACCTGCTCATCGAGGGTCACCGCATTATCCACCGGGGGCCCGAAGAGTTTTTTGTAATAATTGGATATGTATAACTTGAGATTCTCATGACCCACCATGGTTCCCTCGTCTTGCTCAAGTTGGATAATTTTCTTTCTCATATGTTTGCCATTCGCAATCATATGAAAGAATTGAGTGTTATCATCCCCTTGGACGACTTTAAGTACTTTAGCGCGTAAGGCCCACTTCATCTCCTCCTCCCGAAGCAAAACCCGCAGTTTCAACTCAGCTTCGGATTTAGCAACTTGCTCTGTCGCATCCAGTAGAGTTGTTTCTGCCTTCAAATCCAGCGTCAGAATCAACTGGGTAAGTCTATCCTTCTCTTGTTTATAAATCCCACTCTCGTTTCTGGCCCAACCCCTCAAAAATTGTCTCAGGTGCCGAATCTTGTTCTGCCAGCGCTCCATACTAGTTCTACCCGCGACGGGCCTCGCCCATTCCCTTGCGATCATTTCTAAAAAATCTGCTTTTTCGAACCAACTTAGTTCGAATGAGAAGTTATTCTTATTGCCAATATGTGTTGCTTCACCTGAGTTAACTAACAGCGGTGTGTGATCAAGATTGCCCTCTGCATCGCATGCACCGATACCAGAGGGTATTTCTGTTCCCATTCCACACTTGCGAGCACCCTGTCAAGCTTCTCATACGTAGGAATCGGAAGAGCATTTGCCCACGTAAACTGTCTACCTGTGAGCTCTATCTCCCTGAGGTTTAGACCCTCAATGATCATATTGAACATAAATGACCACCGCCTGTCAAAATGATCATTATTCTTTTCTTCTTTCTCCTAATGATGTTGAACTCACCTCCCACTAGTGTTGGTAACTCCTCATCCCCGCAAATCCTAACCAGATATGCAAAAGAAAATCAGGTTTATACTCGGGTTGGGCAGCACCATATACCACCAGTAAGGCCCATCGGAATCCATCCAATTTAGACCTTACCCGGAATTTAACCGTATAGTCTCCTCTTACGACGTTAATAACCTCGAGTGTTTCACACTTCACCCCTAATAGAATTCCACACAACCGTCCTCTGGGCAGTAGGCAGTGCCAGTCAAAATCAATGCCACCCGTGAGCGAACCTAGAAATTGCGACGTGAAGTTATCTCTACCAGTTTCAAGTAGTGCGATGAAATCTAGTTTATCTTCTATGGCTGATTCATCCAGGAATCATTTCTTAGCCAAGTCTGCTAGACCTCTGCTATTCTAAAAGATTCCTTTCATACTTCATCGTGGAATTTTTTCTTGAGCTTGACTCGCGCACTTCTACGGACCGCCGACACTGGATATATCTTCCTCTTCCAGGAACGTTTAGGTTTATCCAGTATCAACTCCCTGTCCCCGCTATTATTGGTCGGTTGTACCTCCGCCACTACAGGCGATAGGCCAACAGGTCCCTCAGACCCCTCATCTCCAGCATCTCCTTCGGCATCCGAAGTAGGCATCATTTCGTCACAAAATTTCTCTAGCGAAGAAATACCCATGCTATTAATGTCAGTATCAGACATAGGTTTAACAGCCGCTAATGCTCGGATTAACTCTGAAGCTCTCTCAGCCTCTAAGTCTAAAATGTCATTAACCGATTTAGCAATTTCTTTACCATTAGACCCCAGTGAGACTCCTATGTCATTTGCCTTAGTTATAATCTCATCTTCAGAAAAATGCAATATAGAACATTGCTTGTTAACTGACATACCTGTCTGGGTCTCGACATCCCTAAGCTTAGCGGCCCTCATAGCTTTTCCAAGCTGAAAGTCGTCAGCATCCGGCTGGTCCTGGACCCGGATACTGACACGCCTGCCAGATGCCACCGGGTCCTGGTGGCCCCCGAACACAATCACCTCCTCAGTAGTCCAGACCCGCGGCGACTGGACCGTCACCACGGGTGCGCCCATCGTGGTAGCCCCCGGTGATGACAAAGAAGACGGTCTGGGTCCACTAGAACCTCCTCCCACCATCCCCACCGGCGGCCCACGAGCCATTGCCTCGGTCGGAGTCGGTGCAGAATGAGTCAGAGAAGCCACCAAGCTATGCGCGAGTGAATCGTGGGCCTCCTGCCCATGACTCATCCGCGCCGCGGATCCCTCCGGACACCTCACCGGAGTCGTATGCGGAAGCACAACTGGCAGCGACGGGCTCGCCTGGGCCTCCCGCCCGGTCAAGTCCGGCTGCACCTCCTCCTCGAACGTCATCCTAGAGCCAGAGAGGCCCCCCAACTCCACAGCCTGGGACGCCTCCACCGAAAGGGAGCCCAAAGTGAGAGGAGGCAACACAAGCTGTGAAGCGTCATCACTCTCCACCCTATCACCCCAGAGACAAGGAGGCACAGAAGACGACCCGAAAGAACCTAATATCGACGAGTGCATAGGAGCCGAAGATGGTGGCGCCGCACCCTTCTCCGGCGCCCGAGGGGTGGCTTTTCCACCCGCCGAACAAGGACCATCCCGAGTACTAGAGTCATCGCTCTTTCCCTGATTACCCGTACCGTCATCTTTGTCTGACATGTCCACATCCCCACCTCCGTTGAGAGCCTCCTGAAACATTTCGACGTCCTCTAACTCAATCTCTAGGTTGTACATCTTACCAGCATGCGTCCATCTGAACACATCCGGTATAGGCTCAATATCCACAACACTCACAAGCAGCCTAGCAATCCCATGTGCATGGGTGAAAGGCATATCCACACGCTCAGTCTTGCCAATAAGCGTCCCAATACTGCAAATCACTCTAGCATCATTAAGAGGCTTAGATGGTGCCCCAAAGAAATGAACCCAAACCTGAGGTAAAGGTGTGCCCTGTGGTTCTGTTTGCTTCCAAGCATCAAACTCTAGGAAACACTCTGTACCGGGCACGCAAGCAATACCGAACTTAAGCAGTTTTTTCAACTCATCGGCCGAAGGACAATCAACCTTGTACAAATTGTCCTCAAGCCTAATAAGCTCCCAATGAAAATTCTCTAGAGTAAGCTCAGTCAACCTCTGGATAATTTGTGCCTCCGACAAAAAACCCTTAGTGACCTTGACCACACCCGTAGATAAATTTTGCGGCACATCCAGAATAGCGGCAGCATCGGAGACTCAAAAAACATCAACTCCGCACAACAGACCCCATAGATAGTGAAAGCCGGCATCGGCTGCAACAAAGGGCATTCGCACGAGTCGTGCACCGGCTTAAGACAAGTATCACAAAGCTCCGTGTTGCATTCAGTAATGAAGTGCCCTTGTTCACCACACCTGTAGCACACCATCTTTTCTTTTCCGCGAGCCCACTTGGTAGCCCTGTCACCATCGGGCTTATCAGAAGCTTTGTCATTAGCCAGATCCCGACCATTCGCCCCAGTTGGCTCGGCCGCCGGCAAGTTAGAAGCGGCCAGGGCTGTCACCACTGCCATAACCTCGCCTGACAGATTCTGAACCCCCTCTTCCGCCTCTGACGAAGGCTCCGCTTCCATAGAGACCGTGGCCTCATCACAGACCGGCGGTGGCGGCGGCGGTCGTTGGCGGTAATGCGATGGCCGCTTGGCACCACCCTGACCCCCACGATAGCCTCGAAATCCTCCTCGGTTCCGATAATCCGGGCCCGTTGCTCCCTCCACAAAGTTGCCCGGAGGAGCATAGAACGGACGCTCAGTCGAGCCGTCACTCTGCCAGGCATATCCATAGCCACCACCAGCCGAAGACGAGCCCCGATGCTGGCCTTCCCTATAGATGTCGTACCCATCATCGCCCCACCGGCCGCGGGGAGGAGGCCGGCCAGCATACCCGCCACCGGCGTTCTCTCTCGCAGGGGTGGCCCCTCGACCAGCCGCAGGAAAAGCAGCGTCCGGCACCCCGGATCGACCGTCCCGCGCAACCTGCTGCTGCGGCACTTGATGCGGATGGTGAGGCGGCCGGTGCTGAGGAGGCCCGGCCCTAGCCGGCGGCGGCGCGTCCTTGGGCAAGGGAGGCACGGCCCTGGTCGGCGGCGGAGCAGGCTTCGGCGCCGGTGGCGGCGGTTTCTGCGATGGAGGCGCGGGTTTGTGTGGCGGTCTATTCCGTCTGTTGCGCGGAGGAAAGGCACCAATCACGCACCCCTAACCCCCCAGTGCACAAGTTTTTTTCTCTGTTGTTTATTTGTTTTCCATTATTTTAGCATTGAGAAATGTTCAGGAACCTCACATTTCAAAAAAAAAAATACAGTCGCGATTTAAACAAATGTCATACATGCAAAACACATTCATGAATTCAAACAAATGTTCAGCATTTCATAAAAAGTTCTCAAAATTTAAAATTGTTCAATAATTTGAAATACTTTCTCGGCTTTCAAAACCTTTTCAACTATTTGAAGAAAAACTTCCCGGATATGAAAATTTGTTAACGAATTTGATTTTTTCCCCATATTTCAAAAAATGTTCACGGATTTCTAAAATACTGTCACAGTTTTGTTCAAGTAAATGTTCACAAGTTTTCAATATACTCTTGGAATAAAAAAAGTACACAAATTTGAAAAATTATCTTGGATATCAAAAAATGTTCAAAATTGAAAAAAGCTCAAGATTTCCTAAAATATTCCTTTATTTCGAAAATTGATCATGCATTTGCAAAATAATATTCCAGAATTTAATAAAATGATATGTTTTTGGAAAAATGCTCACCATTTAGTTAACTGTTATGAACTTCAAAAACTGATCACATTTTGGAACATATACCCAGATTTGTATAAATGATCCTTTCTTGAAACATAAATTAAGATGAAAAAAGGAAAAAATATTAACAAAAGGGAGGCAAAGTCGATAATGATAACAGTGAAGGAAACAATACAATAAAAAACAGAAAGAAAAAATGAAACAGAAAATCTAATGGAACCTACTTGGGCAGGCCCTAGTACGTGTTGAATATGACTAGCCCTCTGTGTTAGAGCTCCTAATCTTCTCCGGTGCATCTATTAAAAAACTAATAGAAAAACCTTGTAAGCAAATAAACTATATTTTTAGAAAACCGTTCAATCTGTTATTTTTATATAAATAAAAAATGTTCAATCTTTTTTAAAATCGTACCATATAGTAAAACATGTTCATTGTGTGCTAGCAAAAATGTTTATCATATAACTAGAAAAATTTTATCGTATACTTATATAATGTTAAACATATATAAAAGATATTTCATCATATAAACAAAATTGGCCAATGTTTAATTCTAGAAAAGTTCAACAGATACTGAAAATATGAAAGTTATTTGGAAAAAGAATTCACCACATATTACAAAAGTATAATTTTCAAGAAAAAGATAAAATCAAAGGAAAAAACGATGGAAGAACAGTATGCACGCGCGTGGAATGGGCTGGCCGATCTTGCTCCTCTCTTCAGCGTACCTACGCCTATATGACGCACGTTGGCGTTACATAGGATTGGCTCTTTTCTGATTTTGTCTTAAGTTTTGCTTTTAAAGAAATTAAATAAATATTAGGAGATATGAAAAAATATTCTTAAGTACAATTTTTTTGTGAATTTGATAAAACATGATTTTTTTAATTTTGATTTAAATAAAATGTTCACATTTTCATTTTTCTTTGTGAACTGAAATTTTTCCATGAATAAAATATGTTCTTGAATTTGAAAAATGTTCACGATTTAATAAATGTTCATTTTTAAAAACAATTGTTGTTATGAGAAATGTCTGTGAATTTAAAAAACGCTTGCTAATTCAAGAAAATGTTCATGAATTTAAAAATGAAGATTGATGGTGGTGTGGTGGCCAATCTCTGTCTCCTAGTCATCTCCGCATCCTCCCCTCATGAAGGGTTTTCTCCCCCCTTTTATAGTTTTGAAGTGCGGAATAGGTTTTCTGCGATTGCGTTTGGCCCAGCTTTAAAAAGTTTATTGTTGCTAACGCCAGGGATACAACGTCATGCGGTACGAGAGCTAGTATGAGTGCTTGTGCTCATACCATGTGCCGTCTTCTCCTCTGGAAGGTGTCGCGTGCCTCCGATTGATTTGTCTTGATCGGGCAGCTCCGTATCTTTCATATATGACTTTTCTCTCCTACATTCCTAGAAGGAACAAGATAAACAAATGAATTTGTGATCTTTCGCTTTTATTAGTCATTAGCGATCATATCAAAGTGTTTATCTTAGGAAATCTAAGTATCTAGTTTAAACAAGGGTAGAAATGAGTGCAAAAATACACTTATCACACGCCACTAGGTCGTCGTCCAACCCATCATCAATATGTTTAGAGGAAAAGCGGAAGAAATTTTCCACTTGATGTCTAGTGGGAAACCTGGCTCGCTCGAGGGCGTCGTCATCCAACAGGTCCAGGTGCATGTAATACCACGCCGAGGACGGAGGTAGTAGCCAATGTTGAGAACCAACCAGTGGTTGATTGGTTAGCAGGGCAGTGGTGCCCCCAACCCACTATGGATCAAATCCCAGGTTTGACGTTTGATGCTCATAAACGCGGATTATTCTTTCAGCGAGAGGTGACATTCTTCTCGATAGCGAGGCCCCCGTAGTTACTTCGTCAATTTTGAAGCCCCACAACTCGGCATGGTCTTCAGTGGGCATTATGTGAGTACGTGTGTTTGGTGGTGTGAGTCTGTGCGTGTGTCCGTCCACGTTATAATCGGGATTTCACACCAAAAAAGGCAACATTAGCAACAATGAGAAGCGCACACATTCAAATGTATGAGAGACACATGATTCCTAACCAATTAATAGACCTTTTGGCACTAAATTTAGGCACTACATTTTTTTTGAAAATATTATTAAGAAATAGTGTCGAAATTATCATTGTGATCGTCACTGGAATTGACATCAGTGATGAAAATGTCATTCTCATGGGAACTGGCATTATATTAACATCATTGTATCTCATTTTTTCTGAATAATAAGATTTATGTGCCAAAATTGTTGGGTAATGCAGTAATTTTTTTAAAAAATTCCTAAAAACATGCAAGATCCATCTAGGTGATGCATAGCAACGAGCGGGGAGAGTGTGTCCACGTACCCTCGTAGACCGAAAGCGGAAGCGTTATATCAACGCGGTTGATGTAGTCGTACGTCTTCACGATCCGACCGATCCTAGCACCGAACGTACGGCACCTCCGTGTTCAGCACACGTTCAGCTCGATGACGTCCCTCATACTCTTGATCCAGTTGAGGCCGAGGGAGAGTTCCGTCAGCACGACGGTGTGGCGACGGTAATGACGAAGTTACCGGCGCAGGGCTTCGCCTAAGCACTACGACGATATGATCGAGGTGTGTAACTGTGAAGGGGGGCACCGCACACGGCTAGGAACAATTGATGTGCCATTGGGGTGCCCCCTGGCCACGTATATAAAGGAGGGGAGGGAA